>NC_142748.1:612500-925000 GCF_051943395.1 Hippocampus bargibanti | reverse complement strand
AATATCCAATTACAGTAAAGTCTCGTTATATCGATAGTAGCGCTTATTACGATACTATTTCTATGAACGCAAGGACAAAATGACATGCGCGCAGGGTCGGATATATCGATAGTCCGGTTATATCGATATTTTTCGGACTCCCGAGAATATCAATATAACGAGACTTTACTGTAGTTATTTATTTTGATGCTAAGTCATGGGGAGCGATATATAATGCATAGGGGTCAGCGGCGTATAATCTGCTGGTATCAGGAAGCCCCCTCCCCATACATACATACATACATACGTATGTATGTATGTATGTATGTATGTATGTATGTATGTATGTATGTATCTATGTATGTATGTATGTATCTATGTATGTATGTATGGCTGGATGGATGGATGGATGGATTTACTTTTTATGTATATATTTATTTTTTTATGTATTTATTTTTCATGTATTTATTTTTATATGTATTTATTTTTCATGTATTTATTTTTTCTGTATTTATTGATCTGGTAATTTATGTATTTATTTTTATGTATTTGTTTGTCTTTCTTTGTTTATTGTTTGTCAACTCGCCAAGTCACTGAATTCTCAGCTTCTGAAACAGTATTGATTTTTCACCATTTTTTGGACAACGTGCTCTTCTGTCAGAAGATGGTGAACACCAAAATTCTGAACTAGTGTTAAGTAGGAAATTCACAAGAATGCCCGATCCCATTGCTTTTTATGACTCTTTTCAAAATCTCTGGATTTTTGTCGCAACCTGCTGATGACACTCTGTGACACCCCAAAATCAGCGACCACTTCCCTTTGAGAACTTCCTGTTTATAGCATTGCAATGGCGACGTACTGTTGATCAATTCGGTCCGGTGTTGTCAAAATCTGAACTATATGATACTTATTGATTCTGATGTCATGTCAATCACTAGAAAACAGCCTTTTTACCTTCGGACAAACAAACAGATTGAGGATTTGCATGGTCCAAGCAGACCAGGGAGAGTTTAGTATCGAAAGTAGACTTCATTATGGTTCGTCTTTTTACAGGATTCCCTCAAAAATCAGATTCAGAGTCATCTTTATTGGCCAAGTATGTAGCGCACACAAGGAATTTGTCTTTGGTAGAACACGCTGCACTAGTATCATCATAAAAAAAGACACGACAAATAAGTATAGTCTAATGGAATTCCTTACCTCTAAGGAACAAGTGTAAGAAAATATGCGAAGTATCAAGCAGACAGTGGCTCAAGTGAGTACTGAGCTCGGGCTACAATGATTATAACAGGATACTGTGGTGGACAAGGTGGTGGGCAGGGTGGGTAGGGTGTGGAGCATCACATATATGCAGCTCAATCAGAATGCCGCGGGTCCGATTTATGACCAGAACACGTTTATATGGTGTGTTTGTGCTTAATTGCTTGAGTATGACGATGGTGTTATTTTAACACAATCCTGAATACAGTTGCTAAGGTCAGCAGACTTGAGTCAATTCTTTAAGCCCAAACAAAGTTCCAAGCAAACATGTTGACAGCAATTAAAGGTTGAGCCACGTGCCGTGGAATGATACAGCAACAGAAGTGAAGTTTGTTGCAGGCTAATTTTTACTTTGCATGAATTGAATGAAACTCTCCTTGTTGTGACTTGAGCAAGTATGCTGTGCTGAAACAATGGCCAGGTGGAAATGTGACGTCAAAAGTTTCAACAAGGTCAAATTAAGTTCATTTTCAAGACTTTTCGCCTATTTCCGACAATGAATAGTTTTAAACGTATTTTTAGGTTGTCAATTAGTGCTTTTGGGCTGGACAATAATGAAGAAAATAATAATCATTGTCGAGATGGAGATTGAAATTGTGATTATTATATCTATTATTCGTTGATTTCAAAACTTACTGTTCAATTCCTAAAGCTCAACTACTCTAAACTATCAGCACAGGTTCAAGATCATTCATCCCCGCATGTTGGACACTATTCTTGAGCGTTATTGTTTTTGTCAATTACAAAATGACACTATGTGAAATTGCAGCCTCGCATAGAACGTTTGCTTTATTTATTTAGCTTCTGTTATTATCACACTGAGCAAACCTAGGATCATGTTTACCCAAATTATTGGAAAAATGTATTTTGGTACCAAAAATAAATGCTAATATGCTTTAATTTTGAAGAAAGAAAAAATCTTTGATAACTCCACTTTAAGTATAGCTTGAAATGAATCCCCCAAATAGCAAGAAGGTAACTAGGAATACACTATGAACAACCAAAAATATTAGCTGTGTTGTGTGTTTTGGTTACTTTGTGCAATGTGGTGAGATTGAGATATTACATTTTTCTCTGTTATTCAGAATAATTCATGCCTTTGAGTGATGTTATCTTATCTGTGTGTATGTGTTTCCACAACTTTAGTGTGTGAATATTTTTTTTTATTTGAAGTAAGAACACTCCAGAAGTCGATGCTAATTACCTGTTAGCATTTGAATGGGATCCTGCTTCAAAGTTAGCACGAGCAATGTTTTCAAAACATATTTTGGACTGAAATATACAATGTGTGCATTTTTTTTTTAATTTATTTTTACAGTAATCTCAGATGTCATTGAACAATTTAAAGAATGTTTAGGGGTGGTACAATCTTATTCTGTATCACTCTAGAGGCCAATGCTAATTACCTGTTAGCATTTGAATGGGATCCTGCTTCAACGTTAGCACTAGCAATTTTTTTCAAAACCAAACGTATTCTACTTAAATATACAACATGTGCATTTTTTACATTTGTTTTTACAGTAATCTCCAATGTCCTTGAGCAATTTAAAGAATGCTCAGGGTTGGCACAATGTGTATCACTCCAGAAGTATATGCTAATTAATTGTTCGCATTTGAATGGCATCCTGCTTCAACGTTAGCACGAGCGATGTTTTCAAAACACGTGTTTTGTCATTAAATATACACTCTGTGCATTTTAAAAAATGTATTTTTACAGTAATCTCTGATGTCCTTGAACAATTTAAAGAAAGCTCGGGGGTGGTGCAATCATATATCACTCAATAAGTCGATGCTAATTAATTGTTAGTATTTGAATCCTGCTTTGACATTAGCTCTGGCGATGTTTTCAAAACAAAGCATGTTTTGTACTTAAATATGCAAAATGTGTATTAAAAAATATTTTTACAGCAATCTCTAATGTCCTTGAGCAATTTAAAGAATGCTCAGGGGGCACAATCATATTTACGACAGGCTCGCTGCCTAAGCAACATGGCGCATTCAATGACAATCTCGGGAACTTCTCATCGCACAAGTCAAAATTAAAATGACAATTTATATTTTGATTTGTCATCCAGCACTACTAAACTCAATGTGGTCTCTCGTCGGATTGCGGTTGACCTTGCGCTGACTCTGTTGATCACGGTACTTTATTTTTCCAATCTTTTATTTGAATATGGTGTCATTTCATTTTTGCAGATGACAATTTCCGACATGTTTCTGTGTCTGTACTCTCTCTCTGCTTACGTTGCTTGCTGACTAGCTTTCAACACTGCTATGGCAAGTTCGTGCATGGGTCTGCCTAAATCTGCTGTGTATACAGTTTCTCCCAAAAGCGAGTACACCCCTCACATTTTTGTAAATAGTTTTTATTATTTCTCACAAAGCCCTGATCATTTTTTTCTTTTCAACCGAGTCCAAGTCATTTAATTTGATGAAATGCAACCAAGTAGAAGACCATTAATCTGCAGTGGAGTAAATCAAATAAAGAGATAAAGTTAACTTATAATTTATCCACCATCGAAATTTTAGAAAATTGAAAAATCTGATCATTTTTGGCTGATTCCCGATCAGCTGAAAATCACGTGATCGTCTCTGATATCCTGACCTTTTTCATTTCGCATTGTGGTCACTCACTATTGTTGTCATTGCTTGAAATTGTTAATGGCCGACTTATTTTGTGTGGCCAGTTAAACACGCCGTCTTAATATTATTATTTTTTTTTTTGCAAAGGGGATTTCTACAGTTTTGTGGCTACATAATTACAAACATATGCGGTGTACTCAGTTTGTTGAGCGACTGTCACTAACCCACTGGTGACTGATTTCTTCTCGTTTCTCTCTACTGACCTTCTTCTTTCCTTAGGGCTTTTGTGCTTCACCAGGCTCTTTTGGGAGGTAAAAAAATATTCTTGGTTGCATGGATCAAACTTTAGCGCCATTTCACACCAGCGTTGTTCTCGTCTTCTTATGTCAATATTAATTATTGACAGGTCACAATGATCTATATGCTAAGTCCATCGATCCATTTTTTTTTTCATCAAAACCTGCCCGTGAAAAAGTACTTATTTATACTTGAATTGTGTTGTAGGTAATATTTTGATGTGCACTGAAACCCTGGCAATAATCACGCAGTGAATTGTGAAACCCTTGCATTCAAATGTGTATGCGGAAGAGAATGAATGCTCTCAACAATTGCACAAAGCATGACGCAACTCAATTTCTGGTTCATATTTCAATTAATCCTTATTCTCAATTTTGCCACATTGTAGCAGTTGCAAATTGTTTTGGTTTATAATTCAGATACAGTGACACCTCAAGCTCACGAGCTTTAATTGGTTCCCAGAAAGTGTCGAAAGTCGAAAAGTTCGTCTGCCGAACATTTATTTCCCATAAGAAACAATTAAAAATGAGAATAATTCGTTCCCAGGTCCTCATAAAACGCAATTTTCTACTAAATAAGCCTTAAAGGGCAACCGACGTCACTTTTTTTGTTTTTTAACTGACATCAGAAAAACGTTTGATAGCATCTAAAATACCCAAAATACGCAGTATGATATTTTTATTGAAATGCAAAACACCAATAAACTTTAAGTCATTTTTATTGGTGTTTTGCATTTGACTTCTGATGTCAGTTGAGAAACAAAAAAGTGACGTCGGTTGTCCTTTTAAAACTACACAAAAATATACCTAATTTTATGTATAATAAATATGCTATTGTATTGTAATGAAAGAAATAAACTGTACTGTGTAATAAAGTCGTTTTGTTTACCTTTGTGATGGTCGATGTAGTTGCCTCTTGATGACATCCGAGTGAAGTTGCTGTGCTTTCTCGGCGATAAGACCCTCACTCACACTGTCCCCTGCTAGCTGCTTTTCATTAATCCAAATCAACAGAAGTTTTTCAACCTCTTCTATGGCATGAGACCGTTCCTTAGACAACACAGAAACACCCTTAGCCACACGTCGCAATGGTCGACTTAGCATCCTGGTACTGGGATGCTAAGTCACACAAACGCACACCTTGTTCGTGTTTTTCGATGATCTCCTTCTTCTGTTTTCTTTTGTGTCATCTTCGGCTTGACACTAGCCTGTGGTGGGGTCTTTTTCGGTCCCATAATAGCAAACGCACTCCACTCAATAACAAACCATGTCTGCACTCAAAGAAAGGGGGTGACAAAAACTTGTCTGCCAGCCACCGTGGCGCTGCGTGGTTGGGTTCATCCGCCGAAAACCAGTTAGTCAGCCAAGACTATATGCTAAAGCCTTTGTAAACTGAGGTATCACTGTAGACTGAAATAAATGCTTCATATTGACCTACCATACTTTCCTCATTAAAAGGCACACTGTAAAAGCATTCCAATGTCTTCAAAAATACAGTGCACCTTGAAATGCGATGTATTTTGAGGACGGTAATATTTCGACCCCCTAATGGCTCTTTGCCAGAGACATGCTGACAAGGCAGGGTTCGAACTTACGGTAATCGGTTTTGCAGTTGAAAATGAGCAGCGGCGAGAGAATTCAACGTTCACCAATCAATGTTAGAACTTGCTGCTTTATTCAATAAGTTTTACTGACATCTGACAGTTCTGTTGGCATTTCTTTGAACGTAGTTCTATCGATCGGATGCATTGTAGATTTTGTCTTATAATGTGGTGAAAATACTAATGCGGTGCGCCCGATTTATGAAAAAAAACTAATAAATTGAAGGTGAGCCTCATAATCCAGTGCGACTTTTAATGTAGACAATATTGTAATTTAAACACTTATGCCAGTTGCTTGATTCAAATTTGGTAATTTGTAATAATTTTCCCATGTTTGCTTAGAGATAATGAACACATTAATCACGTGCACCCAAAAATCAGGTATTTTTTTTCCCCGGCGTATAAATCCGCCAACAAACTGTTTGAGCCGCTTTTCTATTTTAAAGTTTTCAACTGATGTCATATTTGCTAAAATAATATGGAATAAATAATGAATAATCAAAATGTAATTTACCAATGAATTTGATCAATTACATTGGTTGCGTTCAGGTCACGGAAACGCAACTAACGTCATTATTTTGGACTGTTTTCTTGTGGTTGTCGTGAACCCTGAGAGGCCGACAAACTGATGTCGTTCCTTTTTCTTTTTCTTTTCTGTCACAGGGTCAGGGCGCCATCACAGAAAAGCTACGTAGCTTGAGCATGCATGACCTCACACAGATCAATCAGCAGGACGACCGTGGAGAAAACCAACTGTATCGCTATAGCTCCCACGGTGCCAATCCGTCCGTCCGACGTGCTCAGAGTGTCGATGTACCTGATGGAACAGGTATAAAAGAACACACAAACACAAAACCCCATTGTTGCAAAGTATTCACGATTGATAAGCAGAAGATATAACAGAACAACACTTTAAAATTAAGTAATTGATGTACCTACATTAATGTATGGTAAATATCCCTTGCTGATTATTTTGCTCCAGTTGTCGTTTGTCCATAGACTGTTCGACATGTTGCACAATGCAATGTTTGCGTTGCGTCGTCTACTACAAGCCACATGAACTCTTCTTTCCACCATGCTTTGTAGCATCCTAAATTTTGTTAGCTTCTTTTAAAGGACAACCGACACCATTTTTTGTTTCTTAACTGACATCAGAAAAACGTTTTGGTTTTTTTTCGCATCTAAAATACCCAAAACACGCAGGCTGATATTTTTAGTCAAATGCAAAACATCAATAAAAATGACTTCAAGTGTCCCAAAACTACTTCAAAATGACCTCAGGGATGCCGAGTTTCAGAAGGTCCCGCCCCCTTGTTTGTGACATCACGCCAGGATGTCTTTGCCTTGCTCTAGAATCAAAACAATGGCTTCAGATTGGGAGAAGATGCTTTCTTGTTACGCTTCCAGTTATGAATATGATTCAAATAGTTCTGAAGAGGAAAGCATAAATGTTTGCCATCGATTAAAGAAGTCCCCCAGTATCAATTTGCGGCATTTGGACTCCAATGTAGCATCCAGAAAATGCACAAAATGGCGCCCAAGCTCTGTTGGAAATGGACTGATTTGTCTGCTGGGAATTTGTGTCAACTAGTATCAAATAGTAGTCTTGGTGCAACACACAACGATTCAACATCACGTTATTTATGTGTTTTCCTTCTAATTTCGCCATCAACACAAAGTTTTCAGACCAAACAAAGTACCCAAAATGCATTGTGTGTCGCTTTCTCGGTCAGGGGCGTTCCTGACGTGATGTCACGTCAGGAATCGTCACCAACTCGAAAACGAGACTTCCTAAATATTCAGCGCGAGTCTTAAAAGGTAAAATATAGCTCTAAGCGGTGGAATCTTTGTAAAATACGCTCAGTAGAAGTCATTTGAAGTGATTTGACAAATTATAGACACAACTTGTCGCGAGGCGTCGGTTGTCCTTTAAATCTTTCTTCTGGGGCTGAGGTTTTGGCTTGTATTCTCTGTGCGTCGACTTTGGAAAATGAGATGCTAATGCACCCGCAAGCGTGAAGTTATTCGATGCAAGCTTCTGATTGGCTGCCGAGTATGCAAATTGCCAAACGAATCGAAATTCCGAAATTTCCAAACCGAACAAAGATTTCGAAATCGGAATAAAGCAAACGTTTGACTTGACAAAGTTGTCGGCCACCCGGGCGGAGACGTTCTGTAAGTTCTACGCCTGACGTAAAAGTTGCACGCCACGGGGATCCGGGCAGGCGTTATTTCAGACACTGGTACAACCTAGTTCGGAGGGAGGAATGG
Organism: Hippocampus bargibanti; assembly: GCF_051943395.1. Taxonomy (NCBI): domain Eukaryota; kingdom Metazoa; phylum Chordata; class Actinopteri; order Syngnathiformes; family Syngnathidae; genus Hippocampus; species Hippocampus bargibanti. The sequence continues at coordinate 917,009 of NC_142748.1, read as the reverse complement.
AAGTTTTGGGGAGCGGTCTTCATGTTTTGAAATCTTTTTTAATGTTAAATTTATTTAAAAAGAGAGCAATATTGCAACATTTTTAAAGGTGAAGACTATGTGTTGATAATTAACAAGACTTTTCATTTGCTTTGGCGGGCCGCATGAAATGATGTGTCGGACCACATTTGGCCCCCGGGCCTTATGTTTGATAGGGGATGTTAAGCCTTTCAAGCACTCTCACCGACCGGCAGGCATTGAGACAAAAAAGGGGTCCATGTTTGGCATTCAATAAGCACATTTTGCGTATTTTAAAAACGATGAACAAATTCCTTGGCGTCTTTTTGTCTTTTCAGAATACTTTTATGATCAGGACGGCACCGATGACGAGGACGAGCCAACTTTATCCGAAGACGAGGCCGTGTCTCAGAAAGGATTGAGACGATCGCAGAGCGTCAAGATGACGCGGTCCCGAGTCCGTAAAGATGTAAGTAACGCCATTTAGAACGACAGAAAGAAAACAAAAGCGAACATCTCATCGCTGTCACCTGCGCAATTATTGTCTGACTTCTCATGTCACTAGGCTCGATATGGATCGCTGAAAATTAAAGGCAAGAAGAGACCAACGCTGAGCTCTATTAATTATGGAGTGTGAAGAGACTTCATCTCATTCACACACACACACACACACACACACACACACACACACACACACACCGATACAGTCCTGCGTCGTTTAAGATCGTCAGTCTGAAATGTGACTGTTGGATGTTCTTCTATACAGTCAATATGTATTTGTATACAGTGGATATGAAAAGTTGTCACAACCTTGTTGAAATGACAGCTTATGGATATTAACCCTTTCCTGCACCCTGAAATCTGATCACGTGATCAGCTATCCCTGAAAGGGTAAAAAAAAAAAAATAAGATACATTCTGAATTTGTTCCATTATAAACGTGACCGTTGCACATTACCTGGGGGAAACCTTTTTTTTTAACAAGGGGTGTAAAAATAAGATAATATAAAGTAATGTGGGAGTAAAAAACAAACATAAAACACTTGTTTTTTTTCCCCTCAATTGAGTTGCACAAGGTAGAACTGATTGAGATGTGATTGATCGCGCCGCTATCACAAAAAAATGGCATTTCAACAGTCGTGTGTGTGTGTGTGTGTGTGTGTGTAGACTTTTGATATCCACTCTTTATACATGTGTGTTTTAGTTCCATCTATCTGATTTCATTTCATAATCTGTCTTTTTTTAATTCCTCACAAATGGGGATAGATGATCGCTTTACCGACTAACCTGGGCAAATTCATTCTCGCCAAGGTTACTCCCAATCTTAAAATAAATAATTTGTTGTTTTAGCAGATGACACCAACGCTAACACTTGACCACACTTTTTTTTTTGAAAGTAGCCTTATACTGTGGTCCAGCTGAGGCACACCTGTGCAATCTTTCACAGCTCATGAACAATGCGAGCGAAAATATTTTTAAATAATTGACCTTTTAATTGGGTGTATGTGTGAAATTGTTCTTTTATTTGTCTTTATGTTTGTATTAGAAGGGCTTTTGTATTATTCATAGTTGTTTTTGTATATGCAACTTATCCCAAAGCTTTTTTTTTTAAACTGCTGTTTTATTTCTTTCATCATCTCAATTTTTAACCTAGTGTGGTTGCAAGTAGAAGACAGCCCAAAAAAATGTTTTAGCCGTGATAAAACCAATGTATTCAGTTTTAAACTAACAGCCTGGTGACATTTAAAGGCTGGGCTGGTAGAATTTCATTTCCAAAATGGAGGCGGCGCACCAAAGGATGATGACAGTGCTTCCTTTTTATTGCGCTTAGTGAATAGATTGATCAGGATTATTATCTCAATGCAATAGATTGGTATCCAATTTGTATTTTCGAGCACAATGAACATATTCATCATTACTTTTAGTGTACCTCAGTTTACCAACGCTTTAGTTTACGAATTTTTTGCCTTAGGAACATTAAATTCGCGAGAATATAAACTTGGCATACGAACACGTTTCGAGAAACACACGGAGCGCCACAACAACTTTATTATAGGTTGAAAAACCTCTGTTGATTTGGAATAACGAAAAGCAGATAGTAGGGGACAGTGTGAGTGAGGGTATTATTGCCGAGAAAGCACGGCAACTTCACTCGGATATCATCAAGAGGCAACTACATCAACGACCATGACAAAAGTAAATAAAATCACTTTATTATATAGTACAGTTTATTTCTTCATTTACAATACAATAGCACATTTATTCTACATAAAATAAGGTATATTCGGTGTAATTTTAAGGCTTATTTAGTAGAAATTTCTCTTTTATGGGGACCTGGAAACGGATTATTCACATTTTTAATGGTTTCTTATGGGAAATAAATGTTTGGCAGACAAACTTTTCACCTTACACACACGTTCTGGGAACCAATCAAGTTCGTAAACTGAGGTATCACGGTATAGTGAGACCTCAACTTACGAACTTAATTGGTTCCCAGACAGAGTGTGTAAGGCGAAAAGTGTGTATCTCAAAAAAAGATTTCCCATGGGAAACCATTAAAATGGGAATAATCCGTTCCCGGGTTTCCATAAAATATACTTTGGAGGTCGAAGGTCAAAGGGAATTGCTGTTTGGAATGAGAGGCGCATTACATGAGGACTGTCATTAAAGAAATAAACTGTGCTGTAAAATAAAGTTTTATTGACCTTTTTGATGGTCGTCGATGGCTTATGGAAGGAGAGTCACCTTCCATAAGGACTCTTGCTAACTTAACCTCTGGTGCTGTTCGCTCGTATGCTTCCGCCGAAGATCACTCCGCCAGCCGTGGTTGGTGTGTATTATGAAAATAGTGCTTATTATAAGGTTTAATTTTCAGAAATTTGACGTTTGCAAGACAAAAAGTTTGTAAGTTGAGGTGTTTGTAAGTTGAGGTCTCACTGTATTTAGAAATACAGGCTAGGCTTGTGCACATGTAAGGGAGACTTTTGGCAAAACTGCCCATACAGACATGTTGCGATTTCCAGCACACTCATCGTCTGTTACAGCTTTTTTTTTAGCCTTTGTGGGGCTGTCAAACAGGCCAAATCGTGTCATGTCATGCAAATGCACACAACTGACTAATTACATACCAAAGCTTTGTGGACTTAAGAGTAACATGGCTCAGGTTTTGGGGGATACTGAATCGTAATGTAATAAAAGAATGTCGGTTTTCTGTGGGCAACACTATTTGTGTCACTGTGTTATTATGGGACTGAACTTTCTTTTCGTATCTATCTTGAACGGCCATAATGTCACCTGTGTGTGGTTGACGGTTAATTAACTCATTCCCTACAAAAGACATGCAAACATGCGTCCACTCCAGTACCAAGTTTTTTGTCATTGTCACTCAAATTGCAGGACCCACAGAATAATAATAATAATAATAATAATAATAATACATTTCATTTATAAGAGCCTTTCAAAACTCTCAGGGTCACTTTACAGTCACAGTATAGGTTTTTCTGTGAGCGAGCAGCGGCAGACACACGCGCCAGCGTTCACTCAACCCGGAATAACTCAAAAAGATAGAAAGCTAACTAGCTAATAGAATGCTACATAGCTAATGGATAGATAGCTAACTATATAGCTAATATGTTTCCTGGCTTAAATAATGAGTTTTAGGACTACATAAACATTCAATAGCTATCTATTAGCTAAATAGCTAGCTTTCTGTCTATTTGAGTTACTTCCAGGTTGAGTGAATGCTGGCGCGTGTGGCTGCCGCTTCTCTCCCACAGAGAAAAACTTATCCTGTGACTGTAACGTGACCTTGAGAGTTTTTAAAGGCGCTTCTAAAGGAAATGTATTATTATTATTATATTATAATAATAATACAGTATTAGTATTAATTTCCAAATACACTGCCAACTGAACCTTCCTATGAGCCTCATAATATAATAAAAATATCCTCTATGAAAAGGTTTACTTTACAGAAAAGAAATCAAGAGGACAATACGCCCATTTACGTTTACCCTGCGATTGATTGGCAACCGGTTCAGGATGTCCCCCGCCTTTCCCCAGAAGACAGTTGGAATCTTTATCGCCCCCTGCAGCCCGAGTTAATAATAAGCAGTCCGGAAAACGAATAGATGAATGAATGCGCTGATTGGTTGACACAAGAGACCCGGATGACCGGAACAGGTGGCAATTAATCCGATCAGAGTAAGACAAACACACCTGAGGTAAGAAAACTATATTAAACAAAAGAAAACGTCATCGTAATTTTTTTAATGGCAGTTTACGTTGATATTTTAACCCGCGAGAACTAATAAACAAGCAATAATAGATGTAGTTACACAGGCATATGTACTTTTTTTACCGTTCGTAAAACACACAGAAGATACGTCGCCTCATTCCCCCCAAAAAGAAACAATAATAATCATATTTTCAAATATTTACACGCAACATATCTGAAAACTAAACGTTCTCCATGTTTGTAAGACGGAACACTTCTTGAATTGTTACACAGCATTTGTTTTGTGGCTTAAACAAGTTCGACTTAGTTGGTCAAGTTAGGCGTGGAAATAGTCGGTTGTATACAATGAAATTATTTATTATTTTATTATTTAATAACAATTAAATGGAGGAGTGTTGTGGGTTTGTTTACGTGTGCAAACATAGGAACCTTGACCATTTTATATTTTAGTTACTTCCGGGTTGAGTAAACGCTGCCGTGTCAGGCTACCGCTACTCACCCGCACGCAGAAGAACATTTTACTGTAAAGTCCTTGAGAGTTTTAAAAGGCGATTTTAAAAGAAATATAATAATAATAATAATGTTTCTTCGTGAGGTATTTCTACAGACGGCCACAAGATGGCGATCGTTACTTACTACTGTACTGTACTGCCATTTATTTATTCATTCCTTTTCTATCCATTTCCAGCCGTCTTCGCCGCATAGCTTTATAAATTCATATGTGAGAACTCAATTTCTATTAAATCCAATTTGATTATACCATTACGTTATTTTATTTTACACCAATTAGATTGCCAAATGTAGCATACTTAAGATGGACTATTGGCTTCCCCTTAGCCCCCCTCGATTTTATATCGTCGATATTTACACTCTTAATTAACTTAACATTGAATGTTTTCAAATTTGATGACGTCTGTTAGCCCACCAATTGTTTCCTCGTTTAAATAAATGATTAGGAACTACCACCAAACCATTTTGGAATGTTATTTCATGATCAAGATTCGTCCATATATATTTTAATTGACATTTATTTTTTATTATTTTTTCATACAGGAATAAAAACATACACTCCCTCGACACGTTAATGTGTTAGCAAGACCACAGTCTTAATTGGCCAACGACACAGGTAAAGTATTTTTTGATTTTCTTTATTTTGGATTTCAATGTTTACAAGTCCGGGGAAGGAGTCAGACAAACTTGATGCTTTGTGAGATTACAGTCAGCGTCAGAATTGAATGAATCAGACCTCTTTGCTCTTTGGGCATTCTCATTCACTCATGGATGTGTCAAAAGTGTGCTTGGGAAAATGCCGGTAAATGAAGTGTGCCAGCCCAGGCGTTTTAAGAAAAGGCTTTTGCGCAGATAGGATAATATACAGTGATGCCTCAGCTTACGAACTTAATTGATTCCCAGAAAGTGTATGTAAGGCAAAAAGTGTGTCTTGCAAACATTAATTTCCTATAGGAAACCATTAAAATGAGAATAATCCGTTCCCAGGTCTCCATAAAACATAATTTTCTACTAAATAAGCCTGAAAACTACACAAAATATACATTATTTTATGTATAATAAATGTGCTATTGTATTGTAATGAAAGAAATAAACTGTACAGTATAATAAAGCCGTTTTATTTACCTTTGTGATGGTCATTGATGGCTTGATGGAATGGAGTGGGAGGAGGTGGGAGGGAGTCACTGTTCCTACATTCCATAAGGACTGTAGGAAGAAGGGTTAGCCAATGTATTATTATTATTATTATCATATCACTTTGCTGCTGTGAAATGTAAATTTCTCCACTGTGAGACTAATAAAGGCAAATCCAATCTTCTTCTTCTTATTATTATTATTATCTTTCATAGGCTTATGCCCAGAGACAGACTTCTCTTCCTGTGTAATAAAAGTCCGGTTAGGCATCTTTTTCCAAAAAAAGGCACTCAGAGAAAGGGTGTGTGGAAAAGTAGTCCGGCAGCTACAGTGGCGCTGTTCGGCCGTGTGGGTTGGTGTTCTTCCGCCGAAAACTTGTCCGCCAGCCACCGTGGCGCTCCGTGTGTTTCCCGAAAACTAGTTCATATGCCAAGATTATATTCTTGCGAATTTAATGTCCGTAAAGCGAAAAGTTTGTTAGCTAAAGCGTTCGTAAGCCGAGGTATCACTGTAGCTCCAGATTGTCCTTTCCTCTGGATTCTTAGCAATAAAATCAAGATGGAGGCATAATTCATTAGGTTTAATACCACTAATTCACACCATCTCCTCACAGAAATAAATCTCAAAAAACGATTTTGTATTTTGAAGGTCCCTTTGACCTTTTCACCTTGTAATCACACAAAGTACGGAAATACTAGTGAATGATTCTCATCGCTAGTGGCCCATAAGAGGAATTTCTGAATCTTTCCGATGAAGCTTCAAAAAAACATCATCATTATTTGTATTTTTTTTTAGAAATGGTGCATGACCACTCTGATATTTCAATGTTTTCATCAACTTTAGTCCAATGATACCTTGTGAAGGAAAGTGAGACTTGGAGAACATGACAGATATTTTCCTGTGTCCCCAAAAAATATCTACAGGTAACATCCGACTTGTGACCGACTCGCCTTACGACCAGACCGTATGTTTAAAATTTTAATTCTACGCCTGGCACTGCAACGTGTACGACAATTTTGGCCAGCCAGCCAGCCAGCATCTGACTTTCGCACAGCGATGGACCGTGTGATGGCACCAGAGAGGGTGAGTTTGCCGGTCAATTAGCCTCCGAGTCTCTATTCAACATTTTGAATGGATTTCGACTTACGACCATTTTTGACTTACGACCGTTTGGTCGGAACGGAACTCTGTCGTAAGTCGGATCTTACCTGTATTTTGGCATATAAACCCCCCCAAAAAAACTCGTTTGCGCCCTTAAGTCTGTATGAATGTCATTAAAAAAAGTTGTTAATCACAATTTTTCTTTGTCCGGCAGCTCCTGTAGTTCATTTTGGATGTCCTCTGGTAGTTCCAGAGGAGGCAGGTCATCCAAACACAAATCTTCCTGAGCAGGCATCTCCAACGGGGGCAGTTGAGGGATCGATATCTCCTTCCCTTTCCGTGTGCTTTTCCTTTCCGGGTTACCCCCCGTCGCCTGAGGGAGCACCCAGAGCTCCGAGCGCTCCACGACGTCCGCCGCCTCAGCTCGCAGTCGAGTGTTTTCCATTTGGAGCCTCTCATTCTCCGAGGTGAGTCGCTGGTTCTCATCCATCAGGTGGTTCACCAGGCGCCTCAAGTCTTCGATAGTGGTCTGTTGTTCTTCCAGGCGAGTTTTGTCATCTTTGGTGGTCTTAGAACCGGGACATGGTGTCACAGTTTGAAGGTTTCCGACCTGTCGAGTTTGAAGCTGGTAGAGTAGAGTGTCGTACTCTCTCTCGACGCCTCCTCCGCGTGCTACCGCTACGGGCGCGCTGAGGTTTGGGGGCTGAGTCTGACTCGCTGACTGGGATGGCGTGACCAGGGTGGGGCCTAAACCGGGTCTGGCTTTTGTTGCTTCCCGACGGCTTTCCTTTTTCCAGCGCTCCTGGATGAGACGCTGCTGTTTAATATGCCTGTCCCGTTGCAGCTCCATGGACACGCGTGCCTAAAAACACGCAAGGTCAAGTAAGCGACAGTAGGAAGAAAAAAAAAAGGCTGTGAACCATTTTCATGGATTAAATGTCTCCATTAGAATAGAATAGAATAGAATAGAATAGAGCCTCCACAAGACTAGTAAGAAAAATGAGTGATACTCGTTTTTGACCAAAAACCAGAGGGGAAAAGGCTTACCTGTATACAGTCTGTTGTCTTCATTGCTTCTGTCAGAAGTTCTGTAAAAGAGATAATATTGTCAAAAGTACATTCTTTAATGGTCATGATTTTACAATGACAGTGATACCTCGGCTTACGAACGCTTCAGCTCACAAATTCTTCGCCTTTAAACTTGCGAGAATATAATCTTGGCATTCAAACTAGTATTCGGCGGACGAACCATACCACACAGCGCCACGGTAGCTGGCGGACTAGTTTTCTTTGAGTGCAAACGTGGTTTGTTATCGAGTGGAGTACTTTTGCTATTATGGGACTGAAAAAGACCCCACCACAGGCGTTTCTATTTATAATTGTCTTTTATCCATTGTATTCTATTTGTGCTTGTATTTTATTTATTATAGTACCCATGCTTGTCTGTGACTGTAAAGTGTCCTTGATAGCTTTGAAAGGCGCTTGAAATGTATTGTGTTACTATTTCCTCTTTCTAAAAACTTCACTCAAAATGCATGACTGATGACAGACAACCAAAAAGAAATACAACCGCAATCTTACAGTATCTCGGGGTCATTACTCAAACACACGTTACATATTAACCCTTTCGTGCACCTTGTAACCTGATTACATAATAATCTGTAATTGTAGTAACCGCTGTCCCTCAAAGGTAACCAATCTTTTTTTTTTGTTTGGCAAGTAATCCAATTCTTTTTCAGTAGTCGGTACCGTTGCGCGGATCAATCATACCGTGCCGCGGACCTGTACACAAGAATTAATTATGCGTTTTATTTATTAAATGAGATTAGTTTTTTTTTTTTTTTTTTTTGAAACGTCTGTCTTTTATTTTGAAATGACCGGATTCTCCTCTCTATCACATCTTCTCATTTACCGCCTAAATTTAACCCAGCTAGCAAAGAGTTCCATATGAGAATCTGATGAAGAATAAGAAGTTATCATATTTCAAAGTTTCATGCTATTATATGCTTAGTCAACATGTGTGACTCGAATACACAATTGAAGCACAGACAACCTGGGGTCAATCTGAGGTCAACAAACACAGCTTGTTAAACTGTCATCTTCATCTAGGAGATCTGGCCTTGGACAGAATTTAGGACTTGGTATACTCCTCGATCACTGAAGCTCTTTACGACTTGAAACTCCTTCACAGGAAGAGCTCATTAGCCAGGTTACAAATTTATCAGTTCATGGAAAAGACAATGTTTTATTGCTTACAGCTGTTTGTGCTTAGAACTCAAGAAGTGTGGTATTCTCATCAAGAAAACTATGTTTTACTAAAGTATCACTTAAATTCGCATCTACTCAATAAATAGCTTGGCAGAGGGCTGCAGAATTCAGCCGTCTGTCATGAATGGCTGCGTCTCCTGCCGGCAGTAAAGACAATCTTTCTGGGTTCGAGTCTTTGTCCACAGTGTCCGATCGAACATCCCTGACAGAATCAGAATCATGTTTATTGTATTATTAAGTATGTAGAACACGCTGCACTAGTATCATCATAATAAAGACATGACAAATAAGTATGGAGGACACTAACGAAGGCCTTATCTAATCAAATTGAATTCTTTAGTGTAAGTGGTACCTCTAAGAAATAACTGAGAGGCAATGTCCAAAGTATCAAGCAGACAATGGTTCAAGTGAGTACAGAGGTGGAGCTACAATGATTATAACGTGATGCTGTTCCACAAGGTTGTGCAAAAAAAAATAAAAAATAAAGAGGCACCATAGAGTTATATTCGGGTTATTATTTAATTTATTAGTTAATGGCTAAGGGGAAGAAGGAAGCTGTTTAAATGTCGGCTGGATTTGGTGCGCATTGATCGGGAAAGCCTGCTGGAAAAGGTGGTAGGCAGGGTGCGGAGGGTCCAGTCGAATTTTCCGCACTTTTGTCTTGAACCGAGGCTGCCATTCATGTTTGTTTGCTTTGGGCATAGATTGACATTGGCAGAATGACCCACCACCCAAAAAAAAAAAAAACCTCTCAACGTTGGTAAAGTGACGTTGATTGACAGCTTACCTGCTGCTTTGGCGTGGCATGAAATCGCCTCTTGGTACTTTCCGGCAGCAAGCAGACGATCTGCCTTCCTGCATTGCTGATGGGCCTAAGTTACAACGATGAGGAGGAAAAAGTATGTATTATGTTTGTTGTATGTATTATTTATGTTTTACGTTTTAAGACTCGCGCTGAATATTCAGGAAGTCTTGTTTTTGAGTTGGTGACGAGTCCGTACGTGACGTCACGAAAGGACCGACCCCTGACCGAAAAAAGACGCATTGTAGCGTACTTCCATCACGTCAATGTATTTTGCTGCACATGTTTGGTCTGAGAACCGTGTTGCACCCAAAAGCCGCCAGAAGAGGGCATCCAAGCTCCATATAAGGAATTTATCAGCCTGTGGAAGCGGAGGTGGCCACTGGAGGTCGCCATTTTGTGCCTCTTTTTTTTTGGATGAGAGATTTTCCCCCAATGTTGCCTCAAAATGGCACATATAATTCTTTAAACGTGTATGCTTTCCTCTTCAGAACTATTTGAATCATATTCATAACTGGATGTGTAACAAGAAAGCATAATCTCAGAATCTGAAGCCATTGTTTTGATTCTAGAGCAAGGCAAGATATCCTGGCGTGACGTCACGAAAAAGGGGGCGGGACCTTCTGAAACTCGCCACCCCGAGGTCATTTTGAAGTAGTTTTGGGACACTTTAAGTCATTTTTATTGGTGTTTTGCCTTTGACTAAAAATATCAGCCTGCGTGTTTTGGCTATTTTAGATACTCTCAAACGTTTTTCTGATATCAGTTAGGAAACAAAAAAATGGTGTCGGTTGTCATTTGAATATGTTCGGAAGACTAACTATAAAATAATAACCATCATTAAAAATTATGAAATGTTATTTTTAGCGATTTTAATGTGGATGATCTCATGACATGAGAATGCATAGTTATCTAAGACATCCACACAAGGTGTGAGGTGCATCAGCCTCTGTGTTTTGTAAACACTCGTCCATGTGCTTATCGTCAGGAAAATGAGTTCATAACTTTTAATCTTATTTATTGTTCCACAACATACAGAATACACTTTAGTTATCCACCTATGGGAGGAAATCCTGTTAAAAGCTTTGCCTGAGGTTGATTGAAATCCTTTCAGTAGCCGTACAAGGTTTTATTAGTACTGTATTGATTTCATTAATATTTACAGCGGTTTCCTTGATATACTTTTTCAATGTAAATAATTTATTTGAGCACGTAACCATCCCGAATGGCTTTCGAACACACATGAACACGTTCAAATAAGCAGAATACATTTCCACAAATAAATAATTAAAATAAAATGCAGAGGGTAGAGGAGAGCAACAACCATTCGTGCAACTACAACCTTACCATAAATCGATAAAACCACCCTAAATAGAAAAGCTACTCCAAAACGTAAGAAATGTGTAGCATGTCAACGCTAAGATAATAAAAGAAGATAAAAGAAGAAGTAGGCAGCTGGTGTACTGTGGGGGAAGCTAACGTAGCTTCCCATCGCAACCTTCAGTAACGTTAGCCTGTTATTGCAACATCACGACCGAAACTTACGAGATTAAGCGGACTGTCAACGACCTCCATGCAGCCAATTCTTCGATGGTTCTCACTACATGAAGGATGTGTCTGTCCCTCATGGACTGTCATTCGAACTGAGCCTGAAATCTGACCAAAAACAAATAAAATATTGCAAATTTTCTATCGGAAGCACAGAGTCGCTTCCAGCAACGACGCTAAGTTACACGTCATAGCGTCGAGCGCACACCGGAAGTAGAAATATTTTCTTTAAAAAAATTAAATGCATTGAAATATTACAATTCAATAACGTTTCAAGATAACGGGGTTAGAAAACATAATTACATACACAAATGATGTTTTATTATTCGGGTGTATTGAAATAATAATAATTCGCATTTTAGTGGTCATATCGGAAATATAACACACCGACCTTTTGTCGAACGTTTGTGTGAACTTGACGTATTTTTTTTTAATGTTTATGTCCCGGAGACATCAGGAAGTGAATAGTCAACCACGTTCACGCGACTACGTTATTATTTGATTAGCCATCCGATTAACACTTTGTTCACCGGTAGATTCGGTCGATCCTCGCCAGGGAGGCTTAAACAAAGGAAACGGGATATTGCTTATGTCGCTACATAACTACAAATGAAAAGTAGAAGCTATTCTTGTGTAATCTTGACCAGTATGGTCTCTTTAATGTTTCTCATGATGGTGCTGTACGGCGTCTTTAGCCCCCAGCAAGCTGGCATCTCCATCCTCCGACAGGACTACCAGCTGCGAGGCAGGCCATTGTTCAAACTGGATCTGGACTGGCCTAAAAACCCCGAACTGTTTTCTGGCAATGTATTTGGGGTGGCTGTCAATCAATATGCAGGCGTTGTGTATGTGGCCCAGAGAGGTAAATCCTGATTCGCAATCACGTTTTTTATGCAATTATTGTCAACGTGGTGTTGTGTGCTTGTGCTTTATAGGTTACAATGTGCCCAAGGTGCTGGTATTTACAACAGATGGTGACTTCCTCATGGACTGGAATACAACTACCATCGAGATGCCCCACGGTATATTTTTAGCAGATGCCGTGTCAAACCCCACTGTCTGGATCACAGATGTGGGAAATGGACCGTATGGCCACTGCATCAAACAATACTCGCCATCAGGGAATCTTCTGCAGGTAACCGCTTGATTCATAATGTCACTCGATCTCCATTTGATTATGACACATGTTAATGGGCTGTTTTCTGGTATTATTTTTATGTGAGTAAACCATTTCCAAATTTCCATTTGGTGACATTTCAAATCTGTGAATACATAAATCACAAAGCTGCATGCAATGTGCTGTACATGTACAACTATCATATATACGTCTGTGTAAGCTCTCAGTCGTACAGGAGTGGTCCATCGATGAGAAGGTTTCTTCAGCCGTCATCTGTACAAAAGTGAAGGTTTCGGACGTTTCGCCTCCTATCCAAGAGACTTCGTCAGCGAACTAAAGTCTGACTGGTCGTATCGGCCCCATTTATATATCCCTAATGTCCAGACCTAGTGGCGCCGGACACAGCTATGATAGGTCCCTACTCTCAGGTCTCAAGAGGCGATTCTTATAAAACAACAAAATCCTTCATTAAACCGGTCTGGTGGTGTGAGGTTCAATTTGGATCGTTCATACAATAGCCTGCTCAGGCAAAACAGGTTAGGCAACTTTCGCAATGCTGATGAGGGTCGTTATGCTGATGAGGTGATACCGGGGGCAGTGGGGGTAATAGGCCAATCGTTAGTCAGGAATGTAGGAACAATCAGTGGGGCCACAGGGAGGGGTCCCCCGCCCCTCCCAACCTGAGAGTAGGGACCTATCATAGCTGTGTCCGGCGCCACTAGGTCTGGACATTAGGGATATATAAATGGGGCTGATACAACCAGTCAGACTTTAGTTCGCTGACGAAGTCTCTTGGATAGGAGGCGAAACGTCCGAAACCTTCACTTTTGTACAGATGACGGCTGAAGAAACCTTCTCATCGATGAACTATCATACATAGTGATACCTCAGTTTACGAACGCTTTCTAAGCTTACAAACTTTTCGCTTCACGAACATTAAATTCGTGAGAATACAATCTTGGCATACAAACTAGTTTTCAGGAAATACAGAGCGCCAAGATGGCTGGCGGACTGGTTTTCCGAGGAAGAACACCAAACCACACGGTCGAACAGCGCCAGTTGTCCACACCCACTTTCTTTCAGTGCACTCAGTGCAGACGTGGTTTGTTATTGAGTGGATACTTTTGCTTTTTTGGGGACAAAAAAAAGACCCCACCGCAGGCTAGTGTTCAGCCAAAGAGGACACAAAACAAAATTACGATCGAGCATAAGAAGGAGATCATCGAAAAACACGAACGAGGTGTGCGTTTGTGTGACTTAGCGTCCCAGTACCAGTATGCTAAGTCGACCATTGCTACGTGTGGCTAAGGGTGATGTCTAAGCAACGGTCTCAGGCAATAGAAGAGGTTGAAAAACCTGTTGATTTGGATTAATGAAAAGCAGCTAGCAGGGGACAGTCACTATGGAAGGTGACTCTCCTTCCAAACAGTAACTCCCTCCCTCCCACTCCATTCCACCAAGTCATCAACGACCATCACAAAGTTAAATAAAATGACTTTATTATATCGTGCAATTTATTTCTTTAATTACAATACAATAGCACATTTTTTATACATAAAATAAGGTATATTTTGTGTCGTTTTAAGCCTTATTTTGTAGAAATTTGTTTTATGGGGACCTGGAAACGGATTATTCTCATATTTAATGTTTTCTTACAGCAAATAAATGTTTAGCAGACGAATTGTTCGCCTTACACACACTTTCTGGGAACCGATTAAGTTCGTACGCTGAGGTATCACTGTACACCAACCATTTGCATGCACACCCCAAAAAATATATAAATCTGCTCCAAGTCAGAAGCTGAGATGCAAAACATGTATAATAATAATACAGTAAAGTCTCGTTATATGGATATCGGTTATATTGATAGTACTGCTTATTACGATACTATTTCTATGAACTCAAGGAGAAAATTACATGCCCGCAGGATCGGATATATCGATAGTCCGGTTATATCGATATTTTTTCCCACTCCCGAGAATATCGATATAATGAGACTTTACTGTAATGATAATAATAATAATAATAATAATAATAATAATAATAATAATAATAATAACACATTTAATTTATAAGCACCTTTCAAAACTCTCAAGGACATGTTTAATTTGGTATTTGTCTGTGATGCATTTGGTTTTTCCAATTTTTCATTGAAAAAAAAAACATCTCAAAATCTCCGGCTCCCAAACCAAAAATATGGAAACCATGGTAAATGTGTCCCATTTTTGGTTGCTTTTGTTCCTGTGCGATCTCAAAAAGTCTGATGAATTCCATTTCGCTCCTTGCACGAATCAGGTCCTTGGAACACCAGGAAAAGCCGGCTCTGGGCTTAATCCTCTTCAGTTTGACCAGCCATCTGAGATCTACGTTCACGATTCCGGAGAAATGTACATAGTGGACGGTGACGGCGGCATGAATAACCGTCTCATCAAATTATCCAAAGAACAAGAAGTGTTGTGGGTGCACGGCGAAAAGGGACAAGGTCTGGCTCAATTTTACATCCCCCACAGTGTGACCATTGACAATGCACAAAGGGTCTGGGTGGCGGACAGGGGAAACAAAAGGATCCAGGTCTTCAACTCGCTTACGGGGGACTGGCTAGGATCATGGGGGAGCTGCTTTAGCGAGGATGCACCTTACTCTGTCCGCCTCACCCCGGACAAAAAATACTTGGTTGTCGTCCAACTTAACACCAACCAGATTTCACTGCTTGAGGCACCTGCGGTGGGTTTAATTGGCCAGTGCAGGGTGGCCAGTGTGATTCAACTGGCTGATGAAGTCAAACCTCATTTGGTGGACTTGGACCAGAAGTCTGGGGCGCTGTACGTGGCTGAGATCGGTGCCCAGCAGGCACAAAAGTTCACCCCTTTCAGCCTCGGTGGGACTTTTGTTTAAAACGTAATGAACAAATGACAACTCGGAAAAATGTCCAAAGTTCAACACAGCTTGTACAGTAAAGTCTCGTTATATCGATAGTACTGCTTATTACGATACTATTTCTATGAACAAGGAGAAAATTTACATGCCGCAGGATCGGATATAGCGATAGTCTGGTTATATCGATATTTTTTCTGACTCCCGAGAATATCGATAGAACAAGACTTTACTGTAGTATCGTAATAAGCAGTACTATCGATATAACGAGACTTTACTGTACTTTAATCCCTCGTTTGTCGTTGTTAATGGGGACCAGGACCATGTGCGACAGACAAAAAACCGTGGGGGCAAAAAAAAAAAAAAAACAGAGATGCATCAAGTGACGCGATAATCAAACCATAAAGTATCAAGGGATTACTGTATTCTTAATTGTGGCACAAGTGTAAAAAATGTTGTTCTTGTACTGTGAATATACCAGCAATTCTTGTGAAATCACCAGATGTATTTGAGGCTTTTTCTAGAGCTCTTGTACCCCGAAAGATACCACATCATCCGTCGGATAACTGTTCATGTGAATAAATGTTCATTTGCAGCATGAAGTTAATTCTATTCTCTTTGTGAGAGGAATCAATCACTTTACTTATTGTTCTTCGGCTTTGTAATGGGCAGTTAGCTTTTTTTGGTGTCATGTTTCATTAGTGTGTTTGTTGTTTGACACTACAAGCACACCTGCGTGTTGTATAATAGTTGTGAGCTCATAATTTTTGAAAATAAAAAGTACATTGTAATATTTCATAGCCTTTTTTTCAATGATACATTTCTAAAAATGATAAGATATTTAAAGGACAACCGACACCATTTTTTTTGTTTCCTAGCTGATATCAGAAAAACGTTTTAGAGCATCTAAAATACCCAAAACACGCAGCCTGATATTTTTAGTCAAATGCAAAACACCAATAAAAATGAGTTAAAGTGTCCCAAAACTACTTCAAAATGACCCCGGAGATGCAGAGTTTCAGAAGGTCCCACCCCCTTGTTCGTGACGTCACGCCAGGACGTCTTGCCTTTCTCTAGTATCAAAACAATGGCTTCAGTTTGGAGAAGATGCTTTCTTGTTACTCATCAAGTTATGAATATGATTCAAATAGTTCCGAAGAGGAAAGCGTAAATGTTTGCAATCAATTGAAGAAACCCTTCCTTTTCATTTTGAGGCGTCTGGACAGAAATGTAGCGCCTAGAAAATGCACAAGATGGTGCCCAAGCTCCGTTGGGAATGGGCTGATTTGTCTGCTGGGAATTTTTGTCAACTAGTATCAAATAGTAGTCTTGGTGCAACATACAATGATTCACCATGTCGTTGTTTATGTGTTTTACTTCTAATTTCGCCATCAACACTATGTTTTCAGACCAAACAAAGTACCCAAAATGCATTGTGTGTCGCTTTCTCGGTCAGGGGCGTTCCAGACGTGACGTCAGGAATCGTCACCAACTCGAAAACAAAACTTCCGTACGTAAAATATAGCTATATGTGGTGGAATCTTTGTAAAATGCACTCAGTAGAAGTCATTTGAAGTGATTTTACAAATTATGGACAGAACTTGTCCGGAGGCGTCCGTTGTCCTTTAAGATTGGGCAGCAGGTAATTATAATTTTGAACACAATGAGGCTTTTTATTATCTAAAAAAATAGATCCGGTAGTTTTCAGCTGTTAAAATGATATGAAATTACAAGTCGTTTCCTGTGCGGGTAGAAATGGAAAAAAGGGCACTAGAGGGCAGTAGGCACTTGAAAACAACAGATTTTTAAGCACGCGCACATTTATCCAAGTCGAAACTCGGCTCGAGGACGAAAATAAAGTTTGTGCTTATACGTTTCAAACATGACCCAATATTTGGCATCGCCGTGGATATCACCAGACATGTACAATCGATCCAATGATAAATCGCTGATATACGACAATGACTAATAATAATAAACTAAGTAATACATATTAAACTAAACCAACTCTAATCCAAACAAAACACTTGAATTGAACTTGACACAGAAATGTTTAAACTGCAAGCACTTAAATGTTTAAACTCCGTTCGGCTCGTTCCTGCTTTTGCTGATTCGTCGTCACAACAAGGCGATTTTAGGCAGGTGGAGCTTGATTAAAGCTGTGCACTACACGAAATGGCGACTTTTCAACAACCACGTTTCATAAGGTAAGACTAACCGCTGTAAAACTAGTGGCAAAGCCTACTAGTTCGGTCACAATATTCATTTTACATTACTATGTCGGCTCACTTTGGTTACACGGTTTTAACTGACATTGTTTGACATACATAATTAGAACATTATTTACATGATGGTGATTGTAGTCGTGATTATGAACTGACAAATTACAAAAATATGACCAAGCGATGGAACATATTTATTGCAGTAGGGTGGTTGTTGGTTGTTCTGATGTACAACTGCACGACATCAGTAGTTCTCAAACTTTTTACACGAACTACCAACAATAACGTGAACTCGCCTCTCCAAGTCGCATCATTATGGCCACCGTGAAAATGCTCATCAAAAACAAGACAGCGGTTAACTTCAGAAAATCTTTATTCAATATTATTCGAAGCATCTGTAACATAATGTAAAGTTTAAATATTAATGTGGCAATTAACCATTTCATGCAGCAATAATGATGGTCTGCCAGCTGTTATCGTGAGAAACGGTCCATTGTCGTCACAGCTGTAGCTGAAAGGGTTAAATATGGTGGAAAAAATGCTTGACCTGATGAGAATATATTCTACACAAATGTATTTATTTCAATAAATGTTTAATAGAAAAAGTCATTTAAGGTTACGTGTAAACGTGTTTAAGTTAAAAATTAAATGCAATACATACTAAAAAACAACAAAAAAAAACTCACGTTTCTGTTTGTGACCAACAGGCGGCACTGTAGGGACGTCACACCTGTTGGTCATGACGCCATTAGGAGGAAGTAAGACTACAGGCTTTTGTCAGGTTTTGTCGATTCTTGTCATGTTTCGGTCATGGTTTTTTCGTCGTTACTTTGGATTCTTTTTGTTTTTATGATTTTCTTGTTTTTTATTTACCGTAGTTGTCAATTTCATACAATTTGCCCAGTTCACTTTGCTCCTCTTTCCTGCCTGCTTTTTGGGGTCCCCCACCACCATCTTGCAATCGTGACAAAATGTTTAATTTAGTCATTATATATACAGTGATACCTCAGTTTACGAATGGAATTGGTTCCCAGAAAGTGTGTGTAAGGTGAAAAGTGTGTATTCCAAACATTAATTCCCCATAGGAAACCATTAAAATCAGAATAATCCGTTCCCAGGTCCCCATAAAATAATAATGTTCCACTAAATTGGCGCTATTGTATTTGCTACCTATTAGCTATTTGACCGGCTGGCTAGCTAGCTATCTATTAGTTGTCTAGCTGGCTATCTATTTGCTAGTTAACTTGTTTTCTATCTTTTTGACTTACTTCCGGGTTGGCTACAGCTACTCACCCACAGAAAAACTTCTCCCGTGACTGTAAGGTGCCCTTGAGGGTTTTGAAAGGCGCTTAGAAATGAAATGTATTATAATTATGATTAAAATCAGATCAGCGGTGAGCTATTTTTAGAACGTGCCCACGGGACTCCCTCAGCTATTTTGTTTGAGTGATCTCAGTCACTTCAGTCAAGCATGACCAAATCTTTCAAAAAGAAGTTCTGTGATTGCGTCGGCTTTTTTTTTTCTTCTCTCTTTTGGGATGTGATTCAAAGCCTCCTACACATTTTTGTCACTTTTCTGAAGGTAGCGCCATTTCCCCCCAATGTGCCGCAACATTTAAGACCGAGGAATGCGAATGTGGGAGTGAGACAATTCTGCACACCAGGATGGTCCCACCGACACAAAGTTTCTCCATAATCAACGTACATTACACGCACGCGCTCTTCCTTTTCTTCACACTTCCACTTTCACAAAGCCTTTGTTTTCTCTCTTTGCCCTCTCGCTCTATACTTTCTGCCCTGTTGGCTGTTTTTTGTTGACGGACTCCAGTTTGGATGTCATGGCGGGGATGCAGGCCGTCATCCCAATGTGTGGGTTGGTCTTTAGAGACTTTCTGTTTGGGGAAAGCCCACGTGACACTCCCACACACCTTCTCCTACGCACACAGGAGGGATTCCATTCCCAACAAAAGACCGCACCCGGGTTTTAAGATGTCCATTTGCCAGATGCACCGTATCAAATAAAAGCGCTTTAAGTAGCTTCGGTTCGTTTTATTGTTTAAAATGTTACTTCCAAAGAAGTGTCTACATTGAATAAACTGTATTCCTAATCTACTCTCCGTAATGTTGAGTGGAATTCAAAATAATTCGACACACACACACAAAGAAATGTGATGTATATTTTAGCCCCCAATTTTCTAAAATGTTTGTTCTACGTTGTATGTGAAGTAAAAACACATATACGGAATAAGAATTAACTACAATACTTAATGAATGTAGCTGTGCCGATGACCATTTTGTGTTTGGGAGCCTTTTACTGAGCGAGTTGCTTGTTCTGTAGCCACAAAGGGACATAAGTCTTCTTGTGCCGGTCCCAAGCCCGGATAAATACAGAGGGTTGTGTCAGGAAGGGTGTCCGATGTAAAAACTTGGCCAAAACAAACCTCTCAAGATGGAGGACACTGATTCGCTGTGGCGACCCCGTCAAGGGATAAAAAAAGCCCAAAGGAAAAGAAGAAGAGGACTTAATGAACATCAGAGAGCCTTTTTGGGCCAAACTCATTATGAGCTGCATGCTGGAAATGACATTTTACTTAATATTATTATTATTATTATTATTGTTGTTGTTGTTGTTGTTGTTGTTGTTGTTGTTGTTGTTATTATTATTATTATTCTCATTATTATTATTGTTGTTGTTGTATTAGTAGTAGTAGTCTTATTATTATTATTATTATTATTATTTATGATTATTAACATAGACGTGTTTGGTTGGCAACTGTCGACAATCCTGTCAATCTTTGGTTTCGCAAAGTAGGACATTGATGTTTTATTTATGTATTTATTTCATCATTTAATTATATTTGTATTTATTTGTTTATTTAATCGTGTATTTATGTATTTGTTTGGTTTATTTAGTTATTTGTGTATTTATTTATTTATTGATGTGCGTATTTATTTATTCATTTGGCTGCCACTGCTCACCCGCAAAAAAACCTGTGACTGTAAAGTGTACTTGGAGTTTTGAAAGACGCTTATAAATGACATTTATAATTATAATTGTTATTGTTATTGTTAACGTAGACATGAGTTTGGTTGGCGACTTTTGCAAACGAGGACATAGTTGATTTATTTATTTAGTTATTTTTATTTTTTGTTTGTGTAGTTTCAATTAGTTATTTGTGTATTCATTCAAAATAATTCATTTATTTCTTTATTCAATCATGCATTTATTGATGTTATTTGTGTATTTATTTTGTTTGTGTATTTATTTATTCATTCATTCATTCATTCATTAATTCATGTGTTTATTTGTTTGTTTGTTGATCTATTTATTAATTTGCATCGAGTCCATTGTCGACTTCTGATCTCTTGTTTGTAGTTTCAACATCAAAAGTTGAGATTTGATTCTTGGACATGACATTAAAACAAAACAAAACAAAAATCCTCCAACTTGCGGCCCTGTAAAGGCGTGGAATAATTGTTGGGAGGGGTCTCATTCCCTCGCAGAAGCACAGCATCAGTTCCTGTCCGCGGTTGAACATTAACAGGCAATCAATCGCTCCCTTACTTCCAATGTGAGCGTACACGAATGAATGTAGCCCCGCTGAGGCAGACAGGAGGATCAGTGTTTCCAACATGACGGGATCTTTTGTCACATCGGCCATAATGACCTCGTCTGTGGTTTTTCCACCGACAAGGAACTGGCTCAGCGGCCTGTCGACAACAAGGTAGAGGAAGTGAAGCCCATGCTTCGGGCACTTTTGGTGGCGCTTGAAGAATCAAGTGGATTTCAAGAAGTTCCATTGTTATCAAAAGCATTTATTTTTCAAAATAATAGACTTTGTGTGAATGAAATATGTACATTATATCATGCATATTATTATTATTTATTTATTAGTACTTACGTGGAATAGGAGAGTTAACTAGAGTGTAAAATGCAGGTACTACTACTACTACTACTAATAATAATAATATTTATTATTATAATAATAATTATTATTAGTAGTAGTAGTGGTGGTAGTATTTATTCATTTGTACATTCAAGTAATTATTTTATTATTTTATCATTATCTTGTCTGATTCAAAGTCCTTTAAGATGCTTTATCTTCCAGTCACTGTATATTTATCTAAATTATCATCTCTTTCCCTATATTACATCCCGAAAAACAGGATATACATATTTTGGGAGGTATACAACATGTACATGATCTAATATATATATATATATATATATATATATATATATATATATATATATATACAGTAAAGTCTCGTTATATCGATATCGGATATATCGATAGTCCCGGTTATATCGATACTATTTCTATGCACGCACGGAGAAAATTACATGCAAACAGGGTCGGATATATCGATAGTCCCGGTTATATCGATATTTTTTTCGGACTCCCGAGAATATCGATATAACGAGACTTTACTGTATATATATTACCATATTTTCCGGTGTATAAAGTGTGACAGAGTATAAGGCGCACCCCCAATGAATGGTGTACAGTGAGACCTCAACTTACGAACTTAATTGGTTCCCAGACAGAGTGTGTAAGGCGAAAAGTGTGTATCTCAAAAAACCAATTCCCATAGGAAACCATTAAAATGGGAATAATCCGTTCCCGGGTTTCCATAAAATTTACTTTTCAACTAAATAAGCCTTAAAACTACACACACCATACCTTATTCTATGTATAATAAATGTGCTATTGTATTGTAATGAAAGAAATACACTGCATTGTATCATAAAGTCACTTTAGTTACATTTGTGATGGTCATTTAGGGCTTGATGGAATGGCGTTGGAGGTCGAAGGTCAAAGGGAATTGCTGTTTGGAAAGAGAGGCACATTACATGAGGACTGTAATTAAAGAAATAAACTGTGCTGTAAAAGAAAGTTTTGTTTTGATGGTCGTTGATGGCTTATGGAAGGAGAGTCACCTTCCATAAGGACTGTTGCTAACTTAACCTCTGGTGCTGTTCGGTCGTGTGCTTCCGCCGAAGATCACTCCGCCAGCCGTGGTGGGTGTGTATTGTGAAAATAGTGCTTATTATAAGGTTTAATTTTCATAAATTTGACGTTTGTAAGACAAAAAGTTTGTAAATTGAGGTGTTTGTAAGTTGAGGTGTCACTGTATTTTCAAACTTTCTCCATATACTGTATACCGCGCTACAATATAAAGCACGCCTTTAATGAATAAAAAAAAGTTTTCTAAATATATCAATTTAAAGGGTTTTCATATAAAAGGTACACCATGTTATAAGGCGCTACATTAGCTGGGGTTACACACTACTTCGTCTACAGGGGAAAATGAAGTCGGTGGCTGCTTACGGTAGTTGTAAGACCTGTTGTGGCTCAATGTTACTTTACGTATAAGGCGCAGGCTCATCTTTTCAAGAAAACAAAGCCTTTTCGGTGCACTTTGTACACTGTAAAATCCAGTACATTTTGGCTCACGAATGAGATTTGTCTTGTTTTGTTTTTTTCTTTCACTCGGGATAGACAGCATGCTAGTCATCTATCTTGGGGGGGGTCTTTGTTCTCTGATGACGACGAGACAGTAGTGAGCACACATCAGCCACAGTTGCGTTTTTCACTGTAGTCCGAGAGGAAATGAAATACAAGGCACTGATTGGCAAGACTGCTGAGGTCGTGAGGAACTTTGCCTATGCTCCCCGCTCCCAAAAAAAAAGTCACAATATATACAAAGGTCTGTCTGATATGTTCATCCTGCCTTTCATCGACTGCTTTATGGGAAACGCATGATCTTACTTAAGGTCAAAGTACCACAATTCCGTAGAAAGCACAAGAAAAGTTAAACATGTCTCATAGCGCGTCTTTAAATTAAGTAAATGAGGTTTAAGATGACTTTTAAAGATGGTCATGGTACTTGACAAAGAGACGGACCAGCAAGGGAACCCCTGATCTTAGTTCTTGGTACTTCTAAGAGTGTTTGGTCTGCAGATCTGAGGTGTACAGCAATGGAGGAACCCATATCAAGATTTTCAAACAAAAAATGGGAACTTAAAAAGTACTCTCAAATGTACATTGAGCTACTGAAGGGATACCAGAGTAGGAGTTACAGGATATACTCCCTTTTTTGCGTAGGAATGAAGCAGCAGTATTCTGGACCAACCGGACATGCTGAATGGAGGATTGGTTGACTCCAAAGTAAAGTTCCTTCCAGCAATCCAGCCGGGATGTGATGAATTGATGAATTGCTGTTTCAACGTGCTCTTGGGCAAGGTGAGTCTTCACTTCAGCCTATTTATTATTTACTTGATGTCACAAGTATAACAAATACGCCCTCAACTCGCTTAGCCTTGATTAAGATATTATTTAAAAGCCACACTGCCCATGATTTGCATGGAACCCAACTCTTAAAATGAAAGTACCGGAAACTATTTGAATTTGGGTTTTTGACCTATAAACTCAGTTTATTTAAAAAATGTATTAAAGGACAACCGACGCCTCGGGACAAGTTGTGTCCATAATTTGTAAAATGGCTTCAAATGACTTCTACTGAGCGTATTTTAAAAAGATTCCGTGTCATGCAGCCATATTTTACGTTTTAAGACTCACACTGAATATTCAGGAAGTCTTGTTTTCGAGTTGGTAACGAGTCCTGACGTGATGTCACGGTAGGTATCGTCCCTGACCGAGAAAGCCACACAATGTATTTTTGAGTACTTTGTTTGGTCTGAAAACTTCGTGTTGATGGTGAAATTAGAAGGAAAACGCATAAATAACGTGATGGTGAATCATTGTGTGTTGCACAAAGACTACTATTTGATACTAGTTGACACAAATTCCCAGCAGACAAATCAGAATCAGAATCTTTATTGCCAAGTATGTATAACACACAAGGAATTTGTTTCCGGTAGAACACGCAGCCCATCAGCCCATTTCCAACGGAGCTTGGGCGCCATCCTGTGCATTTTCTGGGACGCTACATTGGAGTCCTGACAGCTCAAATTGATACGAAAGGACTTTAATCGATTGCAAGCATTTATGCTTTCCTTATTCATAACTGGATGAGTAACAAGAAAGCATCTTCTCCAAATCTGAAGCCATTGTTTTGATTCTAGAGCAATGCAAAACGTCCTTGCGCGACGTCACGATCAAGCGGGCGGGACCTTCTGAAACCCGCCATCCTGAGCTCATTTTGAAGTAGTTTTGGGACACTTTAAGTCATTTTTATTGGTGAAAATATCAGCCTGCGTGTTTTGGATATTTTAGATGCTGTAAAACATTTTTCTGATGTCAGTTAGGAAATAAAAAATGGTGTCGGATGTCCTTTAAATATCATTCAACGTTTGTTTTAGTTATCTACCAAAAAGACAATCGTTCTCGCACAAAAATGACAACCGCACTTTTACTTTAACTTTTTTTCAGCCAATTTTAAAAGTTGATTTTAGACACGGTCCTGAATCTGCATGCGCATGCTAACTTAAAGGTTAACAACAAAATAAATGCACTATTGATTGCTGATAAATTACGACCAGTGTATTGATTCAACGTGACTCAGGCTACAGCTATGAGACACAAACTCATCCGAGTCCTGACCATGAATAATTCAAGGAGGGACAAATACATTAGGATTACTAAATATCAGACCAAAAGTGACTCCCTCTGCCCCACATCCACCTAAAAAAAACAACAACACCAACAAAAAAAATCATTGGCTTGGATGTAAAAAAGTCCGACATTTTGAATGGGTTAAAAAAACTAATTTCTCATCGTATTTGTTGTTGTGGGATTTCGAACTATCCATTTTTTTTTTATCATGATCCTTTCATGTGTCTTGATTGTGTTGAAAGCTCCAGCTGGAGGGAAAAGCATTTCCCGCAAAAGTATCCACTCCATAACAAACCACGTCTGCACTGAGTGCACTCATAGAAAGTGGGTGTGGGAAAGTAGTCGGTGGCGCTGTTCGGCCCTGTGCTTTGGTGTTCATCCACCGAAAACCAGTTCGTATGCCAAGATTATATTCTCGTGAATTTAATGTTCGTAAGGCGAGAAATTCGTAAGCCGAGGTATCACTGTACTTTTTCCATCTTGCATTTTTGTTAATGAATCTAAAGTGAGACTTTGACCGACAAGCGTCTCTTCATACAAAGTTACCAAGTTACGAAATACAACCGCTTCTCATTACAAAAGAAATTTACAAAAGGTAAAATTCCAGGCTGGTCTGCTACTTGCAGCTCTGAGGTTCTTGAATGCAACATATGTATTAGCTGCTCTCCCATTGGCTACTTCTGAGCATCATCCTGGCACCCCATTGGCTAAGAGGAACCTTTATCATATTTATGGAAAGCATTATAATGTTTGATCTCCTCCACATATTACATACAAAATGCACAACAAATTAATGAATAACATTGTCAGATTTGAAGTCAAGAAGAATGACTGTTATTGTGGTTTACATACGATAATTTGAAACTTTGGTTCGGACTTTAACACGCATCATGGCACTTGACATGCTTGATTTACTTTTGCGGGCCCAATAAAATGATGTGGTGGGCCAGATTTGGCCCCCGGGCCGTGACTTTGACACCTGTCCGCTATTGTATCGACTTAAGTGTAGATAGATAAAGATGTGCGTCCTTGTCCTTGATATAGAAGGTCTTTCGATGGATTTACGTAAATGTGAATCACACAGAAAAAGTGTTTACAATTCCTGCCATCACTCACAATGCAAATAAATGGCTATCAAGCTAGCTATCTAGCTCTCCATTTGCTATCTAGCTGGCTAGCTATTAGCTATTGAGCTACCTAGCTGGCTATCTGTCTAGCTATTAGCTATCGAGCTGGCTAGCTGGCTCTCTATTTGCTATCTAGCTATTAGCTATCACCTTGTGAGCTATCTTTCTATCTGTTTGTTACTTTTGAGTTGAATGAACACTGGCGCGTGTGGTTGCCGCTGCTCACCCACAGAAAAACTGATCCTGTGACTGTAAAGTGACCTTTAGTGTTTTGAAAGGCGCTTAGAAATGAAATGGATTATTATAAAAACATTTCTGAGAAAATACGTGAACATGAAAAGATAGCATAAAAATTACAAGAATACAGTAAAAAGTTAAATAATCATTTTTTTATATTTTACATTGTGCTCAACTCTCATTTATTGTGCAATAATTTAATTGTAACATATTTTTCTTAGATATTTATGTGGATTTTTACACTTTAAGAAACATTTATGTCTGAATTTTGGTGGGGCTTGGAACGGATTAGCGCATTTACATGCTAAAGGTGTCTTGACTTACAAACTTTTTTCACAAAAAAAACAAACTTCCAGAAGCAATTAATTTCGTAAGTAGAGGTATTACTATATTTTTCTTCAAAGTGTCTTATATTTGTTGACGCTCTTTTTTGGTCTGGAATCACAAACAACAAACCAGCACATCTATTATACTGTATAACCACCATCAAAAAGTTCTTAAATTTATCACTCAGGCGTAATCAGGCATGAATGTCTTTATGGAAGCTAAATGATGTTTGTGAAGAAAAATGGACATTCTAAAGCAATAAGTGAAAATTCATCTAGCGCTTAGTGTACATTGCTATATTGCGAAGAAGACAATAAATGATGTTATTTTTGCATGCCATCATCTTCACATCACATGGTCAGCAGTCTCCAATCTAACAGTATATTTATCACCATCACCAACCCGACAGCACACATGCACAAGAGGAAAAAGGATGTTCTAATAGCTTTCATTTTGCCTTCCTATCATTAGTCAAATGAGAAGGAATGCATTTGATGTTGACTCGGTTGCCCAGATGAGTGTGAAACAAAAAACCTCATCCCTCCTTTAATTGGAGCTTTGAGATGTCAATTAAACAATAGCCACCGTGTAATTAAATCTCAGCAATACCCTGTTGTGCTAGTTGACGCTTGTAATCATGTTTTTGCCCCTCTTCTGTTCCTCACCAATTATCACACGCAGAACAACAACCGGATCAAGTTCTGCTTGACGCCTGTGTCGTTCTCCGGGTATCATCTTACGCCGCACAAATTTAATAAATGCTCCAATTTTTGTTGCTTAATGACGCAGGTGTAACATTCTTCTTGATTTAGTATTCGAGATCAGAAAAAAAGACAAATAACATACTTACAAACTTAATTGGTTCCCAGACAAAGTGTGTATCCCAAAAATGTATTTCCCATAGGAAACCATTAAAATGAGAATAATCCGTTCCCAGATCCCCATTGTAGCCTTAAAAGTACACACAATATACCTTATTTTATGTGTAATGAGTGATATGGTATTATAATTAAACTGTACTATATACTAAAGTCGTTTTGTTTACCTTTGTGATGGTCGTTCATGGCTTGATGGAATGGAGTGGCCGCTTTCATCAGCATTAAACACTTGATGAGGAACGTAGCCTTCTTATTTATTCCTCATTTTACCTAGTTCCTCATCAATTGTGTTCTGTTTAGCTGGGTTGATAGCTTTTTCCATCAAGTGTACAGATGGCTTGTGCGGGTTATTTGTGGAGCCTGATTGATGGGAATTTTAACCTTGCAGCCTTTGAACTATCAAAGTTGAAACAAGTCCAAATTTCACTGTTTTCTCTCCATTTAGGCACTCTCTCTCTCTCTCTGTGTCTGCCTGTCTCTTTAATGTTTAAACCACCTCCCTTCACTGCTGCGTTCTTGACCAATCATGTGGCTTTAACCGAAGACTGGGGGCGGGGAATAGAGGACAAAAAAAATGTCGGCACCCATTTTGTTTTTTTGGAGAATGGCTTCACTCTCTGTCTGTCTGTAACGCCACACCCTCACTGCTGCGTTCTTGACCAATCACGTGGCTTTTACCGACGGCTGGGGGCGGGGAATAGAGGACCAAAACAAGGCAGCTGCCATTTTGTTTTTCGAGAACGGGCTCGTTCGCGAACGACACATCACGGGAAATAGTTCGTATGCCAAGGTAAAATGTTCATAAATTTAACGTTCGTAAACCGGAAAGTTCGTAAGGGGTTGGTAAACTGAGCTATCAAATCCAATAAGTTAGCTATTGGGCCGTCGGGTTGAATTTTGAAACGCCTGTCATGGTGTTGACTCGTCATGACTGCTTTCCGGCAGATTGCCGGCGCGGGTGTTTAACAAGCGTCTGTAGCACTGAATGGCATTCAATTAGGAGCACCTTTATCAGCACTGAGGTTGGAGCCCTTTCTAATTCACTCCTCCTCTATTGTCGCAACATTAAGACCCTCACACACCCCTCCATCCCCCACACACACACACACACATCGGCACATACGCGACACACGCATTCCACCCGCTGTTCATTTGTTATCTGAAACGTCCCACATCGGCAATCTGATATTAACGCCCGATGATGAAGTCTCCTTTGTCACCTCACCGCTACTCATCCCCTTGCCAAATGAACACAGCCAATGAGCTTCTCCTACGCTGTTTTAACAAGATTAAAGCTCAGAATCAGGTATGGTTTCATACCAGTTTTTAACCAGAAAGAAATTTGACACCCGCCAGGATCATTAGTGAGCGGACATAATGTCATTTAGGCTTTCTTCATTCATCAGCAGCAGCAGCAGCAAAATATCTTTCATGTGAACTTTACTTTCCCCAATGGATGAACGTAGAAACTACTGAGATATGCGCACTATTTGCATACAAGCACTGTGATGGAATTGGACTTGTTCACGTTTCAAGGCGTCGGGCGTATTGGGGGTCAGAGGTCTCACACATATCAGATTTAAGTGTCAGGTATAGGCAGCGTGGGTGGGACGCAATGTATGCATTTGTAAATGTGTGTGTGTGTGTGTGTGTGTGTTCACCCTGTTATCTTTTATCGACCCGTCAGAAAAGAACGGTGTAGGAAGAGAGATGATAAGGGGGGCGGGACGCCGGAGAAGAAGAAAGAAATAGAGGAAGTTACAAATGATGCAGAAGGTGATGAGATAGATAGTACAGTGATACCTCAGCTTACAAACATAATTTGTTCCCAGAAAGTGTATGTAAAGCGAAAGGTGTGTATTCCAAACATTAATTTCCCATAGGAAACCATTAAAATGAGAATAATCCGTTTCTAGGTCCCCATAAAACATCATTTTCTAGTACATAAGCCTTAAAACTACACAAAATATACCTTAATTTATGTATAATAAATGTGCTATTGTATTGTAATTAAAGAAATAAATTGTACTATATAATAATAGTTGTTTTATTTACCTTTGTGATGGTCGTTGATGACTTGATGGAAATGGAGAGTCTTGAAAGGCGCTTATAAATCAAATTTATTATTATTATTATTATTGTTATCATTTGCTAGGTACTCGCTATCTATTAGCTATCTGGCTAGCTATCTAGCTAGGTATCTGTTGGCTATCGATTGACTAGCTAGTTAGCTTTCTATCTATTTGAGTTACTTCCGGGCGCTGTGCATGTGGCTTATCCTGTGACTGTGAAGTGCCATTGAGTGTTTTGAAAGGCGCTTATAAATGAAATGTATTATTATTATTATTATTATTTTAAGCCTATGCCAGCTGTCTTCGGGCAGTAGGTAGGGGACACCCTGAACTGGTCGACCAACAATCGCAGAAGGACGGATCGGGAATTGACCAGTCAACTACCCTGTTGGGGAAAAAAAAAAAAAAACTCTGTCAAAGTGCAGTTAGGTTTATATTTGTAGATGTATTCAATAATCATGTTTGCGGACGCCACATCGGCACCATAATGTTGTCTGCCTGATGAAAAGAGACAAAGAGACAAAGACAAGGCACAAAGTGGCTTTTTAATGTCAGGAATGAATCAATATCGTTAAAATATTGTGCTGCAGGGAACAGGACTGGCTGTAAATGTTGCCCATGTATCATGGAGGATCAATGAGCCTTTCTTACAAATGCTTTCTTCATGCATTCAAACATTAAGGATGAATACAAAATAAAGCTGTTGATAGGACTGTTATTTTCTTAATTCTCGTAAAATATGTTTTTTCAATGTATTAATAAAAATAATAATAATAATACATTTCATTTATAAGCACCTTTCAAAACTCTAAAGGTCACTTTCCAGTCACAGGATAAGTTTTTCTTTAGGTGAGCAGCGGCAGCTACGTGCGCCAACGTTCACTCAACCCGGAAGTAACTCAAATAGATAGAAAGCGAGCTAGTTAGCTAATAGATAGCCAGCTAGATAGCTAGCCAGTCAGCTAGATAGCTAATAGATAGCAAATCGATAGAAAATAGATAGCAAATATACAGCTAGCTAGGTAGCTAGCCAGGTAGCCTGTGCGAGACGCATAGATAATGCAGCGTAGTAGATCAAAACGGATTTTTTTTTTAAATTCAGATTTCACCTACTATTATTAATCATAGTAAAGGATTTTACTCCTCTCTACTCATTTTTCTGTTGGTTTTTCATGCCAGCAGATTTTATGCTACGGACAACACAACATAAAAGCATTCTAAAAAAAGTTGTATTTATTTATCTATTTATTTATTATTTGCTTATTTATCTATATATTTATCTGTTCATCTGTTTGTTTATTTATTTATCTCTATTTATTTATGTATTTCTTTATTTACATGCTCATATATTTATCAATTTGTTTGTTTGTTTGTTTATTTATTTATTCATTGTTTTGTTGATTGTTTATTTGGGTCTTCGCACAAAATTTTGTGTAAAACCCGTCATCCGACGTTTAAAAATCTGGGTGTTTTTTACAGAACAGTTCACATCAAATCATAATACAATATATTAATGCTTGATTTGAATGATCACAAAATAAACAGTCACTGCAAACCACATGTGCTACTGCTAAAAATGCTACTGCCAACATTTTCTACTTCATTCTGATCAGATTAAATAATAAAATAAAACTGGATTAGGATTGTGTGTTCATATTATGGATTTTTTTTTCATAAGGTATTACTTATGTAATCACTGTCCATAAAAAGATAAATAAATGTACATTTTGGCTAGGCAAAAGCTAAATCAAGATGATGATAGTAGATATTGTAATTTTTTGTCTTGCTTCTGTTTACCCGCTTCACCTCACAACATCATCATTTTAAATTGGAATTCTCATATTGAATTGGCCAATGGCAGCAAATAAATATGGTTGATTCCATTTTCAAACTCTAAAGCTAATGATATGGCTTCCGCTGCTTGGATGACGCTGGGGTCATTTGTCTCCCTGACACCCTCCCACACAAAGACACACAACACCCACACACACACACACATACACTCAGTCGATGTATCATTATTTATATGTGGCATTACTGCGACCAGTCTGTGTGAAATCTGCCATTCGCCAATCACAAATAGGCTTCAGTTTAAAACTAATCAATCAATCAATAAATCAATATACTGAAAAATGTACATGGATGGATGCATTTGTAGTTGTAGTTTGGCTAGTTGAGTTATTAACAGGATTTTTAAGCAATTTAAATAAAGAAGACTATTGTGGAGAGTTTGAATGGGGTGGAGATAGTAGCGATACGAGACAAACCCAACAGATCCGGGCCACCACATCTTATGTGGCCCGTGAAAGCAAATCAAAGATGGCAATGTTGATGCTGCTCGCTAAAAGTACTCATTTGTAATAAATAATTGCGATGCTATCAGCATTTTTTGTTGTTACCAAAACCCCTCACTACAGGAACTTAAATAATAGAAGAATAAAGCCTTATTCTTGACGCCTGATGATAAGGAAGGAGCGTCAGCGCAGAACCCCGGAACTGTCGCGGCTTAGAATTGAAGCGGATTTATGTGGGACAGGAGATGTGAGACAATCTCATTCGTCAATGGATGCTACAGCTTCCTGTTTGCTGTCACCATTTAGCTTGTAGCCGATGTGCACATTTGACCATGACGTCTCTGATCCACTGGTGAAAAGGACACTTTGATCCTCTCCTCTTTCATCTAGAACAGCTTCATACAAAAAAAGAGGGTGCGGAAAGTGCTTAAGATTGAATGACTCTCTTTGTCTTGCCATATTATTTTGTTCTTTTGACTTCAAGATGGCGTCGCGAGAGTGGCTGCCTTTCCAGCAGGTCCTGTATTTTGCTTTTCTATTTCTTTCTTTCCTTTCCTCTTCTTTTCATAACTTTGCTGCTGTGAAATGTAAATTTATCCTCTGCGAGACTAATACTGTAAAGGCTAATCCAATCCAATCCAACTTCTTTATATGGTTTCAGTCATCATGGCCCTCTAAAGGACAACCGACATCACTTTTTTGTTTCCTAACTGACATCAGAACAACGTTTTATAGCATCTAAAATATCCAAAACACGCAGGCTGATAGTTTTAGTCAAATGAAAAACACCAATAAAAATGACTTAAAATGTCCAAAATCTGCAACAAAAAAAATGAACCCGGAAGTGGCCAGTTTCAGAAGGTCCCGCCCCCATGTTCGTGGTGTCACCCCAAGACGTCTTGCCTTGTTGGAGAATCAAAACAATTGCTTCAGATTCGGAGAAGATGCTTTCTTGTTACTCATCCAGTTATGAATATGATTCAAATAGTTCTGAAGAGGAAAGCATACATGTTTGCAATCAATTACATAATTTATTCCGTGCCATTTTGAGGTATCTGGGGACGGGAAATGTAGCACCAAAAAGAGGCAGAAAATGGCGACAAAGCTCCGTGTAAGGAATTAATCAGCCCGTTCACAAAGTTTTGTGACCAAACAAGGTACAGCAAAATGCATTGACGTGATGGAAGGACTGCTACAGTGTGTCCTTTTTTTGGTCAGGGGCGTTCCTTCAGTGACGTAACGTGAGGACTGGTTACCAACTCAAAAACAAGACTTCCGGAATATTCAGCGCGAGTCTTAAAAGGTAAAATATAGCTAAATGCGGTGGAATCTTTGTAAAATACGCTCAGTAGAAATCATTTGAAGTGATTTTACAAATGATGGTTACAACTTGTCTGCAGGTGTCGGTTGTCCTTTAAGAGTAACCTGTCACTAAAATGTGGCCCATGACAAAAACGAATTTCAAATTGCTGCTATGAAACCTCATAAGTCTGTTATTATTTGTATTGTATCACTACTTTCCTTTGAAACTTCCATACAAACACTCCATGATTGGGACTGAACCTTTGCACACATTTTGTTTGAGAACTACAAAAAGGGTGCAAAACAAGTTGAAGACATCCGAGTGCTGGGAAGACGGAAGACCGAGACACATTAATTATCACTTGTATAGTGGTTCATTAATTTGATGGACAGCAATGTATTGCAGGAGGGACCTTGCCGCATGATTAATATACTGACAGGCTAATGGGTGAACGTCAACCGTATTTGTACAGCTTTGCAGACAAACGCCACACTCGACGCACACACAAATCCACCGGCACAGTGGCGAGTTGCACCAATACGCATGCCTCATCGTGACTGCCGCGAATAGCAATTAGCGAGGCCATTTGTTTGACTGACACCTGACCAGCTCGAGGGAGGTGTCGGAAGACAAATGAAGCGCCTCCACAAGTACGCAGTCAACAGGTGAAGATGAACTGGTTCTGATGAAGCCGTTTGCTTCATGTCTTCACCGTTTTTGTTAAGTCTCTGTCCATCTTCCCGCTTTACTCTTGAAAACCATTCAGCAGAATGGGAGTTGCGGAATGGAGCAGTCATTTTGTCGTTTTCTTTCTCGCTGAAAAGGTTTCTTCAGCCGTCATCTGTACTTCTTTGAAGGTGTCGGACGTTTCGCTTCTCATCCAACAGGCTACGTCAGCGAACTCGAATTTTGCTGGTAGCTCTGGCCCTATATCTATACTGTCCAGAGTTGGCGGTGCCAGGCCTCTGCTTTGATAGGTCCCTGCCCTAAGGTTGAGGGGAGCAGAGGACTGTTCCCTGATGCTACACTGATCGCTTCTATTGTCCAGACTGAATATGGTCTACGACTGGCCTGATTGCACCATTCGCTCTGGTATCACCTCATCAGCATAATTTAGCATACGTGGTAATGATCTAAGAAGTCTGTTGCAAGCACGATCCAAGTTAAACCTCACACCACCATGGAGATTTAGTGAAGGGTTTTGCTTCTTTTACTCCCCTTTCAAAGCATCTATTTTCTTTCGCTAAGATTCTGATCTCAATGGCGTCAAATGAGTGGTTGCTAGCTTTTAGGTGCCCTCGAGAGGAAACCATAACTACAAAGGGACCCACGACAAAAAAAAAAGGACTTTGACACCCCTGATTTCTATGACAATAAATATTAATGAGTTAGTCAAAGCACATACAAAAACACAATGTATTCAAACATGTATGCTAGCTGAATGTTAGCTCTTCTTCCATCCTCTAATGATCCCAATATTAAGGCCATTTAAAGACTGCTGTTCCTGGACATTAGCATGAAAGCTTCTGATGATGCTACACAAGTCAAATGTCAATGATGGAGCCTGTCTCCGTCTAATGACTGAGACAGAGGATCTTTATTTTAATGAGTGGATACCAATTAATTCTGATCCGTTGATCTTGGCCTGCTCCCCTGGTGATCCACCAGACTTGACAGGAGTCATTCCCAAAATAAAATAGCTGTTACATTTTAGAGATCAATGTACAAATCTATCATACAAAACAATTAGGCCATTTTTTTTTGGTCATGGAAATCAAATGTTATCTTACCTTTGTTTTTAATGAATTAAAATACGCTCAGTAGAAGTCATTTGAAGTGATTTTTACAAATTATGGATCGTCGGTTGTCCTTTGAACATACATTCCTTACAAAATATAGCACTGACGCAACTTACGAACAAATTCAACTTACGAACACACCGGATCTTGTTCGTAAGTTGGGGAGCTTCGATACAATACTTGTTCCTTCCACTTTCATACTTGATTTCAGTTGCCCTGTAAAGTAATGGTCAGCCTCGATAGAGAAAAGAGCCACCTACACTGAATTACCAAGAAAAACAGAAACCACCCACGGCCTCCAGGAAGAAAGCAAATCTGCTGGCCAAACAGCCAGACATCTCCCACATGGTCAACACACACCGTGTGTGTATGTGTTATAGGGGAAGAAGTGGTAGGGGGATGGAAGGATTGCTAGGGGGAATAAGAGGGGGGGTCTTGGCAATTTAGGGTGACAGTGAAAACTACATGTGGGTGGACAGTGACAGGCCACGACAGACATGATGGCATCTAAACAATGTAAAGCAACATGAAGTAAAGAAAAGCAGCGGGGAAGATGCTCCTTTTTTATTTCTTTAACCGTATTTCCATCACTCTCAAAAGGCAATTTACCATCCAATAATGTTTTATAGACCTTCCGGGATACTTTAAAGCGCTGGATTATTTGCAATGATGACTCCGATATTAGTCAATTATTACACTCAATGGTCAAATTATTGAACGATATGAAGAGAACCACTTTTGTGCTTTGTAACCGCACTAGCCTGAACGGGAACAAAACATTGTAGCATAAATCAGAATCATCTTTATTGGCCAAGTATGTCGAACACGCTGCACTAGTATTGTCATTTAAAAAAGACGTGACAAATAAGTATGGAGGACACTAATAAAGGCTAATCCAATCTAATTTAATCTAATTCCTTTATGTGTGGTACCACTGACGAACAACGGTGAGACAATGTGCAATGTCTGCTGGATTTGGTGCGCATGGATCGGTAGCACCTGCCTGGGGGGAGTCGCTGGAAAAGGTAGTGGGCTGGGTGCGGAGGGTCCAATAGGATTCTCCGCGCTCTTGTCTTGTTTATGTTTAATACGTATAATTATAGATAGATTAGGGAATGTTTAGAATGGCTGTCTCTGAATCGCTATTGGTCCAAGTAAACTATGTGGAAGTTATTGAACGAGTGTTTATGAAACAGCTGTTTCAATTTTTTTTGGTGTGTGTTTTGAGTAGCTTGAATAAGAAACTAGAAACAATCATTGGCGGATATTTGAAATAACACATTTTTTTTCGGAATTCTAATTTTTATCTGTGATCATCCTTAACAGTAAGAAAAAATGATCACAAAACAGGAAAGCCTACTGGACCCTCCGCACCCTGCCAACCACCTTTTCCGGCTATTCCCCTCTGTGATATGTTCCACCCTAACTTTGAAACCAAGCAAATGGTGGCGCTTTGGAAAAAATAAGTATATCCCTATGTGGGAAATGTAAGCACCCAGTAGATGTATAAATACAATTCCAAATATCTGAATATCTGGTCATGTAACTAGTTCACAAAGGAAGGAAATAACGTGCAAAGGCCTCAAATTAAAAATGCTTGCAAATAAACATGCGACTTGTTATGCGTTTAGGGTCCACGAATGGTGTAAGATTTTTATGAAAAAAAAAACAAAAGTGAAAAAATTGTGAGAAAATGGACTTGTTTCAACTTTATTAATAGTTCAAAGGCAGAGTGTAGACTGCAAGGTTAAAATAGCCCATCAACAAGGCTCCACAAATAACCAACACAAGCCATCTGTACAATTTGAAGAGAACGTACAAGCGAGGGAACCAACTATTAATGAAGTTTCTAGTGTGTCTGCCTGCATCTGTTGCAATATCACAACTTCCAAGATGTACAACCCAGAGTTCATTTTATGCAAAAAGCTATCCATTCCATCAAGCCATCAACGACCATCACAAAGGTAAATAAAACCACTTTATGATACAGTACAGTTTATTTCTTTAATTACAATACCATATCCCATTTATTATACATAAAATAAGGTATATTGTGTGTAGTTTTAAGGCTTATTTCGTAAGAAAATATGTTTTATGGGGACCTGGGAACGGATTATTCTCATTTTAATGGTTTCCTATGGGAAATGAATGTTTGGAATACACACTTTTCGCCTTACCCACACTTCTTGGGAACCAATTAAGTTCGTAAGCCAAGGTATCACTGTATTAGTTTGTACTGAAAAATAAACTTATAATAAATTATATGCTCTATAAAAATCTGTACATTTACAAGTGTAGAGAAGACTACATACTGTATGTTCCGACAAAAATGCTCGTATGTACTGTTGTTTATTTAGTCAGTACATTTCCATCCTAGAGTTCCTCATCAATACTAAAAATGGGGCTAATTAACGGGTAGTGAAAATGTGTTTTTCTTTCCGTCCGAAAAGTTCCGGAAGCCCTAGTGACACCCAGATGATTTGAAATACAAGTTGAACGAACTATCCCGGCAGATTCGGGACTAAATTGAGCGGAGAAAGTCTGGCGCACTAGAGGGGGATTGTGTTTTGCAGCCGAGAAATGTTGATTGATCTTCTGATAAAGAAGCTGGAGGGGCAGCGCGGCCCCCGCTGCTTTCCACCCCCGGATGACTCGCCAGCTCTTGCCACAAATACAGGATTGGTAATCGAGCGGCCGGCGTGGTGTGGGCGTGCCGAGTGTTAGGCCATCAAACCCCAAAGACCATATCAGTAACGCCTCACCCCACAACATCCACACTTTCCGTCTTTTTGTATTTTTTTTTTTCAATGCACACTCTTGACGACACTATTTCTTCTTTTCTAATTATTTAATCCTTTGCGTATTTCCTTTATTTTTATTTTTTTTTTTTTTAATTCTTGAAAGCGACACACAATGCATTTTGGGTACTTTGTTTGGTCTGAAAACTTTGTGTTGATGGCGAAATTAGAAGGAAAACACATAAATAACGTGATGGTGAATCGACTACTATTTGATACTAGTTGACACAAATTCCCAACAGACAAATCAGCCCATTTCCAACGGCGCTTGGCTGCCATTTTGTGCATTTTCTGGGGCTCTACATTGGAGTCCAGACGCCTCAAAATGATACGGAAGGACTCCTATAATCGATTGCAAAGATGTATGCTTTCCTCTTCAGAACTATTTGAATCATATGCATAACTGGATGAGTAACAAGAAAGCATCTTCTCCGAATCTGAACACTCTGAAGGCATTTTTTTGATTCTGGAGCAAGGCCAGATGTCCTGGCGTGACGTCACGAACAAGGGGGCGGGACCTTCTGAAACTCGCCATTTCTGAGGTAGTTTTGGGACACTTTAAGTCGTTTTTATTGGTGTTTTGCATTTGACTGAAAATATCAGGCAGCCTGCGTGTTTTGGGTATTTTAGATGCTATCAAACGTTTTTCTGATGTCAGTTAGGAAACCAAAAAAATGGTGTCGGTTGTCCTTGAAGAGGCAAGGAACCAAAGTTATCATATTTTCATCACTATAAGGCCCACCTAAAAACATTATTTTTCTCACTGTGCTTTATAGTCCAATGCGCCCTCTATATGAATCAAGTCTGATTTCTTGAATGCAGTGGAGAGCTGTGCAATTCACACTTAGGCCTTCAGTAGTGCTATGTCTGACTCAATCAAACCCTTTATAACTTTTTTATGACTATACAACCTTTACTGCAGCTATAGCTGCGTCTGCGACTCATATAAAAAGTTTGGTGTGATTTATTACAAGTCCACTAGAGGGTACCGTTAGACAGGAAATTAATTCAGAGTTGTATGAAGGCTTGCTAGCAGGCCTTCAGGTCACCAACTCAAAATCTGATTTGTTAAAGCAATATTTTTATTGACACCGACAGTATTTGTAGAACTG
Organism: Hippocampus bargibanti; assembly: GCF_051943395.1. Taxonomy (NCBI): domain Eukaryota; kingdom Metazoa; phylum Chordata; class Actinopteri; order Syngnathiformes; family Syngnathidae; genus Hippocampus; species Hippocampus bargibanti. The sequence goes on along the minus strand of NC_142748.1, from coordinate 877,676 downwards.
ATTGTGAAGGCGTCCAGGCAGATTTTTGACCCTGGTAACAAATGATGGCTGAAATGGCATTGGTTAATTGCTTAAATATGAAAACGCACAACAGGGGAAAACTAGCGAAAGGAAGATGAAAGACAATTTGGAATTCATGGAAGAAATATAATTCACATCAGTCTGTGATTGTTAGGCCAGCAGGGAAGGCCTTGCAGGCTCTGATGGTCCACCACTGCTTGAACGTAGTATTTTAAACGCTCTGTCAAGCGTTTTGTTACTGGTGCAGCGGTGGTGAGACTGCAATATTAATAAAGCTGTATTGTATTGTATTGCCGTTAGTGTAGCTGCACCTAGTGGTTGCAAAAAGCAAATGCAGCCACTATTCTCTGTGACTTATATGTAAAAAAAAGTTTGACAATAGGCAATTCACTTCATTGAAGGTGTGCCTTATACTCCGAAGCGTTAATAATATACAGACACTCCCCTACTTACGAACATTCAAGTTACGAACACCTGTACATACAAGCATTTTTTGTGGTAACATATGTAGTATTCTCTCCAGTTGTAAATGTGCATATCTTTACAGAGCATATATTTTATTAAATGTTTATTTTTCAGTACAAACCAATACAGGTTACTAAAACAAGCCTGAAACGTACTTATATAAACCTTAAACATACTTATATAAGCCTTAAATATACATTCCATACAAAATATAACACTGAAGCAACTTATGAACGAATTCACCTTACGAACGACCGTACAAAACATATCTAGTTCGTAATTTGAGGAGCGTCTGTATAATCGTCTCACTTTCTTAATTTTTGTATACAACCAATTGATGGATTATTAGGTTGGTAATCTGTCATGTCATTTTAAATTAGGTTTAACATGAATTATTTTGAAGATATTGCTATCTTTTGATGAAAAGAAAAACAACTTTTACCTAGTTGACAGACTCGTTTGTAAGTTTGGGGGAGCGTCTGTAATACAATTGTCAACGTGAGTTGAAATCAAAATGGACGCCACTAAATTCAAAATGGAGGATTTTCTAATGGCCAGTGTGAAAATAAAGTTTAAACATTTCTTTTTCGACACTTTCTCTTTTTTACCTTTTTGATCTGTTCAACATCCATTTTGTCGTCCCTTTGTCTTATTATTCCTCAATTTGTCCGCCTTTTGTACAATTTCCATCTATGTATTATCCCTCAAACACTTTCCGCTCTCTTTTTTGTCCCTTGTCTCTTTTCTCCGTCTTCACCATCGTCGCCGCACCAAATGATCGCCCCTCCCATCTTTTCACGCGGCTTCTCAACCACAATGTGCAAACATTTTTGCATCCGTGGGCGAGACAAGAGAACGGCGAACAGACCGCATTATCCGAGGAACGTCCCAAAAGCACAACCGTTTCCTCATCTGACTTACTGGATGGAGGCGGTCGAGAAACAGTCTTAGAAATGTGAAACATTCAGATGAGTTTCATTAATGCTGAGGTTTTTCAAACGCTCTCAGTGTTGTGGGGAAACTTAGAGGCTTTTGTGAGCTGTTCTCAATGGGCTTCTTATATAATCGTCAGCGACTCTATGTTCCGACCTTATTGTTGTTTAAAACATACTTGCTGTGAATGACTGACTGTATCATGTGATGCTTTTTTATTTTGCGGAAAACGATTGTCGCGAATGAGAATTAAAGCAACAAAGAAATGATAATCCTTAAAGTCATAAGTACGGGTGGTCGTAAGTCGAGCCGGTCGTAAGTCGGATGTCACCTGTAGTTGAATGGTTCTCATTACATCATGTGTATGCTAGCTTTCTAGCTATCTAGCTGACTACCTAGATAGCTATCTATTTGCTATCTATTTTCTTTCTTTTCACTATCTATCTAGCTAGCTGGCTATCTATTAGCTATCTACCGAGCTAGCTATCTGGCTGGCTATCTATTAGCTAGCTAGCTAGCTTTCTATCTATTTGAGTTTTTCCGGGTTGAGTGAACCCTGGCGTGTGTGGCTGCCGCTGCTCACCCACAGAAAAAAACTGATCCTGTGACTGTAAAGTGACCTTGTGAGTTTTGAAAGGTGCTTATAAATAAAATGTATTATTATTATGATTTGCTAGCTATTTGCTATCTATTAGCTTTCTAGCTGGCTATCTAGCTTGGTATCTGTTGGCTATCGATTGGCTAGCTAGTTAGCTTTCTATCTATTTGAGTTATTCCGGGTTGAGTGAACGCTGGCGTGTGTGGCTGCCGCTGCTCACCCACAGAAAAAAACTGATCCTGTGACTGTAAAGTGACCTTCATAGTTTTGAAAGGTGCTTAGAAATCAAATGTATTATTATTATTATTATTAAGATTACAAAACAGGAAAAAAAATCTGTAAAATATAACAATCACGTGGAGGCTCAAGTAAAAAAAAAACTGTGACGTCCAGCTGAGGTTATCATTGCATTTACAGTTCACACTTCTAAAGTGTGGGGACATTTTTATTATTATTATTATTATTGTTATTGTTTCTTATAAAATGAGAGCCTCATTAGTCACAGCTTCCATTATATAGCATAAAAGTACAATATATAAATGTTCATCGTCCAAACTAAAAAGACTGATGAATTTGGGAAAGCTATTAGAATGTTTAATTCCCTCCACATATTACATAGAGCGCGCACAACAAATTAATGAATAACTTGTTTTTAAATCTAAAGTCAAGCATGATGACTGTTATTGTGGTTTACAAATAACAATTTGACATTTTGGTTCGGACTTTAGCAATTATCATGAAATTTAACACGTTTTATTTGCTTTCACGGGCCGAATAAAATGGTGTGGAGGGCCAATTTTTGCCCACGGGCCTTGGCTTTGACATCAATGCTGTAAACTGATAATACAATAAACTGTCCACTTTAGTAAACGCTGTCCCTGATATGATTGCTTATCGTACATTCATCCATTTTTGGATCTTCTTTATCCTCATAAGGGCCTTGGGCCTATCCCAGCAAGGTGTCAAAGTCAAGGCCCGGGGGCCAAATCTGGCCCGCCACATCATTTTATCCGGCCCCCGAAAGCAAATCAAACGTGTGAAATTCCATGATGCTTGCTAAAGTCCGAACCAAAATGACAAATTGTTGTACGTAAACCACAATTAGTCATTATTCTTGACTTGAGATTTGAAAAATCTGCCTGGCTATCTATTAGCTTTCCATTCGCTATCGATTTGCTATATATTAGCTAACTGGCTGGCTAGCTAGCTATCTGGCTGGTTATATATTAGTTATCCAGCTAGTTGTCTAGCTGGCTGTCTATTAGCTAACTGGCTAGCTAGCTAGCAATCTGGCTGGCTATCTATTAATTATATAGCTAGTTGTCTAGTTGGCTATCTATTCGCTTTCTATTAGCTATCTATTTGCTATGTATTAGCTATCTGGCAGGCTATCTATTTGCTATCGATTTGCTATCTATTAGTTAACTGGCTGGCTAGCTAGCAATCTGGCTGGCTATCTATTAGTTACATAGCAAGTTGTCTAGCTGGCTATCTTATATTTGTATTGTATTCTATTGATAATTGTATTTTATTTATTATTGTAGTTATGCTTGTCTGTGACTGTAAAGTGTCCTTGAAAGTTTTATAAGGCGCTTGAAATTAAATGTAGTGTTGTTATTATTGTAAAACTCTTTATTTATGAATTAAATTCAGTTTTTATTCCCCGTGTGGCCCGCGTTGTAACATCAAACATGACAGTAAGTCATTGTTCATTATTCAGCCGGTGTGGTTCCCGCTCTGTCGCCTTCTCATTCATCTCTGGGGCTCCCGTTGATGATTTAATTTTTTTTTTCTTCTCTATCTTGGACTCATATCAGAGCGGTCTTTCTCTCGCTTTCATGTGCCTCGTAGTCCACAAACGATGAAAGCCTTGTGTGACACCATCAAGCTCATAGTCAAGAGTGTCAGGAGAGCAACTTAAAAAGAGGAATTCTGCATTGGGTAGAAGAGACGTTTTTAGGGTAAAGTCATCTTCAATTTTAATGCTGGGGTCATCGGTGGCACCGTTTGAAAGTTGAATAGGAAAAGAAATCCACATTATCAAAAGAAAATGTACAGTTTGATCTGATGGATTTTGTTGAAGATGAAGGATTTTAGTGGAGATCAAGGATGGTGCTTGACCTCTGGGAAAAACCGTGTGAGAATGTCAATGTTTTCTGTCTGTTTCGGCACCATTTGCTTTTTTTTTTTTTTTTTTGCGCCTATAATGGGCAGCATTTTCACAGCCCCGCTTTGTCCAACAGATCCGGGCCACCACATCTTATTCTGTCAACGCCAAAGCAAATCAAAGATGGCAACGTTAATGCTGCTCGCTAAACTAGCCACCAAAATTCTCATTTGTAATCAATAATTATGCTAACTATCAGCATTTTCTTGTTATCAAAACCCCGCATTACAGTAATCGAAGAATAGACAGTTATTGTTGACTTCTGATGATAAAGAAAGGAGCGTCAGCACAGAGCGCTGATGCGAATGTGGAACTGTCGCGGCTCGGAATTGACGCAGATGTTAAGACAATCTCTTTTCGTCAATGGATGCTACAGCAGCTTTGTGTTTGCTTTCAATATTTAGCTTGTAGCAGATGTGCACATTTCAACCTTGACGTCCCTGATCCACAGGTGAAAAGGACGTGTTGATCCTCTCCTCTTTTGATCTAGAACTGCTTCATACAACAGAGGGTGCAGAAAGTGCTTAACATTGAATGATGTGTCTTTCTTTGTGTTGTCATATTGTTTTTTTTTTCTTTTGACTTCAAAGTGGCGCAGTGAAAGTGGTTGCCTTTCCAGTAGTTTTTTTCTACTTCTTCCTTTCCTTTCCTCTTCTTTCCAGAACTTTGCTGCTGTGAAATGTAAATTTCTCCATTGCGAGACTAATACAGGCTACTCCAATCCAATGGTTTTGTGCTGACTGTATGATACTGGAGATGAGAGCAAAAATAATCAAAGCAAAATAGTTCTATAAAAACATATTGGTAAGTGACAGGCATATTTCGGCATATGGGCAGGCAATCGTACAGCGTATGAGTCAAAGCGATGGGTGGACTCTGCCGTTGTACTTTTGTAAATAGTTTTGTAATACTATATCCGTTTGTTTAACCCAGTATGGTCAAATCACAACGACAAACAGTATTACACCACAAAAACAAATTCCACTTGGGTCGGTCTAATTTCACGATGGCTCAATCTAGCTTCCCCACTCGATAACACTCGTCACTTTACGACCTTTTATCAAAACCCGGAAACGAAACAGAAGGAAAAAAATGGGCGTATCACCGGATTTATCCCTTTATGGTATTGGGGGCTACCCGGAAACAATATGGCAAGACACAACGCTGCCATGTAAACTATAGTAGTGTATTTTAATATTAGGGAATATTAATTTTTGTATTTTATATCGGTTGCCAGTCTGTGTTTTAAAACTACTTCTCGACTAGTGTTTTTTTTTTCCTTCGAGCAAGTTTCTTCATCGACAAGTGCTTCACTTTTACTTACTACGTCACGGCTCCACCCCCCGCCCACTCCATATTTGGTTAATGACGTAGGCAGCACATTCAAAAGGGTTCCCTTCTGTAGCGCACAATACGAGGGGGGCCCGCTGCTCCCGAATAATATTACGAGTTGGCAAAGCTTAAGACACAAGAGCGCTCGAATCGTCAAGAAATCAGGGAGCAATCCTCCCGCTCTCTTCTTACACGAAGAATCATGCAGCGTTAACCCACGCGCGCGGCTAAACGTGAAACATTCGTGCGGGGAATTAAAAAGTGTTGTCGCGAGTTTAAGATTTGCCAGGATGACTGCTACAACTCTGGAGAAGATGCCGATGACTCTTGGGGGGTTCGAGAACGTTTACCCCGTGGACGACATCGCCGGGGGCTTGCCTGCATCGGTTGCCATTTTCCCCAATTCTGACATGGGGGCAAATTACGACCAGATCAACGTTGCTGCAGGTAAGACACGATGAAGTCGAATTTGGCAGAGTGCGCATACCTGTCAACTTTTACCTTTTTCTTAATCATAATGACAATAGTGTACGGCGTACTACAACTTTTATACGGGGGGGGGGGACCTTTTTTGGCTCAAATCGAGTTCGTCAAAACTGCTGGTAGCCAACGACAATGTTGCCGCCGATCACGGCAAACCCGCAAAAGTAATCCTCAATCGTATATACTTTTTATATCTACGATTTTATAGAAATAAAATGTATTATTATTATTATTTATTATACGGTCGTATTGATAAAAGCATACCGTGCGCATGCGCGTTAAGCTACCTCCATTTCCGCTTGTTAGCGTTTTTGTAAACTAATAATAATAATAATACATTTGATTTCTGAGCGCCTTTCAAAACTCTCAAGGTCACTTTACAGTCACAGAAGAGCATAGAAAAAAAACAGCCTTCACACAACCCCGAAGTACCAGTATTAGTAGTAGTAGTAATAATATTATTAGTATTAGTAGTATTTGTATTCAAAATCAGAAAACCTTTATTCGTCCCACAATGGGGAAATTTAATAGATATATTTATATATCTATATCTGTATATATTAGTTATTATTAGTATTAGTAGTAGTAATAGTTTTAATAATGCAAAATAATGTACGGCAAACTTCAACTTTTATATGGGAATTGTAGTGATTTATAAGGACAGCTATTAGCCAAAGTTGACAGGTATGTAGTGGAATAATGACTTATGTAGTGGGAAAAATGTCTTTTCCAATTCTACATCATAATAATAGTCATACATTTTATTTTCAAAACAGTTACAATTCTAAATAGAAAGCAGAGATAAAGCTACACAGAAAATGCAATCTTCTTTTTTTTTAATACTATCAAAAACATTTCTGTCCTCAAAGTATTTTACTAATGATCTTTTTATTTTATTTTTTGGACCCAGATCCCTTCACGGGTGCAGATATGAGCGCAGACAGACGTTCTGTGGATTTTTCATCTTACTCGGGCGCTTTGTCTCAAGCATCGTCCCACCACAACCAGACGTTGACCTACATGGGGAAGTTCTCCATCGACTCGCAGTACCCCGCAAACTGGAACCCCGAGGGAGTCATCAACATCGTTTCAGGAATCTTCGCCCATCCTCCTCCTCCTCCACCCACGTCATCGTCTTCTTCTACTTCTCCTTGTCACGTTGCAAGCAGAACTTTAAGTTGCACCATGGCCGCCGCCCATCAGAACCAAGTTGACATGGAGCATCATCAACTGTACTCTCCTCCGCCTCCGCCGCCGTATTGCGCCGAGGCGTATCAGGATCCGTCCGCGTTCCTCTCCGCGTCCACCTGCCACGTGGCCTCGTACGCGTCGCCCAAGCAGCGCCACGGCCACGACGTTCCGGGACTCTTCCCGATGCTCCCCGACTACCCGGGTTTCTTCCCGCCGGCTTGCCAGCGAGACGCGCACGCTGCGAGCGTCCCGGATCGCAAACCCTTCGCCCCGTGTTCCCTCGACACTTTGCGGCTCCCTCCGCCTTTGACCCCGCTGAACACCATCAGAAATTACACGCTGGCCGCTCCGAGCGGCGAAGGGGGAGCCGCCACCCGGCTCCCTTCGGCGTATACCCCCCAGAATCTCCCGCTGAGACCGATCCTGCGACCGAGAAAGTACCCGAGCAGACCCAGCAAGACCCCGATCCACCAGCGCCCCTACCCGTGTCCGGCGGAGGCTTGCGATCGCCGTTTTTCCCGCTCCGACGAGCTCACCAGACACATCCGAATCCACACGGGACATAAGCCCTTCCAATGCAGGATTTGCATGCGCAACTTCAGCCGCAGCGATCACCTGACCACTCACATCCGCACGCACACGGGGGAGAAACCGTTCGCCTGCGACTTCTGCGGCCGCAAATTCGCCAGGAGCGACGAGAGGAAGAGGCATACGAAAATCCACCTGAGACAAAAAGACAGGAAGTCCTCGGCGTCGTCCGCGAACAACGGGATTTGTGCTTAGGCCGAGGGGCACTTTTCCCGCACGGTACTGACCCTTATTTGTTGTTTTTTTTTTTTGAAACCGATGATTGACAAAATGTCATCATTGCACTTTGTCTACTGAACATACATTCTCAACAAGGGCGATTATTTGACATGTGACATAAAAAAAAAATCACAAGAATTAACTGCAATAACATGACCAAAATAAAAGATTATTGAAACAATATTAACACACATTTCCCCTTTGTGCCTTGTAACGTTCTGATTTTAGGGACTCTAATGTATATTTTGTTGTTATGTAAAGTTGTAAAACATATATTTTATTTTTGTATTCATCTCCTCGCGTGTCATTTTAAATAGCCTCATCGTATGTGTCGTTCAACTATAATGTCGTGCGAAAACAACACTTACATGTTTGTCGTGGGATTTATTAAATGGATGCAAAGCGTATAGTTGTTTTTGGTCATGTGTTAAAAGGGGTAAATACCCCAAACACCCCGCTCACCACCTTCTCCCACCGATTCTCTGAAAGTGGTAAGTACAGAAATTAGTTGACCCAAAAAAAAAAAAAGTCTTCTAATCATATAGGAAATAATATCCCACGTGTCATATATGGTATTTATGACTCATCATTGTCACCCACTCGTGTTAAAAGATCTTGAACTGTGACCTTTCATGCCAAATGTTGGTTCAAAAATGTCTCATTTGTGTCACACAGCCATCATCCAGCAGCTGGAAAAAAAATGTGGAAGTGAAACAATACATGTTTTTTGACATTCCATTATTACATTAGATTAGCCTTGGAGAAATGTACATATTATTATGATTGGTTTATTATTATTCTTACTTGTTTATTACGTTATTTCTATTAGTCTCATTAGTCTGACCCATGCATCCAGCAGCTACCCGGTGGCAATCAATGTATTATTATTATTTTATTGTTATTAGTCACTCGCAGTGGAAAAATCTACTTATTATTATTAGTAGTAGTCGTAGTAGTAGTATTTATTATTAGTATTAGTAGTTATTATTATCATTGTTTCTTATTTTATTATTATTATTTCATTTTTATTAGTCTCATATGTGTGACCCACTAAATAGCTACCCGATGGCAATCAATGTATTATAATAATAATAATGATTATTATTATTATTATTTATTAGTCTGATTTGTGTGACAACCGCATCCAGCAACTGCCAGGTGGCAATCAATGTATTATTATTATTAATATTGATTATTAATTTTATTATGATTATTTTATTTTTATTAGTCACTCACAGTGGAGAAATCTAGTTATTATTACTAGTCGTAGTCGTAGTAGTATTTATTATTAGTATTTATTATTATCATTGTTTCTTATGATTATTTTATTATTATTTCATTTTTATTAGTCTCATATGTGTGACCCACTAAGTAGCTACCTCAATGTATTATAATAATAATTATTATTTTTTATTAGTAGTCTGATTTGTGTGACCCCCGCATCCAGCAACTGCCAGGTGGCAATCAATGTATTATTTTTATTTTATTGTTATTAATCAATCAAAGTGGAGAAATGTAATTATTATTAGTAGTATTAGTATTTATTATCCTTTTACTGAGCGAGTTGCTTGTTCTGTAGCCACAAAGGGACATAAGTCTTCTTGTGCCTGTCCCCAGCCCGGATAAATACAGAGGGTTGTGTCAGGAAGGGCGTCCGACGTAAAAGCTGGGCCAAAACAAACATGCGGATCATACCTCTGAAGATGGAGGTCACTGATTCGCTGTGGGAAAAGCCCAAAGGAAAAGAAGATTTATTATTATTATCGTTGTATTTTATTATTATGATTAATTAATTTTTATTAGTCTCATTTGTGTGACCCACGCGTCCAGCAGCTAGCCGGCAAAATTCGACCGTTAGTTACTATGATCAGTCACTGTTGTTTGTTTTTGGTGAGCCAATAGAATCACTTCAGATTTTGCTTTAAATGTCTAAACAGTTGAAAATCAGTGACATGAATGAATCAATATGAATATAATCTTTGAGTTTATTTTTTCCACATACATTCAATAGTACAGAGTCATTATCCACCTGCCACAGTGGACAACAGGTGGAACATAACATTGGTGAAATGAATCAAATTGATCACAAGTGAGAATCTCTATACAGGAGCATGCTTGATGAACAAAATGGTCTCCTTTCATTTGATAATGACGGCGGAGGAGTTAGAGAAAAAAAAGACTTTACGAGAGAATTTGCTGAAAAGAAGCATCCAAATAATGAAACATGGTGGTCTGGGGGTGCTTTGCTCCTAAAGGACCTGGACGGTTACACAGCAAGACAATAACACAAAAACATAAGAGAAAATACACAACATAAGAAACATTTGCTAATGCATGTAATTTACAAAAGCAAGAGTGTCAAACTATTATTATTATTTTTTTTTTTTGCCGCGGGCCACATTGACGTTACGGTTTCCTCTCGGGGGCAGATATGAATTTAGGGAAGCCATTAAAATCGTTGATCCCCTCCACATATTGCGTATAAAGTGCACAACAAATTGTTTTCAAATTTGAGGTAAAAAATGACTTATTGTGGTTTACATGCGACAATTATAATGTAAAGAAATGTAAGGGATTAGCCATATAGAATAGAAAGCGCTCGCTAGCGATCTCGATCGCTAGCGAGCTTGAGCACTACATAGCTCTGTCGTAAACTAGCTTGAGCGCTACCTAACTCTTGTCGTAAGCTAGCTTGATTGCTACCTGGCTCAATCGCTACCTAGCTCGATTGCTAAATAGCTCAATCGCTAGCTAGCTTGATGGCTAGCTATCTTCATAGATGAGCATGGAATTTCAAGTTTAATTTGCTTTTGCGGGCCAAATGAAATGATGTGGCGGGCCAGATTTGGCCCCCCGGGCCTTGACTTGGACACCTGTAATGTTAGCCAGATAGAAGTGAAAGAGCGAGCTAGCTAGCTAGCTCGATCACTAGCTAGCTTGAGCTCAGTCACTAGCTAGCTCGATCGCTAGCTAGCTTCATAGATGAGCGTGGAATATCACAAGTTTAATTTGCTTTTGCTGGCCAAATAAGATAAGGTGCCCGGCCACATTTGGCCCCTGGGCCTTGACTTGGACACCCGTAATGTAAGAGATTAGCCCCAATGGAATAGAAAGCGCTAGCTAGCTAACTCAATAGATAACGAGCTAGATCGCTAGCTAGCACTGTCGCTCGATATTTCTATCGCTAGCTAACTTCATAGATGAGCATGGAAGTTTAATTAGCTTCCACGGGCCAAATAAAATGATGCGGCAGGCCCGATTTGGCCCCCCGGGCCTTGACTTTGACACCCGTGTGTTAAAAGCATGTTGTCGTTCTGAGTTCAGCGTTGATAATAACAATATCTTTGGTAGACAACACATTGTGATTCTCCATTGCAACTATTTTTTTAATGAATTGTAGTTTTTTTAACATGGCTTTCTTTAAAGGTTTTGTTTTTACAATGAATATAAAGTATTCAAACGACAAGAAAAATGACACCTTTTTCTTAAGCTTATTCTTCTGCAGTTGGGAATTCAACGACTGTGCTCTGACGTATAAAGTGGTACTTTACTCCCCATTGCATCCATGAGATTTGAAATTAGATTCACAAAACATTCGAGTTTGGGATTACATTCATGTGTGCACAAGGCAATCTGGTCCATCATATATACAATGTGAATAAGCTTTATTTAAAAAACAAACTTGCACTATCAGTTGTTATAGCGTATTTTCCCGTGTATACCAAAAGCCTTCATTTTCTTTGAAAGATGAGGGAGGCGGAGTTGCGAGTCATTTAGCCTCCGAGTTTCTATTCAACATTTTGAATGGATTTCGACTTACAACCACTTGGTCGCAACGGAACACGGTCGTAAGTTGAATGTTACGCGTACTATCTGGAAAAAATATGAAAAGACACCATTCAATGGGGGTGCGCCTTATACACGGTTTTCAGCAAGTTACGTTGAATTTCACTGTGGGTAGTACGTTCATTTTAATTGTTGAGGGGTTGAATCTTTGGAGCAAAAACCAATTTGTCCTCGTCATTGACGGAAGCAGAAATGGATAGATAAATGTGGCTGAGTACATGTCGCCAACAACATTGGAGTACGGCCGTAGTGTGACGGTTTCACACAGAAACCACAGGACCCGGGTAAGGCTCTCCTCCACACCAGAAGTCCTCTGGTTGAGGGATTTCCAAAAGCCATATCTCCTTCTCTTTCCCTTTCTCCTCCTCTTCTTGTCGTTCTTGGTTGTCCATCGCAGCTATATCCGGGTCGCCGGCAGTTTGTAGAACTTTATAATAGTGACAATCCCGCCCGTCATCCGGATCGTATGGCGGCGCCAAGATATCCAGGAAAGCAGCAGGTCCCTCTAAAGCGTCGATCTGGTGGAGATTATCCCGTTGAGGTGTCAGGAGGCAAGGTCCGCTGTTTTCGGAGTATTCGGCCACACAGCGGAGAACGGAACGTCGCAGTGAAGCGTTTTGGAAGGGAGCCGCGGGAGTTTCAAAGCGAGGAGGGGGAGCGCTGACTGTTTGGCCGCTTTCCAGTTTGTCGAAGCAACTGACGTTCACCTTGCCGTACAGGACCTGGACAAAGGGGAAATGACCTTGAAACATCCACCTTAGCATAAAAAGAGCCAAGACACAGATTCACCATTACATTGGCGCTATAGAAACCGTTTAAAGTACACCCTCAAATTAGAAGTGTACAAAAATTACAAAGTAGAAGGACCTAGGAACGGATTATTCTCATTTCAATGGTTTCCTATGGGAAATTAATTTTTGGGATACACATTTATTCGCGAGAATATAATCTTGGCATACAAACTAGTTTTCGGAGGACGAACCAAACCACGCAGCGCCACGGTGGATGGCGGACTAGTTTTTCACACCCCCTTTGAGTGCAGACGTGGTTTGCTATCGAGTGGAGTACTTTTGCGATTATGGGACCGAAAAACACCCCACCGCAGGCTAGTGTTAAGCCGAAGAGGACACACGCAAAATTTACGGTCGGGCAGAAGGAGATATTCGAAAAACACAAACAAGGTGTGCGTTTCTGTGACTTAAGGTCCTAGTACCAGTATGCTAAGTCGACCATTGCTACGTGTGGCTAAGGGTGTCTCTGTGTTGTTTAAGCAACGGTCTCGGGCAATAGAAGAGGTTGAAAAACCTCTGTTGATTTGGATTCACGAAAAGCAGCTAGCAGGGGACAGTGTGAGTGAGGGTATTATCGCCGAGAAAGCACAGCAACTTTGATATCATCAAGAGGCAACTACATCAACTACCATCACAAAAGTAAATAAAAAAACGTTATTATACTGTATAGTTTATTTTTTTATTACAATCCAATAGCACATTTATTATACATAAAATAAGGTATATTCTGTGTCGTTTTAAGGCGTATTTAGTCGAAAATTGTGTTTTATGGGGACATGGGAACGGATTATTGTCATTTTTAATGGTTTCTTGTGGAAAATAAATGTTTGGCAGACAAACTTTTCACCTTCAACACACTTTCTGGGAACCAATTACGTTCGTAAGCCGAGGTATCACTGTATTTCCAATCCGTTAAGCAAACAATAACATGTCCCCAACTAATATCATCTTAAAATCAGTCTGCATTTGTATGTCCCGAGAAAACATTTGCAAATGTTGTCAGCAACAACAAAACAAACAAAAATGGGCACAGATAGAAGTATCGAAGACCTTTAGCATCCCGTTCATGCCTGGATGGTCGTGAAGAGGTATGGAGGCTCCGGTTCTGAGCAGGAAGATCCCCATGCTGAACACATCAGTCTCGCAGATGTGCATGTAGGTGACCGGCGGGGGCTCCGGCTCCGACGGACCGGAGGTCGATTTGGTTTTCCCAGGAGCGATCCTGACATCCGGAGCCCTGAGCGCGGTCACTAAGGAAACCAGTTTGGCCTGTTTTTCTCCAAAGACTTGACTATCTCCATTTGCCGAACACTTTAAACCTTTATAAGTAATAATCGCTTGCTTTGCTATCTTCTGGATGAGAGGATTTTTGTTGTTTCGCGACATTCTTGTTGATGGGGGGCGGGGGGGGGGAATAACGGTTAAAGGTGCACCTTTTCCGTCGCCAATGAACGCGCCTGAAATGCCTCACAAACTACCCAGTGTCAAGAAATGTTACCCAGAGTTTGCTGGTCCAGGTTATCTAAGGATGAAATAAACAAATCTGGGTGAAAAGTGTGGCTTTTCTGGTGGTAATATCGAATTTCATCGCCAAATATTATCTTTCCTTCGGTCATTTTCCAATCTTCCCTTGCTCAGCTGCCTGCTCTCACAGAGGCTGCGCAACAAACGCAAAGCACCATGGGATTTGGAGTTTCAATACAAATTATGAATTCATATGATCGTAAAAAACATTTAACCACATGAAAACATTCGATTTTTTTTGTAGGACAAAAACGCTTGTCACATTTTATCTTCAAAATATTAATGAATAATACTTTAACGTGAAAAATACTGGCTTGGGAGAAAAAAAGAGACTACGTTTCCCACAAACCACTAGAACAACCGAGCGTTGGAAAGAGGAAGGCCAGATCGGCCATTGAACTCGTGGCTTCCGCTGAACGCAGTGACTTCCGGCCCCTTGGCTCTCTTCGCTTGAATAGAGGTCAACAAATAGTTCCAGAATGTCGGCTTTTTCTATCAACACTTAGTGGGTGGTATTCATCATAAGAAAATATAGAATTTAATCCACCGCTATATTACATAAAAAATATAAATGTAAAACAAAACCGTCCAGATCACGTGATTGTCTCGGAACACGAACCCAGTCAAACTATATGTCGATAAGTCAGAACGTCTTCTTAAAAGTATACGGTCAACCATAAGTAAAGAGAAAAAATATGTATGTATTGTTTGTTTTTTATTTCAAACAATATTAATATGCAGTAGTAAGGTAGTTGTTTTTTATTTCAAACAATATTAATGTACAGTCGTTACTGCCTGTCTTAGTGTACAATGAACTGCAAACTTAAACTTTGCGGTCATTTAGTGTTGGATTTGCATTGAAATAGATTTCTTTCAACTACGCGAGCGCACGCACACCAACAAACACACACACATTCCTTTTTCAATGGTTTTGTGAGGTCCGGATAACTCCAGATAAGGAGTGAGGACCACAGTTGCTGATGAGTTTAGAGAAGAACTAGTGTTACATTTGAACACTAAATGTCACCCCATTTCCCACTTCAACTTCTTTAAAAACACAGAAAAAATGGACTGAAATAACAGCAGGAGTGAGGTTTCTGAATGGCTAAATTCAAAGTCCTCACCCCTGTAGTGAATTTGGTTAAAATATAGTTTTACTTTTTGTGGTATGAACTTTTCCCTCTCATTAACCGTGCACACACATATAAACACACACCGTGAGTAAAAAGTGTGTGTATCCAAGTGAAATGAAAATACACACCAAAAAAATCATTTTGGGTGAATTTGTGAGGACCTTTCGGAAACTTTAACAGATGCATATAGAGACTTTCTAGAAGCCTTTAGAATGAAAAACTTGTGAGGACCGGCCAATAGGTACTCACTCGTCAAAAATGTCCTCACTACGTATGGTATAAAATGTTAGTGGTCCTCACAAGACTCGTCATACAAACACACACACAAGCATTCCGTCTCCAGAATTGTTGAGACAATGAAACTGCAGATAACATCTACTTATGGATCACTTCATCCAGTTCAAGATGGCTTTTGTGTGATCAATCAATAGCCAACTTGTTTTCTCAAATCAGAGTTGGCATAATTTTGCCTTCCATTGTCGACAATATGAAAGCCTTTTGCATATTGACCTCTAAGGCCTCATTCAAACAAGGCCGTCAGCAAATAATGAAATCCACTCATTTGTCAATGAATGCTCACAGCCTGAGCCAAGAATGCATTTGTATCGGTTTGCAGGCAAAATGTCCTGCATAACTTGATGGGAAACATCAAGAACGGAGCCAATGCTAATGTTTGTTCATTCCATCAAAAACTGCTTTGGGGACGTCGTAACTGGAACTTTGAGAGTTAATCACGTAGTGGCCAAACATGAAGTTGATGAAAGGCAAAGTACGTCTTGTTCAATGTTTGTGTTTCCTTCATACTTACATCATTTTCACTGATAGGTCATCATGAAAACATAGATGGAAAATGATGTGTGATATACAAATGTGATTCTCATTTTTGGGGTATATTAACCTCCTGGGTAAGCAGGCGGCCTCAAATCATTATAATATGACATATTGTGTAGGGGTAGACCATCCAAAAAAAAAAACAAATGGCCAGGAAGGAGAAGCTGGATAGCAAAGATCTAAATTTAAGGCATCACCAAAAAAAAAAAAACGGTCCTGCACTAGCTTTCGGCGGATGAACACTAAACCACACGGTCCAACAGTGCCACAGTGGCTGGCGGACTAGTTTTCATCACACCTTTTCTTTGAGTGCAGACGTGGTTTGTTATCGAGTGGTGTACCATTGCTATTATGGGACGGGAAAAGACCCCACCCACCACAGGCTAGTGTTCAGCCGTGCATTTGTGCATTTGTGTGACTTAGCGTCCCAGTACCAGTATGCTAAGTCGACCATTGCTACATGTGGCGAAGGGTGTTTCGATGTTGTCTAAGTAACGGTCTCGGGCAATCGAAGAGGTTAAAAAACTCCTATTGATTTGGATTAACCAAAAACAGCTAGCAGGATGAATGTCAGACGTTTCGCTTTTTATCCAAGAGGCTTTGTCAGTGAACTAAAATTTCTGCTGGTAATTTTGGCCCTATATATATATATATATATATATATATACCTGGAAAGTAGGGATATATATATATATATATATATATATATATATATATATATATATATATATATATATATATATATATATATATATATATATATATATATATATATATAGGGCCAAAATTACCAGCAAAAAATGTAGTTAGCTGACAAAGCCACTTGGATAAGAAGTGAAACATCCGACACCTTCAAAGAAGTACAGATGACGGCTGAAGAAACCTTCTCATCGATGGACTTTATTATACTGTACACTTCATTTCTTTAATTACAATACAATAACACATTTATTATACATAAAATACGGTATATTTTGTGTAGTTCTAAGGCTTAATTAGTAGAAAATTATGTTTTATAGGGACCTGGGAACGGATTATTCTCATTTTAATGGTTTCTGATGGGAAATAAATGTTCAGCAGAGTAACCTTTCGCCTTAGGCACACTTTCTGGGAAGCAATTAAGTTCGTAAGCTGAAGTATCACTGTATTTTTGTCCAAAATTAACTCTGTCTACACTAGAATCTTTGTTCTGTCCAGAATATTTTGGAACTCATGACATACTTGTGAAGTTCACATTTTCTACCTGTGCTCGTCATATACGTACTTCGGTTTCCTCCGATATCGTCAAAATGTGTTTTTGTCCGTTAATCTATTATATATATATATATATATATATAATATTTGAAGCATCCATTGACATGCCTCAATGTGATTCTAAATGATATTCAATGAAATGTTCATATCAAAGTTAACTAGCATAGGCTTTATAGCTGACCCCTTACACAAAGAAGGACAATCAAGTGGCCTTAAAAAAATAGACAGATGGACAAGTCAAACACTTTCTGAAAGGAAGTGAAGTGTAAAAAAAATCTCATCCAAGGTTCATGATGAAGTTATGGTCACTACTGAGGAGTGCAGGAGTAAAGTACAAAACACTGATGCGCAACCGGCTCGTTTGTCACTGTTGTTGCTTTGATACACACTATTAACTGACTGACTGCCTCCATGGAGACTCTTAGACGATGCACTTTACGCCGTTTGGACCAAAGCAGTTACTGTAAATCAACAATCAGTCCTTTATTGATTTTATCGTTATCCAAAATAACGTTGAATTGATCAGAATTACAATAATCTATATTTGCCATGGATGTAGGACACACATGGAATTTATTTGTCTTTGGTAGAACACTAGTATCATCGTAAAAAAGACATGACAAATGAGTATGGGAGACATTAATAAAGGGTAATCTAATGTAACCTAATTCCTTAATGTAAGTGGTACCTCTCAGTAGCAACTGTGAGATAATGTGCAAAGTGTCAAGCAGACAGTAGCTGGATAAGGTGGTGGGCAGGGTGCTGAGGGTCCAGTAGGTCATAAAAGAGTGAAAAGGTTGCCTGCGGACGATTAGCTTTTGTGAGGTTTCATATCAATAAAACATTAACCATGAAAACATATACATACTAATAATATACTTTTTATGTTATCAGGTTACAGGTTACCATTATTATTTCAGGTTATTATTATACACAACCATTTATTTTCTCTATTGCTTGTCCTCATTTGGAACACAGAGTGTTTTCTTTTATTATTATTATTATTATTATTATTATTATTATTATTATTATTACTACTACTACTATAAGGGTGTGTTATTTTATTATTTCATTATTATCAGCGAGCATTATTATGATGATGATGATGATGATTATTATTATTATTATTATTATTATTATTATTATATTATTATTTTATATGAATGTGTTATTTTATTCTTTTATTATATCATTATTTTATTGTGATGATCATTATATGGACAGCTATTATTATTATTATTATTATTATTATTATTATTACTACTACTATAAGGGTGTTTTATTTTATTATTTCATTATTATCAGCGAGAATTATTCTGATGATGATGATGATGATTATTATTATTATATGGTTGTGTTATTTTACTATTTTTTTATTTGAGTATTTTATCGTTGTCTTATTTTCTTATTTTATTATGACGATCGTTATATGGAGAGCTAGCATTATTATTGTTATAATATGGTTTTGTTATTTTATTTTATTATTTCATTATTTGAGTATTTTATTATTTTATTGTTATGTTATTTTATGATGATTGTTATATGGACAGCAAGCATTTCACTGATCATGAATATGAAAGGATGGGGTTATTTCACTGTTTTTTTTTTACAATTTAATTTATTACAAATTTCTTATTTCCTGATTTATTATGTTCAGTCCACTCAGTCACCAAAATTAGGTTAGTACATGCTGTCAAGGTCTGAGGACTTCTTCATTTATTATTTTAAAACTAGTTAGCCATTAACTTGTTGTGCGCTGGGTATGGAATACTGTCATACTGTAATACAGAGAGATGTTCGCTTTCATCAAAATGAAGATAATATTTATTTATAATAATAATAATAATAATATATTTCATTTATAAGCGCCTTTCAAAACTCTCAAGGTCACTTTACAGTCACAGGATAAAATTTTCTCTGTGGGTGAGCAGCGGCAGCCACACGTGCCAGCGTTCACTCAACCCGGAAGTAACTCAAATAGACAGAAAGCCAACTATTTAGCTAATAAATAGCTAGCTAGCCATCTAGATAGCTATATAGCTAAAAGATAGGTAGCTATATAGCTAATAGATAGCTGCTAGATAGCTAATAGACAGCTATCGAGCCAGCCAGATAGCTAGATAGCTAATAGGCAGCTAATAGATAGCCAGCCAGCGAGCTGGATAGCTAGATAGCGAGCTAGCTAGATAGCTAATAGATAGGTAGCTATATAGCTAATAGATAGCTAAAAGATAGCGAGCTAGATAGCTAATAGACAGCTATCGAGCCAGCCAGATAGCTAGATAGCTAGTAAGCAGCTAATAGATAGCCAGCCAGCTGGATAGCTAGATAGCGAGCTAGCTAGATAGCTAATAGATAGCAAATAGTTAGTTAGCCATTACGACATGTTGTGTTGAACAGTTTAATAAAGGTGTAGGATCTGTTAGGCCTGAATGGACTTTTACACAGTAATATGCAGTGAAGAAAGTGAAAGTATGCTAGTAGTGACTATGACGTCATTGTATTTCTTTTTAATGACTGGTCGCCAATAAAACAACCATTTTTTAACTGAAAGATCATCATAAAATTCCTTTCTAGCTGAGAAGCTCGAAATCGTTGAATGTAACTTGAGTAAGGGAATCAAGTGTTTGCGAGTGTGTGTGTGTGGGTGGGTGTGTGGGTGGGTGGGTCTATGTGCGTCCAGGGCAGGAACTACCCCAGCCCCCCCCCCCCCTCACACAAGCAAGCAAACCTTTTGTTCACCGATGATGTACGAGACAAGCTCCCCGTTGGAGTACCGCAGGAACACGACAGCCGAGCAACGACGGTCTTCCATAATGGAGACTGATGAGACAGCTCCCACTCTCTTGACTTTGTCCACTACTAAGATTGAGTTGGCGCGACACTCCAGGCACCAACAGGGCCCTCGGACAGCTCCGAGAGGGACACCTCGTAAGGGAAGACGCCGACTCTGTGCGGCGGATAGGATACCGTCACATGCTGACGCGCCGGTAGATGAATGAATGATGAATGAGAGGATGGAGCCGTGGAATGATGGACATTGACCCGCTCGGCTCTTTGTCAGCGATAATGCGGAAATGTCCTGACTCCACGGCCTCCGCGTCGAGCATTCCTGAGATGACTCGGGACGGAAAAGGCAGGAAGTCACCAGTTTTACCCAAACGTCAGTACGCCAATGAAATGAAATGAAATGAAATGAACAAAAAAAAAAAACAACAACAACGACAACACAAAGACACACACGGTCATTCAATCTCAAGCATTTTCTGCACCCTCTTTGTTGCATGGAACAGGTCCGGGTGAAACAGGAGAGGATCAAAAGCGTCCTTTTCACCAGTGGATCAGGGATGTTATGGTGGAACGTGCATGTCTACTACAAGCTAAATGTTGAAAGCAAAGACGAAGCTGTAGCATAATAAATAATAAATAATAAATAATAAATAATAAATAATAAATAATAAATAATAAATAATAAATCAATCACATTAATTAAATAAATAAATATAAAAAAATGTAAAAACGTAAAAACGTTACAGTTTTGCAGCGTTACGTTACAATGCTACAACGCTACAACAATATATTAAAATATTGAAATATTGAAATATTAAAATATTAAAATATTAAAATATTAAAATTTTAAAATTTTAAAATATTAAAATATTAAAATGTTAAAATATTAAAATATTGAAGTATTGAAATATTGAAATCTTAAAATATTGAAATATTAAAATATTAACATATTAAAATGTGAAAATATTAAAATGTGACAATGTGAAAATAGTAAAAAAGTAAAATAGTAAACATGTAACAAATAAAATTATAACATTATAAAAATATCTAATTAAATAAACAAGCAACAAACAAATAAATGTTAAATAAAGAAGTATATACTTGACTAATGACAAAACTGGTGTGCCGTGATTGTGCGTGTATGTGTGTGTGGCATCAAAGAGTTAAAAAAAAAAAAACAACATCTGAAGAAGTCATCATCACATAATTCAAATTGATACATTAACTGCGAAATTCAGGGATCTTTTAATTCCACCACAGTAAATGCAATATATGTATATTTGCATTTCCATTGAGCACACGAGGATAATTCAATCAAGGAAATATGATATCGCTGTCACTAATCACATCATTGTGTGAATTTCCGTGAGCTCGGTCTTAGCAGTAATGTTATTTTGCTACCATCAAATTGCTCTTTCTTCTCCGGCACATCGGAACTCATTCGCAACACAAAGTGTCGACGTAATTTTCAACACAGATTGACGTCATTCAAAACATATTTGGTCAATAAACATTCGTCTGATTGTTATTCTGCCCCGAGAGGAACAACAAATCCAAAAGAAGGAAGCGAAAATGACATCTTTCGGCCAGCTCATAGGTCACAAATGGTTGGCAAGTGACATTGTGCCCATTTCAAAAGTCATGCTGCTTAAAATTGCCAAATAATTTCACCCCTTATGTCGTGTTGTGTGCTTAAAAAAAGAATTTCGAGCGTCATGGTCATAAGGACAAACAAATATTCTGTCATTGAAAATGTACTTTGCTAATTCTATTTTTTGTCCATTTTTCTACATGTCGTATGTTGAAAGGCTACTTTATTTTGATTTTCTTGCCTGAACATCTGTTGCTGTACTCTTTAGGACTATTTCAGGTCGTTATTGTGCCCAGTAGGGTAGAGTTGGGAGGTTGGATTGGATTGGATCTACCTTCTCACGGTGGAGAAATTTATATTTCACAGCAGCAAAATTTTGAAAGGAATGAAAGAAGTAGAATCTGGCTGGCTGGCTATCTATCTATTAGCTATCTAGCTAGCTAACTATCTACCTGGCTGTCTTTTAGCTATCTATTAGCTAGCTAGCTAGATTTCTATCGAGTTGAGTTATTCCGGATTCAGTGAACGCTGGCGTGTGTGGCTGGCTGCCGCTGCTCACCCACAAAGAAAGTTGTCCTATGACTGTAAAGTGACCATGAGAGTTTTGAAAGGCGCTGATAAATGAAATGGATTACGTATTATTATTATTATTATTATTACAACTGGGGACCACCCTTGTGTGACACTAATGAATTGGCAATCCTTGTATTCGTTGTACAAAGCAGCAAAAGCCAAGGTAAGCGAGGTAGAAATAAGCTTTTTTTTTCTTTCTTCTCGCTTACTTCACCCTCATAACATCTGGACATCTCTACTAAATGACGGATCATTCGTCCAAAAACACTACACCGATGTAAGTGGGACAATTCATCAACTAACTGGACTAGTGTGTGCGCTGTGTGTGTCTCTCTATAGTCCCTTTTCATTCAATGTGATATTTAGGACATCTTGTACATCAGTGATTCCTCAACCGGGGTGCCTCCATTTTGCTTAATTCATCACTAATTGATATCTTACTTTGAAATTCAGGTTTTGAGTTTAGTGTTTATTTCATTCCATACGTAATCCATATCTCAAATCATCAATCATCGTTCGGTTTGAGCCTCCAATAAAACCCAATGCAAATTCTGATTTTTTGAAAATAATCATCGAATAATCGAACCGCAAAGTAGCAAGGGATTACTTGTAGTTTATGTACAGCATATACATCCGCGAAGAAGGCGGTTGGGGCGCTATCTAGTGGCATACTACAGAATAGTGCTCATTTGTGAAAATACTGTCCTGTACCTTTACGTTTCACGATCGTGTTCCGATTCCAGTGTCTTTGAAGGTCTTGCTTTTTGTGTTACGCTGTGGGTATTTTTAAACGATACTACAATTTGCCTGGATTCTATACGTGCCAACGTTCTTCCTTAAGAATCGGCTCACATTCTATTTTTTTTTTTTTGCACAGGATTGTTTTCCAAGTGATAAAATATTAAATGTTATTTTGAACCATGGTTATGCTTTAAATTAACCGACACTTTAATTACCATGTATTTTCCATGCAAGGCAAAATCACTCAAGTGCAGTACTTACCAGCGATAAATGTGGTTGTGTGAAATAATCACCTTTTTTATGAAAATGTTGTTGCTGTTGATAATTTGTTCAAATGAAGACAAACACTCATGAAAGCGGGGGGCGTGTTAATAATTTTAATAGCACGACCAGACATTAGCATAGAAAAGTGCGATAACACGCACGCGGAGACACGCGCACACAAAAGCACACTCGCACAATTGTACTCCGTATTTTATTACCGTATCTATCGGTCAGTAAACTGCGTTCAGCGTGCAACAAATTCCATGTTTTAGAAAAATAAGTAGCCGTCTAAACAAATGGTAGATGTGACGTGAACATCTGACAACATGATTTTTTAAAAAAAGTAAACATTTTTCCGACATTGAAAATCTGCCACCAGTATAATCCAAAAATCTGATCCAGTTACTGATGTATATACGTATCTGGCAGGATCTAAATTTACGTTTTTAAAATGTTATTTCCTATGTTTCTACCTTTTCGTACTCCAGTCCACTAAATGGCGATACTGTAAGTGATCGTTGGTAGCCGCTCAACCATTCATAGAAGAAGAAGAGACGAAGAACGGAAACGAAAAAGTTAATTTCCGGGTGACATTACAGAGTACATGTGGGTACAGAATTCACGTTTTACCTTGGTGTTTTTTCTTGTCACTTTTCTTTCTCAGGCTTTCATTTCGGTTTTTACGTATAAACCAATCGCGTGTAATTAATTTTGATAAACTATTCGCCGACGGGGAGACAAAAAGGATTTTGCATGCATAAAACGGATCTCCTCATGCTCACCCAAGCCTGTGTCAACATCTCAAAATAATAAATTGACGTCTTTTCAGACCCCCACTTCCCGGGTGAGTAAAAAACAACATTAACTAGATTAAGAAAAAAAATGCACGGTAACGCGAATACGCGAGTTTATAGTGGCTAAAGTCTCTCAATGCAATTGCAACAAATTACCGTAATCCGCGTAGAGTGGTTATGAATGGATATTTTTTACGTGGATTGTTGGGATGTAATGCACTGCCAAAGTTGACCATTATATCCCAGTTAAAAGGACTGCGATATTTTTTGAGTTTGATAATTTCATCACAACACTATTGCAAAATATGCCGATAGTTTTTCTTCCACTTAGGCTGCCAGAAAGACTGGCAAAACCAGTGCATATTTGATTTTTGTCATCACAGACAAAATGGATGGCAAGGTGAAGGAACAGAAGAAGCATCAGCAGAAACACAGCGGACCAAAGGCAGAAAGAAAGAAATTAAGGAAGCAGGGGAACACAACAGAGAAAGATGAACGTAAACGTAATCCCAAGGCCTTTGGAGTACAGTCGGCTGTGCGCATGGCCAAAACCTTCCATCGGTAAGTAGGGTGTAAACATGTTTCTGTGTTATCTAAATTATTTTCTCTCTGCATTGTTCGACAACATTGTGTTAAAGGGAGAGAGACAGATTGGGTTTGTCGACAAAAGCAGCATACAAGGTCCAAAAATTGCCTTGTCCTAATGACATTGCAAACGGATTTGTATTTAATGTATGTAATCAATGTAACATATGTTGAATGTGTCTGTTTCCAGGGCGCAGGACATAAAGACCAAAAAGCACCACATACCCCTCGTTGATCGAACACCTCTGGAGCCTCCTCCAGTAGTGATCGTTGTCGTCGGACCCCCCAAAGTGGGGAAAAGTACCCTCATCCGTTGCCTGATCAAAAGCTTCACACGTCAGAAGCTTGGCGATATATGTGGGCCTGTCACCATCGTCGCAGGTACGCTTTGCTTATTATTTCAGAGTGTATGAATCAAATGGGTTTTTTGTTGTTGTTGATTTCTTTATTTTTTTTGTTAATGCGATGTTATAGAAGTCAGACAAATGTCTACACTACTGTACACTACTGTACAAAAAGCATGTTAGATACGCAATCCATGAACCCAATGGCATGCCATA
Organism: Hippocampus bargibanti; assembly: GCF_051943395.1. Lineage (NCBI taxonomy): Eukaryota > Metazoa > Chordata > Actinopteri > Syngnathiformes > Syngnathidae > Hippocampus > Hippocampus bargibanti. Next base: position 852,402 of record NC_142748.1, on the reverse strand, counting down.
TCAAAGATCCCCCGTTTACGTGTTTCCCCCCGTCCCCCTTTAATGCAGTTCAGCGCAGGACGGATATATCAACAGTACGGTTATATCGATGTTTTCTAACTCCCGAGAATATCGATATAACGAGACTTTACTGTAGTTTTGGGAGACTTTAACTCATTTTATTGGTGTTTTGCATTTGACTGAAACATCAGCCTGCGTGTTTTGGGTATTTTAGATGCTATAAAACGTTTTTCTGATATCATTTAGGAAACAAAAAAAAATGGTGTCGGTTGTCTTTTAATGACGCCTTTTATTCCTCGGTCCTCTGATCACAGGCAAGAAGCGTCGTCTCACTTTCATGGAGTGTAACAATGACATCAATACAATGATTGACCTTGCAAAAGTGGCCGATCTGGTAAGTGTTGACTGTAAACACTAATACCGATTCATGCCAATTTCAAAACAACATTTATGGGTTCACCTTATACTTTGAACTGCCATATAGTGCCATACCTGTCAACCTGTGAGACACTGTGACATTGCTAATGGCTCAATTTTTCTTTACTTACGGAGGAAAAAAGTGTAATATTTCATTGCGTGATTTTATTAACAAAATTTCACATGTAAACATGAGTACTTTTAACAAGTTACAACATATTTCAAGCAATAATCAAGTATGGTTTTCGTTGTAGAGCATTGTGGCTTTCAAGATGTGGACAAATAGAATTTTAACACAGCAAAAAAAGACCATGTATCATGTCGATAAAAAATATGAATGATATTACAGCGGAAAAAAAACATGGTAAAATGTTTAATTTAATGGATTTCAAAATAAAATTCCACTTGACCGGAATTTGTAATCTCTGAATTTTTGTTTCTTCCCTGACTTTTCCTGGTGGCCGACTTTGCTTTTTACAAGTAGTGATATTTTTTATAATATTTATTATACTTATATCATATTTATTTTATGATTAACATTACTGCTAATATTTAATGCGGAAAAAGGAATTGAAAACTCTCAAAATTATATTTAACAATGTTTGCGTTTCCCATACAAAGTTTCTTATAATATAATAATAATAATAATAATAATACATTATATGTATGCCATGCGCCTCTAAAAATGTGCACAAATCATACAGAATATGTCAAAATATGGCAGGTTGACAGTTATGTAGTGCATAAAATGTAGCGTTGAATAAAGTGTCTTTTTTAAATTCTTTTTAGGTTCTGATGTTGATCGATGCCAGCTTTGGCTTTGAAATGGAGACGTTTGAATTTCTCAACATATGCCAAGTGCACGGTTTCCCACGTATCATGGGTGTGCTCACTCACCTTGATTCTTTTAAGAACAATAAAACGCAAAGAAAGACCAAGAAATACCTGAAACATCGCTTCTGGACGGAGGTCTACCAGGTAAATATTATTTTCGCACTTTTAGTCCTTCCTACGTTCGTAGCCCCGACTCCGAAAGCCACCTGATGAGCATCTGAAAATGTCCTGTGTTGTTTGAAACCTGCAGGGCGCCAAGCTTTTTTATCTGTCTGGAATGGTGTACGGGGAGTATCAAACACAAGAAGTGAAGAACTTGGGACGCTTCATCTCCGTCATGAAATTTCGTCCCTTGGTTTGGCAGACATCCCACCCTTATTTGCTTGTGGACCGGTGAGTCATATACAGTGATACCTTGGCTTACGAACTTAATTGGTTACCAGACAGAGTGTGGAAGGCCAAAAGTGTGTATCCCAAAAAAATAAGTTACCATAGGAAACCATTAAAATGAGAATAATCCGTTCCCAGGTCCCCATAAAACATCATTTTCTATTTTCTAGTTTTCTAAGCTTTAAAACTACACAAAATATACCTTATTTTATGTATAATAAATGTGCTATGGTATTATAATTAAAGAAATAAACTGTACTGTATAATAAAGTGGTTTTATTTACCTTTGTGATGGTCGTTGATGGAAGGGGGTGGCCGGTTTCATCAGCATTAAACACTTGATTAGAAACGTAACCTTCTTTCACCATCTTGAGGAATGATCCATTGGAGGTACTTTCTCTGCGATAATTTTACCTTGTTCCTCATCAATTATGTACAGTTTAGCTGGGTGGATAGCTTTTTTGCATCAAGTGTACAGATGGCTTGTACGGGTTATTTGTGGTACCTGATTGATGGGATAGTTTAACCTTCCAGTTTTTGAACTATCAAAGTTTAAACAAGTCCAGATTTCACTGTTTTCTATCCATTTTCTCACCATTTCACTGTTGTTTTTTTTTTCAGTTTTGTTTTTTTGTTTCAAGCTCTGTCGTCTCCCTTTCGTGTGTGTGTGTGTTTTCTCACTCCCTCTCTGTCGTCTGCCTGTCACTTAATTGTTTAACCCCCCCCCCCCCCTCACCACTATGTTATTGACCAATCACGTGGCTTTAACCGAAGACTGGGGGCGGGGAATAGAGGACAAAACAGCCGGCTGCCATTTTCTTGTTAGGAGAACGGCCTCGTTCGCGAACGAGACATCACTCATTGTGGTAGCTCCGTGTGTATCCCAAAAAATAGTTTGTATGTCAAGGTAAAATTGTCATCAATGTAATGTTCGTAAACCGAAAAGTTCGTAAGGCAAGGGTTTCGTAAACCGAGGTCTCACTGTATGTTCATCGCCCTCAAATCAACACAGATGTGACCTTGTCTTAATTTCCTCACAGCATGGAGGATTTGACTGATCCGGAAAAGATCCGAACGGATCTGAAATGTGATCGGAGTGTGTCGCTATATGGCTACTTGCGAGGCACATATTTGAAAAACAAAAGCCTGATCCATATTCCAGGTATGCCCGTAAAATATGTAGCGTTTCACTGGACATAATTAACATGTTTCAAATCAGTCCTGCATGAAAAAAAAACTGGGAGGGGAAAAAAAAGGCATCTTTTCTCCTTTACTCAAGGTGTTGGAGACTACCAGGTCTCCGAAGTGAATTTCCTGCCTGATCCTTGTCCACTTCCTGGTGCCCAGAAAAAAAGGGCACTGAATGAGAAAGAGCGGCTGCTTTATGCGCCCATGGCTGGAGTTGGTGGAGTGGTGTATGACAAAGATGCTGTCTACATCGACCTTCCTGCATGTCATGTTCAACAAGAGCAGGTATGTGAACATCACAATTATTGTGAAAATATCTATTTTTTTACATTTCAAATCTCATCTGAAGGTTTTTAATGTTCACTAAAACCTGTGAATTCTTCCTACTTTGACACAAGGAGGAGATTCGGCCTAGCACGGAGCTCGTCCAGTCTCTCGTTGATACGCATGCAACCTTGGATGCTAAAATGGCTGCCAGCAAGGTGACCCTTTTCAGTGGGTCAGCCACGCTAAACTCTTCAGATGTCAACGTACCGAGCAGGTGAAACAGAAAGTGGTAAAAAAAAAAGGTTTTTGGATAGGATGAGCGAAGGAAGTTGGCACCCGTGCACATAGTGTTTCGATTTTTCTTTTATCGAACAAAAACAACGACAGGCCTCACCTGCACATTCGATCTCTTTGTCTTACTATTCTATTTGAGTTACTTCCGAGTTGAGTGAACGCTGGCGCGTCTGGCTGCCGCTGCTCACCCACAGAAAAACTTATCCTGTGACTGTAAAGTGACCTTTGAGAGTTTTGAAAGGCGGCTATAAATGAAATTTATTATTATTATTATTGTTAGCTAGCTATCACGCTATCTATCTGTCGCTCCCTCACACTCTCTCTGTCTCTCTCTCTTTCTTTTTCTCTCTATATCTTTGTTCTCTCATTTCTCTATTTCTCTTTTACATATTTTCATCTTTCTCTTTCTCTCGCTGTCTAGTTAGCTAGCTGGCTAGCTGTTGTTTATTCATTTATTTACTTAATGGGGGTGGCTGTACAAAATACAATGCATGCACATTGATTTATATAGCTGTAGCCGTAACAAAGCGCTAACAAATTTGATAATGGCGCTCCACGTCATGCTTTTCAATTCCCAAATGTATTTGGGAATAACAGCGAATGAGTTAATGGGGAGTGGAAATAAATGACAGAGAAATGTGTAATCTGTTTGACATTCTCTGTGTGTTTGAGACAGCGAAAACGATGGCCACACGGAGGAGCGTATTTGGGACCCTGTTAGCCGCAGAGAGCGGAGAAAAGTCATCTTTAGCGAAGAAGCAGATGACGACAAAGAGGACGCCGGTGACTCCAGTGAAAACGAGGACAGTGACACTGAGGAGCAGGAGGATACAAATCAAAATGGGGATCAGGGCGGCCCCGTGGTCAAGAAGCGCAAGCTGGAGGAGAAAGAAGATACGGGAGCGCTGGCCGAGTTGCCTGTTTTTGCGGACAGTGAGGACGACCTCGAGATGAGTGAGGACGAAGAAGAGGAGGCCCGGAAAGCGGCGGACTCTGGACATTGCTCTGAAGAAGATGAAGATGAGGAAGAGATGGATGAAGACCATGATGAGGATGATGAGGACGAAGAGTTGTCCAAAGAGGCAAATAATAATGGTGGTGATGATGAGGACGAGGAGTTGTCCAAAGAGGAAGACAGTGCTCAAACCACGATGGAAAAGACGGCGAGTGAAAGTGAAGAGGAAGCACAAGAAGAGCTGGGTGAATGCACATTTTTATTTTCGGCATCATTTTTAAAAGAAATCAGAATCAGATTTATTACGCTATTTATCAATAAGCTTCAGTCAAACCTCTGTTTTCAAACGTGTCGCTTCTTGATCAATTCAGTTTTCTTTTGGTGTTTTTATGCCTCGGTTTAGAACCAAAGATCGTTTCTCGGCCAAACTCCGCTTCTTTATACAGACGCTCCCCACCTTACAAACGAGATACGTTCCGAGCTGTTGTTCATAAGTTGAATTTGTTTGTAAGTTGCTTCATTGCTATATTTTGTATAGAATGTATGTTGAAGTCAAACATTGTCCGAAGAACCTACTGTAGTACGATGACACACAGTAACCAATACTTTTTGTTATGCATCGCGTCCTCCTGCAGCGTCAACTGGGAAGAGGGATTTCCTCCCCGCCCATATACTCTATACAGCCAATCGTAAGTAAGCAAGCTCGGCCGGGAAAAGGCGCACATTACAAAATGTAACTTGCAGCATTCATGTCCAAATATTTTTCGACATACCCGCAAAAATGTTCGTATGTACCGTTGTTCAAAACTCGAATATTCGTCACTTGGGGAGTGTCTGTCAGTCACTTGATTATTTCGTGTCTCATTGAGACCGATGCATTATCCTCGTATAACATCGCATTGTGAGCATGCGTGTTTGTATTAGTCAATATTGATAAAAAAAATAGACATTGATTACTTTGATTAGAATGGGAAGTGTTTCGGTTGTCAACTAAATCAGGTTTCTGGAACGGATTATGGTCGAAAACTGAAGTTTGACTGTATTCTAAACACTTTTCGGTGCAGATTTCAACTTAAAAATCCATTTGAGAACCTGTAACCTGATGGTAAAATGATCAAACTGTAGTCACCGAACGAAAGAGTTAAAATCAGATCCAGATCCGGCCCACCACATTATTTTATGTGGCCCGCAACATGTCAACTTCCTGCTAAAATCTGTACCAAAAATTCATATTCTCAGACTCAATAAATACGAGGGATGTTGTAAACATGTTATTGTTGCTAAGCACTTAATGACAGAAACAGTTTCAGTCGTTACACGGTCAGACGGTCACTAAATCGAATGGTTTTTTTTTTAAAGAAATGCTGCCCATGAAAATGCAAATATTTAAATACAAAATGTATTGTTGACATTATGACGTGAATTTCATGTTTTGTTGTTGTTGTTTTTTTTGGGTGAACAGGGGCTCTGCGGTGGAAAGACGGTCTGCAGCAGAAGGCATCCGAAGCATTTTTACGCCACCAAGAGGCCATGCCCAACCTGCGAAAACGCGTTTATGGTGCAGGTATCATCCAATCACACTCATTATTTTACATTTAAAGATAGTCAGGTGTCGGATAATGCAAATTGAGTTAGTAGCTGCTGTTTATGTTTGTTTTGATAGTTGACTCAAAAGAGGAGGAGGACGACGGCGATGATGCTGACGAGGAGTTAGGAGGACTCTTTCGGGTCAACCGCCCTCAGAAGAGTCGAAGGTTTCAAGCAAATGCTCTCGATTGTTCCCATTTCGACCCCGATTCGTCCCACAATTGGGACATGGAGGAGGTCAGATTTTATCGCACATAAATGGACTACCATCAAATTTCAATGAAAATATCGCCACGCGGTTTTTAATTTTGCCCTTCCAGATGCTGGACTCCATTAAGGATTGCTTTGTAACGGGGAAGTGGGACGAGGGCCAAGATGCGGCCACACTCTTGAAGGAGCATGGTAAGTAGATAAAGGACCACGGGGGGAGTTTTCTCCATGCAATGCAGCACTTCGTTTTTCATCCTGAAATATGATACAGGTAACATCCGAGTTACGACCGGGTTCCGTGCCGACAAAATGGTCATAAGTCAAACGGTCGTAAGTCGAAATCCGTTCAAAATGGCCCATGCGACGTTTACACGACAGGATAGTATACGATGTTAATCTGTTTTTTGTTTAAGAAACGTTTTCAATTGAATACTATTATATACCAAACTGTTTACAGTTCTTTTATAACTTTTAGTGTCATTTTTATCATTTTACATTTCATATTATTGATTTTTATTACTGTATAATAACTGTACCTGTAATGTATACAAAACTATTTACTGTACAGTTCATTTATAAATGTTATACTTACCCTGCTCTGCCTGCTAACGACCAGAAGAGGGAAAAAAGTAGTGTGTAGTACTACAGGATATGTTGCAGAGACGGTATCTGCCGCTGTATAACTACTGTATTGACAATAGTCACGCAGATGATTGCTGTGCGAGTGTGTGACTTGCCGGCTGCTTGCGCGTTGCAGTGCCAGGCGTAGAAGAAAAAAAAAAGGTCTGGCGGTTGTGGTCGTAACTCGGATGTTACCTATATATGGGACTAGTGTCAAACTTTTTTGACACTAGTCATTGTAGTTACGGTTTCCTCTCGGGGGGGGGGGGGGGGGGGGGTTGTTGTTATGAATTTGGCAAAGTCATTAGAATGTTTCATCCCTTTCACATATTAAACATAGAGCACACAACAAATTGATGAATAACTAGTATTCAAATTTGACGTCAGAAACAATAATTTATTGTGGTTTACATGAGACAATTTGAAATTTTGGTTCGGACTTTAGCAAGCATCATGGAACTCGACATGACTGATTTGCTTTCGCGGGCCGAATAAAATGATGTGGCGGGCCGGATTTGGCCCACGTGCCTCAACTTTGACACATGTGAGATATGGGGAAACAATGTTCAGAAATGACAATTGGCAATAGTGTATATGCTGCAAACGGAATGAAGACAAATGTTTTTATTTTATATATTTAGTCTTTTTCATATCTGATGATTAACAAAGGGCTTCTTTTGCTTAGATGAAATGTACGGCGATTTTGAAGATCTGGAAACGGGCGAAGTTCACAAAGGAACAAATGAGGCACAGGATCAATCTCAGGTGTGCTTGTTAAGACTGATGAACGTGGAAATGTTCATCTGAATGTAGCAGTTTTGTTGTTGTAGTTGGTTTTTACATAAGCCACATCTCCACATGGACTATTATACACATTTATTTTTTGTCTACATTATAAACATTTAAAGGAGAAACGACGCCTCCGGACAAGTTGTTTCCATAATTTGTCAAATCACTTCAAATGACTTCTACTGAGTGTATTTTACAAAGATTCCACAGCATATATAGCTATATTTTAGGTTTTAAGACTCGCGCTGAATATTCAGGAAGTCTTGTTTTCCAGTTGATGACGATGCCTGACGTGACGTCACTAAAGGAACACCCCTGACCTAGAAACCAACACACAATGCATTTTGGGTACTTTGTTTGGTCTTAAAACTTCGTGTTGATGGCGAAATTAGAAGGAAAACACATAAATAACGCGATGGTGAATCATTGTGTTGCACCAAGGCTACTATTTGATACTAGTTGACACAAATCAGCCCATTTCCAACGGAGCTTGGGCGCCATCCTGTGCATTTTCTGGGACGCTACATTGGAGTCCAGATGCCCCAAAATGACACGGAAGGACTTCTTTCATCAATTGCAAACATTGATGCTTTCCTCTTCGGAACTATTTGAATCATATTCATAACTGAATGAGTAACAAGAAAGCATCTTCCCCAAATCTGAAGCCATTGTTTTGATTCTAGAGCAAGGCAAGACGTCCTGGTGTTACATCACGAACAAGGGGGCGTCATTTTGAAGTAGTTTTGGGACACTTTAACTCATTTTTATTGGTGTTTTGCATTTGACTAAAAATATCAGCCTGCGTGTTTTGGCTATTTTAGATGCTATCAAACGTTTTTCTAATGTCAGTTGGAAACAAAAAAATAGTGTCGGTTGTCCTTTAAAATTCCGAAATTTAGAAACGGACTCCTTTTGCAGGATGTTTTTTTTTTAATGCGTGAATGTTATTTTGTTCATTATTACCGACAGAATAACGAGAGCGATAAAGACGACGACGACGAGACTCCGACGACGACGAATGATGACGACGCGCAGAAAAACAAGCGCTTGGATAAAAAGCGGCGTCTGAAAGAGCTCTTCGACGCAGAGTACGATGACGCCGATGCCACGTACTTTGACGATCTCAAGGAGGAGATGCAGAAGCAGGCGGAGGTATTTCCGCACATGTGCGGGCGCATACGGTTTACACTCATCCTCCATCTTGGTTTTACATCATATTTAAGGATCTCGCTGTTGATTCAGTTGATCAGACAGGATTTGGAAAGACACACATATCTCTGACAAGAAAAGTTTTCCAATCTGTCTGCTATGCCAATGTGTAGATATCTCTATCTAACTTAATTGGTTTCCAGAAGGCGAAAAGTGTGTCTTCCAAACATTCATTTCCCATAGGAAACCATTAAAAATCAGAATAATCTGTTCCCAGGTCCCCATAAAACATATTTTCTTACAAAATAAGCCTTAAAACTACACACAATAACAATAAAACACTGTGTTTTATTGTTATTTTTTTTCCACAGCTGAACAAGGCCGAGTTTGAGGATATGGATGACGAAACAAGAGTGCAATATGAAGGTTTCCGGCCAGGAATGTACGTGAGGTTGGAGATTCCCTCGCTGCCCTGTGAATTTGTCACAAACTTCGATCCACACTATCCCATTATCATTGGTGGCTTGGGCTCCAATGAGGGCAGTGCCGGATACGTCCAGGTATGTCAAATCGGTCGACTTCATTGATCCAATGTCACTTTTTATTGATTTCATTCCACGTCTCTATGTTTGACTGCGTGTTTCCTAGATGAGACTAAAGAAACATCGTTGGTATAACCGCATCCTGAAAACACGAGACCCGCTCATACTATCGCTAGGCTGGCGCCGCTTCCAGACGATGCCCCTTTACCATATAGAGGATCACAACGGGCGACACCGCCTTCTCAAGTACACGCCACAGCACATGCACTGCGGCGCCTCCATTTGGGGTGAGTCGAAACGGGGAAAATGCAGCTTGTCTCTCACTCTGAAGTTCGACTTCAGAAATACTAGCAAGGCCGGGTTACACATTTGGTGTTGTGGCGATCCCAGTTCATCCGTTAGCATCATAATAATACATTTCATTTATAGGTGCCTTTCTAAACTATCATGGTCACTTAGTAAGTAACTCAAATAGATAGAAAGCTAGCTAATAGATAGCTAGCTAGATAGCCATATAGATACATAGCCTGCTAGATTTAGTGTACTCTCGTGAGATTCATATTGTATGGTCGCGCTTGGATATCGTTTCCATCCGGAGCGTCTTAAAAAAAAGTGCTTGAGCAAATTCTGTCTCCATCCTACTGCACGATGATTGGCTCACTTATCTCTCTCCAAAGGTCCAATTACACCGCAGGGAACAGGATTCCTGGCTCTGCAAACTGTAGCAGGAATTAACGTAAGTAAATGTATGTCTTCAGGTTGTGCGAATAAGAAAGGAGTTCAAAAAAGTGAATTTGAATTTCATCCAGCACATTTGCAGACTATTTTATTCAGAAGAAAAACAATCTGTATTGAATTCTTGCCCTTGTGTCACCCTCCTTCTGCCGGCAAATGTATGAAGCTCATGTTGTAATTTAGGCTCATCCTGAAAAAAAGTTCACCTTTTGCGTTTCACTCACATTTTGTTGATTTTTTTTTTTTCTCCCCTGTGCGCAGGCTAATTTCCGCATTGCGGCAACCGGAGTTGTCCTCGACTTGGATAAATCGGTGACTGTCGTGAAGAAACTCAAACTCATCGGTTACCCGTACAAGATCTTTAAGAACACTTGTTTCATTAAGGTAAGTCGTTTGAACTCTCACTTGTCCATCTGGAATTGACGAGGGTCAATATAGCTGCAGAGAACCCGGTGCCATTTTCACTGTCTACTTTGGATATAGGGCATGTTCAACACAGTGTTGGAAGTGGCGAAATTTGAAGGAGCCTCGATAAGAACCGTTTCCGGCATCAGGGGTCAAATCAAGAAAGCACAATCGACGCCACCGGGATCCTACAGAGCCACATTTGAGGACAAGCTGTTGATGAGTGGTGAGTTTTTCCCCTTTGGAGGATTGAGCCGAAGAGTACGCAAAAGAAAATTACGGTCGAGCAGAAGAAGGAGACCATCGAAAAACACGAACGAGGTGTGCGTTTGTGCGATTTAGCGTCCCAGTACCAGGATGCTAAGTGGACCGTTGCTACGTGTGGCTAAGGGGGTTTCTGTGTTGTCTAAGCAACGGTTTCAGGCAATAGAAGAGATTGAAAAACTCATGTTGATTTGGATTCACGAAAAGCAGCTAGCAGGGGACAGTGCGTGAGGGTATTATCGCCGAGAAAGCACGGCAACTTCACTCGGATGTCATCAAGAAGCAACTACATCAATGACCATCACAAGGGTAAATAAAACGACTTTATCATACAGTACAGTTTATTTCTTTAATTACAATACAGTAGCACATTTATTATACATAAAATAAGGTGTATTTTGTGTAGTTTTAAGGCTTATTTCGTAGAAAATTATGTTTTATGGGGACCTGGAAGCGGATTATTCCCATTTTTAATGATTTCTTATGGGAAATCAATGTTTGGCAGACAAACTTTTTGCCTTACACACACTTTCTGGGAACCAATTAAGTTCGTAAGCCGAGCTATCACTGTAGTTGAGCGTGTAAAATACTCAAAGACCAAATTATGTTACAGGCCCTTGCGTCGTCCATAACAGGTCAGAAAATATGTCAAAATGTCTCCACCCCCAAAGTAAAAGCCCCGTTGCACCTCGAGTGTTTTAAAAAAAAACAGAATCACTTGATCTTTTTTAACGGCTGTGGTCCTCTGCCTGTCTTGCAGATATCGTGTTCCTGCGCTCCTGGTGCAGAGTTTCTGTTCCGCAGCTCTACAATCCAGTCACTTCTATGCTGCTGCCTGTTGGTCAGAAGGACAGCTGGTCAGGCATGAGGACCCTCGGGCACCTCAAACATGACCTGGGAATCCGCAACAAGCCCAATCCGGACTCTTTGTACAAGGTAGGCTCAACCTTAAAAAATGATAGAAAAGTCTTGTTGACATATAACAGCAGATTTTATTTTGGACATGGAATCCCCTTTTTATGGACATGACGGCTTTGAGTAGGTTGCCACAATCTTAAAGGACAACCGACACACCATTTTTTTGGTTTCCTAACTGACATCCGAAAAACGTTTTATCGCATCTAAAATACCCTAAACACACAGGATGATATTTTTAGTCAAATGCAAAACACCAATAAAAAGGAGTTAAAGTGTCCCAAAACTACTTCAAAACGACCTCGGAGATGGCGAGTTTCAGAAGGTCCCGCACCCTTGTTCGTGACGTCACACAAGGACGTCTTGCCTTGCTCCAGAATCAAAACAATGGCTTCAGATTAGGAGAAGATGCTTTCTTGTTACTCATCCAGTTATGAATATGATTCAAATACAACAAATTCAAATACAGCTCATGTATTTCGTTTTTCTACTTCCATTCCTTTCATCACTTTGCTGCTGTGAAATGTAAATTTCTCCACTGTGAGACTAATAAAGGCATATCCAATCCAATCCAATCCAAATAGTTCTGAAGAGGAAAGCATACATGTTTGCAATCGATGAAAGAAGTCCTTCCGTATCAATTCGAGCCGTCAGGACTCCAATGTAGCGTCCCAGAAAATGCACAAGATGGCGCCCAAGCTCCGTTGGAAATGGGCTGATTTGTCTGCTGGGAATTTGTGTCAACTAGTATCAAATAGTAGTCTTGGTGCAACACACAATGATTCACCATCGCCTTATTTATGTGTTTTCCTTCTAATTTCGCCATCAACACAAAGTTTTCAGACCAAACAAAGTACCCAAAATGCAATGTGTGTCGCTTTCTCGGTCAGGGGCATTCCCTCTGTGACGTCACATCGGGCATCATCATCAAGTCAAAAACAAGACTTCCGGAATATTCAGCGCGAGTCTTAAAATGTAAATTATAGCTATATATGCGGTGGAATCTTAGTAAAATAGGCTCAGTAGAAGTCATTTGACAAATGATGGACACAACTTGTCCCGAGGCGTCGGTTGTCCTTTAATTCTGCGTGTGAATTTTCTTCATATCAGCCTGTGGAGCGCAGAGAAGTGCATTTCAATCCCCTCCGCATCCCCAAAGAGCTGCAGAAGGCTCTTCCCTACAAGAGCAAACCAAAGCAGCGGCAACACCAAGGCAAAGTACCCAGGAACCTGAAGAGGCCCAGCGTGATCAGGGAGCCTCACGAAAGGAAGGTGAGTCATTCCAATCACGGTATAATTGGAAGGATCTGAAGAAAGAAAACGTGGTTTTTGCGTCATCCGACGTGGAAACGGACACTCAATTTAGTTCAGAGTGGTACCTCCGCTTACAAACGTCTCCACGCAATTTTTTTTTAAAAAAGTTAGCAAACGCCTGATCAGGGAAATATTATTTCTTGTTACCCTCGAAATTTCAAGACATGAAAGTCAAAATACTTTCCCGGGTTTCCTGAATGCAACATGTTCATAGATGCTGATATGAAAGTAGAGTGAACGCTGGCGCAAATGGCTGCCGCTGCTCACCCGCACCAAAAAATGACGTGACTGTAAAGTGTCCTTGAGAGTTTTGAAAGCCGCTTAGAAATAAAATTTATTATTATTATTATAAAAAATATTTTCCTGAATGCAACCTGCTCACAGTCGCTAAGAAAGTGAAATTACTTTACTGAGTTTCCTGAACGCAGCCTGCTCATACCTGCTGATCTGAGAGTAAAAATACTTTCCAGAGTTTCCTAAATGCAACATGCTCATACCTGCTGATACGAAAGTAAAAATACCTTGCCAAGTTTCCTGAACGCAACATGCTCATAGCTGCTAATATGAAAGTAAAAATATTTTCCCGAGTTTCCTGAACGCACCATGCTCATAGCTGCTATTATGAAAGTAAAAATACTTTCCTCAGTTTCCTGAATGCAACAAGCTCCGATCTGGTGATATGAAAGTAAAAATACTTTCCCGAGTTTCCTGAATGCAACCAGCTCCGATCTGATGATATGAAAGTGAAAATAATTTCCCAAGTTTCCTGAACACAACATGCTCATAGCTGCTGATATAAAAGTAAACATATTTTCCCGAATTTCCTGAACGCAACCTGCTCATATCTGATACACAAGGGCTTTCTAACGTATTGTTTTGATAGGTGGCGGCTCTTCTGCACGCTCTGAGCACAGTCCACAAGTACAACACAAAGAAAGCACACACTGTGCAGCACGCCAAACACAAGGAGTTCCTGCGGCAGAAAGAGAAAGAAGAGGAGGCCAAACTGAAGAGGCAGAAGGAAGCCCGGAAAAAACTTTATCGCATCATGGGCCAGAAGGACCAAAAGAAACTCAAGTCCAGTCTTAAGGGCACAACAAAGAATTAGTCACATTTTTTTTTTCACGCGGGGAGAGGAGGGTGGACTCGGATGATTGAGTTGCTTGCTTCAGAATTTGACAGCCTTTTTTATTTTTATGTGTTAATATCATCATGTGAAGTCGATCTGATTTGTGGACCTTCTTTTATTACCACGCAACTACACGTTTTGTCATTAACTTTTACTCAATCATGGTATTCCTGCAGACATCGCATACAATTAAAACCGCTGAGTGGTCAAAGTACATTTTGTGTGCATACATCGTGCATTGGTTGGATAGTTTAATCTTGAATTGTCGATGTATATCAACGGATATCTTCCAATACTTTGACACTGTATGTTGAATATAGAGTATGGGAATTCTTACTTGTAATGACAGGCATTTCAACGCCAGGTGGCGCAATTGCTACAAGTTGCAGAGCACAGGGAATCGATGAAAAGGTTTCTTCAGCGTCATTTGTACGTCGGACGTTTCGCTTCTTATCCAAGAAACTTCGTCAGCAAATTACTGGTAGTTTCGGCCTAAACTACCAGTAAGACTTTAGTTTGCTGACAAAGTTTCTTGGATAAGAAGCGAAATGTCAGACACCTTCAAAGAAGTCCAGATGACGGCTGAAGAAACCTTTTCATCGATGGACCACTCCTGTACGAACGACTGAGAGCTTCCACAGACGTAGAGCACAGGCTACTCACCAGTCACCACACAAGGTTCACATTTCACAAAGCTGTGTCTAACTTTTTGCTAACCACACCCACACAAATCTCTACTGTTGAATGTAATTGATTTATATTTATTTTAATTAGTGCGCAATCTAAAATGTCTAATATGCTTTCTTTGGCTATGAGATGAGATTTTTTTGATTGATTTTTTTTTTCACCTGATGATAGCGGTATGTGGCTTCTGTCACCTCTTGAACTAATTTTAGCATCTTTAACTCAGTTGGGTGATATTACCTGATGAGTGTTATAAAGAGAAATACAGTATTGTAAATTCAGACACTGACTGACTAATGCGCTTTTATTTTGAAATATCTAAAGAGGAATTTTTCATCGTAGACTTGTAATAGGCTCAACCACGGAAAGAACTCAATGTACAGTATCCTTGTTACGAGGCGCCTGAACCCCCCAACTATCATCTCCGACTGCCATAAAAGATGGTTCAGACGAAGGACGCCACCCATTCGTCTACAGAAACCGGTATTTGCATTTGAAACACTCGTAGCTTCTGTCACAATTAGCTTTTAGCACTCAATGGCATGCAGTCTTTTTGCACGTGCAAAAGTTGCGGAAGTTAAGGTACAACTGGCTGAGGTGATAAAAGTACAAGGCAGTTTGGGAGAGTACTTTTCCCGTCAGTCACCAACTGCGTTAAAGCCAGTATCCACCCGAGGAGAAATTAACCCAGTCTACACCCCGCCACCCAAAATCGCCCAATTACAGTAATTTCACATCTGGCATTACGGTAAAAAGCCGCCGACGATCGTTGAAACTCATCTTCAAAATAAAAGAATCCCACTCAAGATACCGACACAAACGCTTCGAGTCAGAAACTGATGAGCTGTCTGGCATCATGTTTGCTCTCATGAAAATCTTACGAAAGAGGAAGAAAAAAATGGGCAAGATTCTTTTTCATAATTTTGACTTTAAAGTGGGGATTCTCACTTTAAATTCGATATTCTCAATGAAAAGTCAGATTCCTGCGGTTGAAGTCAGAATTCTGTGATAAAACTGACGAATCTTGACAACCTCTTTTCTTCCTAGGTCCAAATCTTCCAGAGAATCTTGAGATTGAGAAAACATTAGATAGATGGAGCCTGTATCAGCTGTCTTTGGCTCGCAACCTGTTCAGGGTGTCCCCCGCTGACTCCCCATAGTAGTTATTTCTATATTTTGTAAATGGTCAAAATTTTTGGTAACATGAGATGACCAAAAGTCTTCACCAAAATGAGATGCCATCCAAATCTGTTGTTTCAAAATAAAAGGTCCTTGAAATCTGCCGGTACACTGTCGACACCATCAATTTAAATTAAAAAAAAAAAAAAAATAAGAAATGTAATTCTTCTGCCTCTGTTCATATTTCCTGGACCTGTTTTTTTTTTTTTCCTTCAAATGTTATTTCCAGAGAGCCGATGTCTTCTTGAGTCGGAGTTGCGAGCGCTGTTGCAGCAAAGGATCATGGTCTTGGATGGGGGTATGGGAACCATGATCCAGCAACAAGAACTTCGAGAGGATGATTTCCGGGGGGATGAATTTAAAGAACATACTTTCCCACTTAAAGGAAACAATGACCTGCTAAGCATCACAAAGCCAGATGTCATCTACAAAATTCACAAGGTATTTTAAAACGATACATTTGACTAACGTCAATATGTGTTTAACGTTGATTTTAACGTCAGGAATATCTGCTGGCGGGAGCGGACATAATCGAGACCAACACATTCAGCAGCACGTCTGTTGCTCAGGCTGATTATGGATTGACACACATGGTAGGTTTATCTCAGCTTTGATTAGTCCAACCAGACATCTTGAAAAAAAAAACATTTTCCCCTTTTAAATCGACTGCGATCATTGTTGTTTCGATTTGGGCTGTCGGTCGATTAAAGACATTGGATTGGATGAGCCTTTATTAGTCTTGCAGTGGAGACGTTTACATTTCACAGCATCAAAGTTATAGAAGGAAAAGGAAAGGAAGAAGTAGAAAAACAAAATACAGGAGCTGCTGGTAATGCAGCCACTATTGCGGCGCCATCTTGAAGTCAGAAGAACAAACCCAAAAACAAAATAATATGACGACACAAATCATTCAATCCTTGTTGTATGAAGCACTTCTAGATGAAAGAGAAGAGGATCAAGGCGTCCTTTTCACCAGTGTATCAGGGACATCATGGTTAAATGTGCACATCTGCTACGAGCTGAATGTTGAAAGCAAACACGAAGCTGTAGCATTCATTGACGAAAACAGATCTCTTGGCCTACGTAAATCCGCTTCAATTCCAAGCCGCGGCCGTTCCTTTTACGCATCGACGCTCTCCGATGAGACTCCTTTTTTGTCATCGCGGCCTCCACAAGCCATGCCGCAGACTGTCCAACGGCAACCGACCTTTGATGATAATTAATCGCAAGATTCCCACAACTAATTTGTGAAATTAATGCAGCCATAGACTTGAGTTCTGTGCGGTGACTTACTTTTAAAGGACAACCGACGTCACTATTTTGTTTTTTTTAACTGACATCAGAAAAACGTTTTATAGCATCTAAAATACCCAAAACACGCAGTATGATATTTTTAGTCAAATGCAAAACACCAATAAAAATGACTTCAAGTGTCCAAAATCTGCAAAAAAATTGAGCTGTGAATTGGGCATTTTCAGAAAGTCCCGCCCCCATTTTCGTGAAGTCACGCCAAGACGTCTTGCATTGCTCGAGAATCAAAACAATGGCTTCAGATTCGGAGAATATACTTTCTTGTTACACATCCAGTTACGAATATGATTCAAATAGTTCTGAAGAGGAAAGCATACATGTTTGAATTTATTCCATGCCATTTTGAGGCAACATTGGGGGGAAATCTCACCCAAAATAAAAAGAGGCACAAAATGGCGACCTCCAGTGGCCACCTTCCGTTTAGTAAATTCCTTATATGGAGCTTGGACGCCCTCTTCTGGCCTTCTGGCGGCTTTTGGGTGCAACACGAGGTCCCCAGACCAAACAAGTACAGCAAAATACATTGACGTGATGGAAGGACCGCTACAATGCATCTTTTTTTACGTTCAGGGGCGGTCCTTTAGTGACGTCACGTACGGACTCGTCACCAACTCAAAAACAAGACTTCCTGAATATTCAGAGCGAGTCTTAAAAGGTAAAATATAGCTCTATGCGATGGAATCTTATTAAAATACGCTCAGTAGAAGTAATTTGAAGCCATTTTACAAATTATGAACACAACTTGTCCGGAGACGTCGGTTGTCCTTTAAGAGCAATATGTACCATTTCATGCACCAATAAGGACTTCATAACATGATAAGATGTCCACTGTAGTAACTGCTGTCCCTCAAAGGGTTCATATGCCCTTAAATTGTCATGTTGATGATTAAAAATGCATTTTTGTATGTGGGTAGATTTGAAGCGTTTAAATTGTTTTTTGTTACCACAGTATTGCGTGTTTTTTTTCCCTGTCTTTCCAGGCTTATCGTCTTAACAGAGCATCAGCGGAGCTAGCAAGAAGAGCAGCCGACGATGTCACCAACCAAACTGGTTTGGCAAATTTGTCCTTTTGACAAATGACAAACAGTGATGAGCTCTTCGGGCTTTGTCATGTGACGTTCGTGTTTGCGTTGTCAAGGACGTAAGCGCTACGTGGCGGGAGCGGTTGGCCCAACCAATAAAACATTGTCTGTGTCACCCTCTGTGGAGAGACCTGACTTTCGAAACATCAGTAAGTTGCCCCTCCCTCCATGTGCTTTGTTCTTTGGTGAAGTAAGAGAAGAGGACAAGATGCAAAAAGGGATTTGAAATACACTGATACCTTGGCTTACAAATTTAATTGGTTCCCAGGCTGAGTGTGTAAGGCGAAAAGTGTGTATCCCAAAAATTAATTTCCCATAGGAAACCATTAAAATGAGAATAATCCGTTCCCAGTTCCCCATAAAACATAATTTTCTAATTTTCTAAGCCTTATAACTACACAAAATATACCTCATTTTACGTGTAATAATTGTGCTATGGTATTATAATTAAAGAAATAAACGGTATTGTGTAATAAAGTTGTTTTATTTACCTTTGTGATGGTCGTTGATGGCTTGATGGAATGGAGTGGCCGCTTTCATCAGCATTAAACACTTGATGAGGAACGTAACCTTCTTTCACCATCTTGAGGAATGATCCCTTGGAGGTGCTATCTCTGTGATAATTTTACCTAGTTCCTCATCCATTGTGTTCTTTTTAGCTGGGTTGATAGCTTTTTGCATCAAGTGTACAGATTGCTTGTACGGGTTATTTGGGGAGCCTGATTGATGGGATATTTTAACCTTGCAGTCTACACTCTGCCTTTGAAGTATCAAAGTTGAAACAAGTCCAAATTTCACTGTTTTCTATCCATTTTGTCACTCTCTCTCTGCCGTCTGCCTGTCTCTTTAATGTTCAAACCACCTCCCCACACTGCTGCGTTCTTGACCAATCATGTGGCTTTAACTGAAAACTGGGGGCGGGGAAGAGAGGACAAAAAAATATCGGCAGCCATTTTCTTTTTTGGAGAATGGCTCTCCCCTCTCTCTGTCTGTAACCCCCCCCCCCCCCACACACACACACACACACTCACCGCTGCGTTCTTGACCAATCACGTGGCTTTGACCGAAGACTGAGGGCGGGGAATAGAGGACCAAAACAAGCCAGCTGCCATTTTGTTTAAGGAGAAAGACACATCACTCATTGTGGCAGCTCCATGTGTATCCCGAAAAATAGTTTGTATGCCAAGGTAAAAATGTTCATTCATTTAACGTTCATTAACCGAAAAGTTTGTAAGCCAAGGGGTTCGTTCTCATTCTCTGCCATTCCCAAATTTATTCGGGAATTGAACATCATGATGTAGAGCGCCATTCCTGATTTTTTTGGGGGGTTAGTTTTTCTAGCTCGGGGTGCCGATAAAGCGTTTGTCAGACCTCTGGCAATGTTTTTCCCTTCTATGAGGGGGAAGCGTTCATCTTTTGTCTATGTTAGCGTTTGGTTACAGTTTCAACTGTTGTTAAAGCGCTATCTAAGTCAATACTTATGCATTGTATTTTGTACAGCATTTCAAGCTCATATAACTCTCGACCCATATAATTTAGGAAGTAACTTTTTTTTACCGATGAAAGAAGAGGGTTTAAGGTTTTTTTTACGCTGAATTGAATGTTTATGTCGGCCTATAATTCAATATTCTGTGGTTCCTGCAATTTGAGCAAAAATGACAAAAACCCTGGCACTGTAGTGGACACATTTTTGGACATGGTCTGGCAGTGAATGAGTTAAATAATACTGATGTGTGTTTTTTGTTTTGAATGAATGTGTCTTTTGAACAGCTTTCGACGAGCTAGTTGAAGCCTATTTGGAGCAAGTCAAAGGTCTTTTGGATGGAGGAGCAGACATCATTCTGGTTGAAACCATCTTCGACACAGCCAATGCTAAGGTAGCGCCTGTCTGTAGTTGAATAAGAATTCACTCAACACTGAGCAGAACCATAAACAAGCCGGGAGCCTACAATACTTTTTTTTGTTTTTGTGTTTGATTATCACGTTAGGTGGAAATTGCAAAGAAAGTTGTTGGGAATTTCCCTCTGAATGAATGTAACAACACACTCCTGGTAGAAAACAAAACAAAACATGAATTTAGAGGTTGACAGACGATATTGTGACTTTGAGACTTTAGTGTCCTAACTTGTTATTTCTAAGCGCCTTCCTGGCATCTGAACGGTGGGTGTGCGCACTTTTACATCCACTCTTAATGTTTCCCAACTTGTGCTTCCTTCCACAGGCAGCGCTGTTCGCCATTGATCTGCTGTTTGAGAAGAGCTACCAAAAGAAACCTCTCTTTGTAGGTCTATCGTATTTTAAAATGTTGCGTATTCCATCTGACCTGTCGACTATATGCATGAAGTTCAATGGTCATCACGACAGGTAGCTTGCTCTTGAAGTCCATTTTTGAATGCAACGTATTGATATTGTGCCTGAGTCCCGAAAAATATACAGAGTGATACCTCAGCTTACGAACTTAATTGGTTCCCAGAAAGTGTGTGTAAGGCGAAAAGTGTGTCTTGCAAACATTAATTTCCCATAGGAAACCATTAAAAATGAGAATAAGCCATTTCCAGGCCCCCATAAAACATAGTTTTCAACTAAATACGCCTTAAGACGACACAAGATATACCTTATTTCATGTATAATAAATGTGCTGTTGTATTGGAATTAACAAAATAAACTGTACTGTATAATAAAGTCGTTTTATTTACCTTTGTGATGGTTGTTGATGTAGTTGCCTCTTCCGAGTGAAGTTGCCACGCTTTCTCGGCGATAATACCCTCACTCACACTGTCCCCTACTAGCTGCTTTTCGTGAATCCAAATCAACAGAAGTTTTTCAACCTATTCTATTGCCTGAGACTGTTGCTTAGACAACACAGAAACACCACACGTAGCAATGGTCGACTTAGCGTACTGGGACGCTAAGTCACACAAACGCACACCTCGTTTGTGTTTCTCGATGATCTCCTTCTTCTGCTCGACCGTCATTTTGTTTTGTGTCCTCTTCGGCTTAACACTAGCCTGTGGTGGGGTCTTTTTCGGTCCCAAAAAAAGCAAAAGTATCCACTCAAGAACAAACCACGTCTGCACTGAGTGCACTCAAAGAAAGTGGGTGTGGAAAATTAGTCCGGCAGCCACGGTGGCGCTCCGTGTGTTTCCTAAAAATTAGTTCGTATGCCAAGATTATATTCTTGCAAATGTAATGTTCGTAAGGCAAAAAGTTTGTGAGCTAAAGCGTTCGTAAGCCGACGTATCACTGTATGGTTAACACCAATATTTGTGTGTTTTTCTTGTGTAGATATCAGGAACCATTGTGGACAAGAGCGGGCGTACTCTCTCTGGTCAAACAGGCGATGCCTTTGTCGTGAGTGTATCGCACGCTAAACCATTATGGTAAGTTCCATGGAGCTCGAAACATAGCAAGTACCATAACAACTACCATTGGGTTAATGTTCAATTGTGTTACTTTTTTAATTTATATATTTTTTTTTTCAAAATGAAACTCGGGACAATTAATAATAAGCAGAATATGTGCATTTTTTAAATTAAAAAGCTGTTTAACATGTCTGACATACTCTCGTCCAAATATCCCAAAGTATATATAGTGGCCCTTATCCCGCTTTATATACAACTGGGCAAATGGTGAGTAGAGTTTGTGAGCGTGACACAGTAAATAAATATACTATATATATTTTGATGAGTTAAAATTTTTAGCATTCAAAGTCGAGGCAGTCCTTATTAACAGTGACAAAAAAACACTGTATTGTGTTGTATTGCCTTTAGTGTGACTCCATCTAGTGGACGTAGAAAGCAACCGGCGCCACTATTATAGCTTCTATTATATGTGCCTGATAATGCGGTGCACCCGATGCGCGCGGTGAGTAGAAATGAGCGTCAGCGCAGAGCGGCGATGCGTATGTGGAACTGTCGCGGCTTGGAATTTAAGCGGATTTACGTGAGAGAGGAGATGTGAGAAAATCTCTTTCGTCAATGGCTGCTACAGCTTCGTGTTTGCTTTCAAGTGTTAGCTTGTGGCAGACGTGCACATTTCACCATGACATCCCTGATCCACTGGCGAAAAGGACGCTTTGATCCTCTCATTCATCTAGAACTGCCTCAGACAACAGAGGGTCCACAAAGTGCTTAAAATTGAATGACTGTGTCTTTGTGTTGTCATATTATTTTGTTATTTTGACTTCAAGATGGCGTCGCGAGAGTGGCTGCCTTTCCAGTAGCTCCTATATTATGTTTTCTATTTCTTCCTTTCCTTTCCTCTTCCTTCCATAACTTTGCTGTGTAATGTAAATTTCTCCATTGCGAGATGAATAAAAGCTAATCCAATCCAATCCTATTTATGAAAACGCTATTAAAATAGCCCATTCTTTAAAGAAATGCCTTATAAGTGCGCAAAATAGTATGTTTTTTGGGCACCTGGGAACGGATTATTTTCATTTTAATGGTTTCTTATGGGAAATAAATGTTCGGAAGACGAACTTTTTGCCTTACACACACTTTCTGGGAACCAATTATGTTCGTCAGCTGAGGTATCACTAATTTAATTAGCAGCAACACCTAATAATTTCAATAGCTATAGTAGAGAATCTTTTTCCATGAGTTATTCTGATTTTACTTTATAATACACATGTTTTTATTGTTTACCTCCAGTTTGTTATTTTTTTTATTGTTGTGTTGTTCTTCAGTATCGGCCTCAACTGTGCTTTGGGGGCAACGGAGATGAGACCTTTCATCGAGGCTATAGGAAAGAGTACCAGGGCTTTTGTCATCTGTTACCCCAATGCAGGTACAAAAAATTCAATAGGACATTTTAGATTTGAGACCAGAAAAAAATGGCATTTAGTAATGCATCTAGTACGTATTTCTTATTTGTTTTTAGTTTTATTAAATTACAGCACTCAACTTTTGTCAAAATTGAATTCATGTTAATATTTTTCCATTTGGCGCAAAGAAAGTTAAACGCCGCCATGTGTCATTGTCTAATGCACCGGTGTCAAAGTCAAGGCTCGGGGGCCAAAACTGGCCCACTACATCATTTTATTCGGGCCGCAAAAGCAAATCAAGCATGTCAAGTGCCATTATGCTAGCAAATGTCTGAACCAAAATTTCAAATTGTTGTATGTAAACCACAATAACAGTCATTATTCTTGACTTTAGATTTGAAAACTAGATATTCATGATTTTTTTGGTGCATTTTGTATGCATATGTGGATGAGATGAAGCCCCCGAGAGGAAACCATAACTACAATGTGGCAAAAAAACATTGTTCGACACCCCTGGTCCAATGCTATTACTATTTTTCTTTTTTAATGTATTTATTTTTTTTTTTTACTCCAAGGTCTTCCCAACACATTTGGGGCTTATGATGAAACCCCTGCAGTTACAGCATCCAACCTAAAGGTAATGTAAAATCCATCATATTAGAGCAAATCTTCTGATATTGGAAATTGATTGCAGTCACAGTGAGAGTTGTGAAACTTGCTCACGTGAAGCGTTCAACATCTTTGGATCAAACGCAACTAACGGTCTCTTCGAAACTCAATGGGGGTTGCCAATAAGGTGGAAGATTTGGTGGAACTGGCGTTTTTGAGAGCAGGAATTAGCGGGGATGCCTCAAAGATGGACAAATGAAGGAAAGTGCCCATTTGGGGGTGCTTTTGGTGAGAAAATTGCATTTTAACATGGCTAAAGCTTTTTAAAAACATTTTTTTTTCTAATTAAAAGCAACAAAAGGTATCAGCTTTCTCAATTACAATTTACAAGTGTTCACTTTGAATCAAATGTCTCCCTTCCTTCCAAAATCTTGACGTTTTTTTCCCCCCTTATTTTGCTGCCATCAGGAGTTTGCATTGGACGGGCTGGTGAATATTGTAGGAGGCTGTTGCGGCACGACGCCGGCACATATTAGGTCAGGACGATTTGTGTGATTTGCTTGTTTTTTTTTCTTCAAAATGGCATTTTCTTGAACAAAAAAGTCCTCGAATTCTCTCACCTAACTGAATTTACCCTTCTAAAATCACTACCTTGCATACACCGAAAACATGTAACGTCCAAGTTACGACCGGGTTCCAAAATAGTCGTAAGTCAAACGGTCGTAAGTCGAAATCCATTCAAAATGGCCGACGTGACGTTTACACGGCAGGATAGCGTACAATGTCAATCTGTTGTTTTTTTAGCTATTTAGACTATTATATACCAAACTGTTTAAATAATAAATCAATAAAGTTTATCCCTCCATCCTTTTTCTGATCCGCTGACCCTCACAAAATAATAAAATGCCTATAATTGTACTTTATTTTTTATTCATCTCATCTTATGTCCTCACACAGAGCCATCTCAGAAGCAGTCAACGGCTGCCAACCTAGAGTACCTGCGGAAGACATTTTTCAAGATTACTTGCTGCTCGCAGGTAATTCAGCTGCTTGTTGGATGAAAATATCTCGCGTACGATATAAAGGGTGAGTAAGAAATGCTTATTTTGAGGATTTGGCTGAGTTGCGCCAGCTAGCAAGCCTAGCTTGTAGCCTTGGCGCCACATGTAGTATTCGCCCTCACTAATTTGGTGCCTGAAAGTAGATTGCTGCGGTGGAATGTAGTGGACGAGTATTGTTAAACTGTTACTACAATAGATTTTGGGCCAGTCAAAAATAAAATGGAATGATGACTTTGCTCCCAAAATGCTTAACAAGTAGAAACCTCAATATTTACCGGTGTATCTATGTGATTACAGGCCTGGAACCATTCAAGATAGGCCCTTACACCAACTTTGTAAACATTGGTGAGCGTTGCAACGTGTCTGGGTCACGCAAATTTGCCAAGATGATTATGGCTGGAAACTACGAGGTAAGAAGACCAAGGCCAAAATCTTGCGTTTCGGTGCAATCTCTTTGGCCTAGGATTCTTAATTCTTGTCATTTCTGTCACCAGCACCGCCATTTTCTCCAATTTGTATAGATCCAGGGTGACCCAAAACGATGCGTAGCCATGAAAATGTCAATTGTGGCTTTGATTAAAAAGCTATTTATTTCAAATTACAACCTCACATTAGTCAGTTCATGGAAGACAATTCACCAGGTTCTCAGCTTTTTATTTCAATTTTTAGTCAATTTATGGCTTTCCCAAGATGTGTTCCAAATGTCCACCATTTCGTTGCAAAGACTGTCAGACGAGTACAGGTTTGCTTGCAACGAAATGGTGGACATTTGGAACACATCTTGGGAAGGCCATAAATGGACGAACAATTGACAGAAATAGCTGAAAGTTTGGTGAACGTTCTTCCATAAACGGAATAATGTGTGGTTGTAATTTAAAATAAATAGCTTTTTAATTAAAGCCACAATTGACATTTTCATGGCTACGCATCTTTTTGGGTCACGCTGTACATGTATATATATACACATTTGAGAAAATGGCGGTGCTGTGGACAGATGTGTAAGAAAATGCACATATATGATTTCCATTTCTTATTTTTAGGATGCCTTATGCGTTGCGAAGGCACAAGTGGAGATGGGAGCCCAAATTCTCGACGTCAACATGGACGAGGGAATGTTGGAAGGTCCAACTGCAATGGCTCGGTTTTGTAATTTGATTGCTTCTGAGCCAGACATTGCGCGGGTAATCCATTTTCTCTTGACAGTTTTTTTTTATCGTTACCTTTTTTCCCAATATTCCTTTTGTCATCCCTAAAGGTTCCTCTGTGTATCGACTCGTCGAACTTTGCAGTGATCGAAGCCGGTCTGAAATGCTGCCAGGGGAAATGTATCGTTAACAGCATAAGTTTGAAGGAAGGCGAGGAGGAATTCCTGCTTCGGGCGTCAACTGTGAAGCGCTACGGCGCCGCTGTGGTGGTCATGGCCTTTGATGAGGAAGGCCAGGTGAGAGGCCAAAATGGCATAAATAATGTACTGTATTTTCCGGTGTATAAGGTGCACCCAAAAGCCTTCATTTTCTTCAAACGAGGGCCCTGCGCCTTATATTCAGGTGTGCCTTATATGTGAAGTAATGTTGAGCCACAACAGGTCTCGCAACAACTGCCAGCAGCCACCGACTCAATTCGCGCCTTATATTTGGAAAACTGTCATATATTTTGTTGGTGACGAGTCCGTACGTGACGTCACTGAAGGAACGCCCGTGACCGAAAAAAAGGACACATTGTAGCAGTCCTTCCATCACGTCAATGCATTTTGATGTGCTTGTTTGGTCTGAAAACGTCACGTTGCACCAAAAACAGCCAGAAGAGGGCGTCTAAGCTCCATATAAGGAATTTGTCAGCCTGTGGAAACGGCTGACAAATTCAGGAGGCAATTTGTATTTCCGAGCTAGCCTACAGTTAGGTTAAAAGTAAACAAAGGCAAAATAGCATTTTTCCAATTATCATTACACACACACAGTGCAGTGACTGACCTTGTACTGTCCCCTTCAGGCGACAGATGGAGCCCGCAAAGTGGAAATCTGCACCCGCGCTTATAACCTTCTGGTGAGCAAAATTGGGTTCAATCCCAACGACATCATCTTTGACCCCAATATCCTGACAATCGGTACTGGCATGGAGGAACACAATGACTACGCTGTCAACTTCATCAGGGCCACCAAAATTATTAAGGTACGTATTTCACACTCAGACACAAGCCATTTTTTTTCTGTATTTAGTATACTTGAAATACTCTATGGCACTGATCCATCATCCAATCATTCGAAACACAAAAAAGATTCATTTAAGCAAAATGAAAACAGGCCAGGATGTTTGCATTAGATTTGACCCTTTCCTCTTTCATCTAGAACTGCTTCATGTAACAAAGAGGGTGCAGAGAGTGCTTAAAATTGAATGACTGTCTGTGTCGCCGTTGCTACCAATCCAGTGTGTCCCATTAGAATAACAGATCATCCATATTGTTTTAATTATTTGTGTATGTGTGTAGGAGACATTACCAAGAGCCAGGGTGAGTGGAGGTCTCTCCAACTTGTCTTTCTCCTTCAGGGGAATGGAGGCCATCCGTGAAGCTATGCATGGAGCATTTCTCTATCATGCTATCAAGGTAAATTACTGCTTCCGAGTATATCTAGCTAGCTACAGTACGTAGCGAGCTTGCTACCTAAAGTTGGCAACGCTATACAATGCAAGTGTTTGCTGTTGTTCATTTCCATTGTCCACACATGCACATTAAAATGAAAGCTACACTTTAAAAATAAAAGCAGTGCATATTTGACATTTTTATTTGGAATTCAGAAAGACTTTGCAAAGGGATGATCGAATTTTGTGCAAAAGTAATGGCATAAGTAACAAACATTACTTTTTTCCCCCCAGTAACATGTAATCCAATGGATTACTTTTAAATCGTGATAATATCATTCTTGGTAATGCCAAATTCTGTTCTATTTACAGATTAGATGTATGCAGCTGTTTTCATCATCATCATCATATGTAAAATACTACTACTACTACTACTACTAAAAATAATAATAATAATACATTTCTTTTATAAGCGCCTCCATTAAAAATAAATACAAATAAATAATATGTTTAAACTATTCTTTACAACGGAGCAGAAGATGACCATTTATTATTATTATTATTATTATTATTATTATTATTATTATTATTATTATTATTATTATTATTGAGGTACTTTAAAATGTCATTGTAAGCCAGTTTGAGAAATTGTTGAGTGGGTATTTTTTACACTAACGGGAGAAAGGATGGTTGAATAAAAGCACACCCAACAAGTCAAAACTAGTGACTTGTGAGAATTGAGGTAATCATAAATATGAATGGTTATACTGGTTAAAAACTTCAGGCGGCCTACCCCAAAGTATTGAAATTCCCCCCCTAAAAGTAATTTATAATGCACCATTGGTGAGCGCTAATACTGTTTTGTGTTTTCTCAGGACGGTATGGATATGGGAATAGTGAATGCTGGAAATCTACCTGTGTACGATGATATTGATAAAGAACTACTACTCCTGTGTGAAAATCTCATCTGGAACAAAGACGTCGACGCTACAGAGAAACTTCTGACCTATGCACAAGTACATTTCCACAGGAATAATATGTCATGTTTCCGTTATATTCATATAATCATGTTGTCATTGGTACTCATGTTGACAGAATAATGCGAAAGGAGGGAAAAAAGTTGTACAAACAGACAAGTGGAGAGAAGGAAGTGTGGAAGAGAGGCTGGCGTACGCCCTCGTCAAGGTAAGGCTTCTGGTTCTTGACCATTAGGATTATTAAATATCCTTTTTATTGTAATTTTAACTTTTAAAGGACAACCGACGCCCCCGTCCATAATTTGTAAAATCACTTCTACTGCGCGCATTTGACAAAGATTCCACCGCATATAGCCATATTTTACGTTTTGAGACTCGCGCTGAATATTCAGGAAGTCTTGTTTTCGAGTTGATGATGATGCCTGACGTGACGTCACGGAGGGAACGCCCCTGACTGACAAAGTGACACACAATGCATTTTGGGTACTTTTTTTCGTCTGTGTTGATGGCGAAATTAGAAGGAAAACTACATAAATAACGCGATGGTGAATCGTTGTGTGTCGCAGCTAGTTGTGGTAACACACGTAAAGAAGGTGTTAGTTGACACAAATTCCCAGCGGACAAATCAGCCCATTTCCAACGGAGCTTGGGCGCCATCTTGTGCATTTTCTGGGCGCTACGTTGTAGTCCAGACGAATTGAGACGGAAGGACTTCTTGAATCGATTGCAAACATTTCTGCTTTCCTCTTCAGAAATATTTGAATCATACTCATAACTGGATGAGGAACAAAAAAGCATCTTCTCCGAATCTGAACTCTCTGAAGCCATTGTTTTGATTCTGGAGCAAGGCAGTTTGTGAAGGAGTACCCTGGCGTGATGTCACGAATAAGGAGGCGGGACTTTCTGAATCTGCCAAGTTCCAAGCTCATTTTGTGGCAGTTTCGGGACACTTGAAGTCATTTGTATTGGTGTTTTGCATTTGACTACAAATATCAGCCTGCGTGTTTTGGATATTTTAGATGCTATAAAACGTTTTTCTGATGTCAGTTAGGAAACCAAAAAAATGGTGCGGCGGTTGTCCTTTAAGGTTTGGATTCAGATGTAGAAGAAACACTACGCGGCAACTGTCAAAGCAATCTCAGATAGATTTTAGTTGTATTTATTCATCATCCATCTATCCATTTTCTGATCATCTTCTCCTCCTAATGGTTGTTGGACCCTGTTTTGACCCAGCTTTCTTTGGTTTGACTGTGTGTAATTTGAACATTAGACTGGATAAACTCCTTAGAATGGAACCCCGTTAAGAAATCAGTGTGAAATTTCAGTAAAATGTAAAAAAAAAACAGCTGTTGCAATCTAATGTCTTTGTCATCACCTTGATGCTTACGTCAGGGAATAGAAACGCACGTGGTACAAGACGTGGAAGAATGTCGGACGAACGCCGATCGCTACACTCGCCCCCTTCATATAATTGAGGGTCCTTTAATGAATGGCATGAAAGTGGTCGGAGATCTGTTTGGTGCCGGCAAGATGTTTCTACCGCAGGTATGAAAACCCAAATTGTGGACTTTTGTTAAAAAATAGGGTTTTCTTCAAGGTGCATTAAGTCAATCAAGTTAGATTTTATTATGATATTATTATAACATAATATATATTACATTATGTATAACATACAGTAAAGTCTCGTTATATCAATATCGGATATATCGATAGTCCCGGTTATATCGATACTATTTCTATGCACGCACAGAGAAAATTACATGCAAACAGGGTCGGATATATCGATAGTCCCGGTTATATCGATATTTTTTCGGACTCCCTTGAATATCGATATAACGAGACTTTACTGTAATTATATAACATCTAGAGTGCACAACAAATTAATGAATAACTATTTTTCCAATTTAAAGAAAAAAAATAATGACTGTTATTGTGGCTTACATTGGACAATTTCAAAGTTTGGTTCGGACTTTAGCAAGCATCATGGCACTTGATTTGCTTTCACGGGCCGAATAAAGTGATGTGGCGGGCCAGATTTGGCCCCCGGGCCTTGACTTTGACACCATTGTCAAAATTCCAAAAATTGTTTCTGCTTTTCTGACAATTTAAATATGACTGACTCTAAAAGTAAGAAAAAACAATTGTAATTAAAAACAATAGCAATTGCTTGACACAATATAACACACTTGGAAACATGCTAATTACATTCATCAGGGCGTAATGAAAGCCACTATTTGCAATGATGCAATCAATTCAAAAGATGTGATTGTGAAACGTTGCGATGATTCTTTCTCGCTCCGTTGAACTTTGTTTTCATGAATAACCCTCGTTGCATTTTTGCAGGTCATTAAGTCAGCTCGTGTTATGAAGAAGGCAGTGGGCCATCTCATTCCCTTCATGGAGAAAGAGAGAATGGAGATGATGTCTTTGTCTGGGTCAGCTGAAGATATAGTTAGTATCAATGAAATATGTTATTTATTTAACGCTTTTTGGGACTGTGGTCACTATAGTGGACAGCTTATGATACAGTGATGGCTGATTAACCTTTCGGTTTACGAAAGTTACATTTTACCTTGGCATACAAACCTTTTTCGTACACGGAACTGCCTCAATGAGTGATGTGTCGTTCGCGAACGAGCCCGTTCTTCTAACAACAAAATGGCAGCCGAGTGTTTTTGTCCTCTATTCCCAGCCCCCAGTCTTCGGTTAAAGCCACGTGATTGGTCAAGAACGCAGCAGTGAGGGGGGTGGTTTAAACATGA
Organism: Hippocampus bargibanti; assembly: GCF_051943395.1. Taxonomy (NCBI): domain Eukaryota; kingdom Metazoa; phylum Chordata; class Actinopteri; order Syngnathiformes; family Syngnathidae; genus Hippocampus; species Hippocampus bargibanti. The sequence goes on along the minus strand of NC_142748.1, from coordinate 821,390 downwards.
AAGAGACAGGCACGACAGTAAGCGAGTTTCATTTTTGATAGTTCAAAGGCGGAGTGTAGACTGCAAGGTTAAAATATCCCATCAATCAGGCTCCACAAACAACCCGCGTAAGCCATGTGTACACTTGATGCAAAACGCTATCAACCCAGCTAAACAGAACACAATTGATGAGGAACTTGATAAAATTATCACAGAGAAATCACCTACAAGGGATCATTCCTCAAGATGGTGAAAGAAGAAGGCTACGTTCCTCATCAAGTGTTCAATGCTGAAGAAACCGGCCACTCCATTCCATCAAGCCATCAATGACCATTGTGTAGTTTTAAGGCTTAGAAAATTAGTAAGTAGAAAATTATGTTTTATGGGGACCTGGGAACGGATTATTCTACTTTTAATGGTTTCCTATGGGAAATTAAGTTTTGGGATACACACTTTTCACCTTACACACTCTTTCTGGGAACCAATTAAGTTTGTAAGCCAATGTATCACTGCATTGGGTTGCAGGGAGCATGAAATGTTCAATACAGATGCTCCCCTACTTATGAACATTCGAGTTATGAACATCGGTACATGCGGACATTTTTGTAGTAACATATGTAGTATTCTCTCCAGTTGTACATATTTTTATAGAGCATATATTTTATTAAATGTTTATTTCTCAGTACAAATCAATCCAGGTTACTTATACAAGCTTTAAATACTTCTATAAATCTTCAACACAAGCCTTAAACATCCATTCCATACAAAATATAACACTGAATCAACTTTGTAAGTTGGGGAGCGTCAGTACAAATCGATTTTTTGCATCCCACTTTTAGCCGATACAATGAAAGCTGTCTGAAATGTTTAAATCTGATGAAAAGTTATCAGTGTGTTTTGTTTTTGCGACAGCTTTGCTAATTTCACCCCACCACTTTGTTTGCAGAATCCTTATCAAGGCACCGTTGTTCTCGCCACAGTGAAGGGCGACGTCCATGATATTGGCAAGAACATTGTGGGTGTGGTCTTGGGTTGCAACAACTTCCGGTAAAGCTTTTTCTTTCATCTGAGATGACAAATAGAACCCATAGAATCTTGCAAACCTTATACAAGGTGAACTGTCTCTCATGTTATTATCATGATTAGTACTGTTGTTATTATAATCAATGCGCTTTCAGTTGTGAGTCAGTAATCACCTTGCTCAAGAGCATTTTGAGGATGTCATTTATGCCTTCATCACATCCTGGCTGGATTACTGTCATGTACAGTACTTTTGTTTTGAAGTCAGCTAATCCTCCATTCCATGTCTGAAATTCGCGCAACAAATTGATGAACCAGTTTTCAAATCAGACGTCAATAGTAATTGCTGTTATTGGATTGGATTGGATTGGAACTTTATTAGTCTCGCAGTGGAGACATATACATTTCGCAGCAGCAAAGTTGTGGAAGGAAGAAGTAGGAAAAACAAAATACATGTGACAATTTTGTTTCAGTCTTTAGGAAGCTTGACATGCTCGATTTGCTTTCACGGACCATGTAAAATGATGTGGTGGGCCAGATATGGCCCCCGGGCCTTGTCTTTGACATCTGCGCACTAAATCTGAGACAAACCATCATTTTGTGTTTAATTAAGTTGTCCAGGCGAGATATGAACATTGACTTGATGATCTGAAACATTTGTAGTGTGATTATATGCAAAAAAATTGACATTTGGTTCTTATTATTACCCTTTATACCACAGGTGTCAAAGTCAAGGCCCGGGGGCCAAATTTGGCCCGCCACATCATTTTACATGGTCCATGAAAGCAAATCAAGCATGTCAAGCGTCTTAAAGTCTGAATCAAAATTTCAAAACTACAGTCATATTTCAAGGAACCACTGTATTGGATTCAGATGACACACCAAACACAGCCACTCTTTTACAGCACGGGTATCAAAGTCTAGGCCCGGGGACCAAATTTGGCCCGCCACATCATTTTATTCGGCCCGCGAAAGCAAATCCAACTTGTGAAATTCCATGATGCTTGCTAAAGTCCGAACCAAAATTTCAAATTGTCCCATGTAAACCACAATAACAGTTATTATTTTTGACTTCAAATTTGAAATCTACTTATTCATTCATTTGTTGTGCGCTCTATATGTAATATGTGGAGAGGATGAAACATAATGGCTTCCCCAAATTCATAACGACCCCCAAGAGTAAACCGTATGTAGCTCGCGGCAAAAAATGAGTTTGACACCCTTGCTTTAAACACACCATCAACTTCCTGCGTGTATACGAATAATTTCCCAGAATGTGTGTTCATTTCAAATCATTCATCTGCCCTTTTATTTTCACTGTGGATGTTTTTTGTATTTCAGAGTAGTTGACTTAGGTGTGATGGTTCCTTGTGATAAGATTCTCAGAGAGGCCATCCAACAAAAAGCAGGTACGATCAACAATTCGTTTCACCTCACATTTTACACATTAGAACAAAATCTAAGGTTTGACAAGTGCGTAAAGCATGATAGCGAAGTGTGTGTCTAATTAACTCTCAAAAACCAATACGGTGATACCTCGCTTTACAAACCCCTTGACTTACAAACTTTTCGGTTTACGAACGTTACATTTATGAAAAGTTTACCTTGGCGTACGAACCTTTATCGTCCACGGAGCTGCCTCAATGAGTGATGTCGTTCTCGAACGAGCCCGTTCTTCTAACAACAAAATGGCAGCCGACTGTTTTTGTCCTCTATTCCCTGCCCCCAGTCTTCGGTTAAAGCCACATGATTGGTCAAGGACGCAGCAGTGAGGGGGGTGGTTTAAACATTAAAGAGACAGGCAGACGACAGTGAGAGAGTTTCAACTTTGATAGTTCAAAGGCAGAGTGTAGACTGCAAGGTTAAAATATCCCATCAATCAGGTTCCACAAACAACCCGCACAAGCCATCTGTACACTTGATGCAAAAAGCTATCAACCCACATTTATTATACATAAAGTAAGGTATATTTTGTGTAGTTTTAAGGCTTAGAAAATTAGAAAGTAGAAAAGTATATTTTATGGGGACCTGGGAACGGATTATTCTCATTTTAATGGTTTCCTATGGGAAATTAATTTTTGGGATACACACTTTTCGCCTTACACACTCTGTCGTGGAACCAATTAAGTTCGTAAGCCAAGGTATCACTGTATATCATTTGGATAATTTCAGATATCATTGGTTTATCCGGTCTGATCACCCCTTCTCTCGAGGAGATGATCCATGTAGCCAAGGAGATGGAAAGACTTGGAATGGCAACACCATTGTTAATCGGTGGAGCCACCACATCCAAGTAATCTAAACACTTTGTGTGACTTTTCACTGCCTAAATGAGTGTACTATTAGTGAGGATTTTTTGTTTTGATAGGACTCACACAGCGGTGAAGATTGCACCGCGTTACACCTCTCCTGTTATTCATGTTCTGGATGCATCTCGGAGTGTGGTGGTGGTAAGGATGTCGACTGTTGCACAAGCTTAGCTGACATATGTTTGCTAGCGAAGCAATGGATTACTTTTCAGACGTGTTCGGCACAATCCACGCCAGTATAAGCCATTGCGGACAGGACAAAAAAAAAATTTGTTGAAAACAAGGTTCTCCGAAGGAACGCATAACGTTTTGTTGACATTTTTAGGCGCATCGGATTATAGGACGCACTGCCGTTTTCGGAGAAAATTGAATGCTTTTAGGAGTGCATGATATTGTGAAAAAAAATATGGTAATATGGCTTTTCTTGATTGTGTGCCAGTGCTCTCAGCTTTTGGATGATAGCTCAAGAGAGGACTACTTTGAAGACCTAAAGGAGGAATATGAAGAGATAAGACAAGAGCATTATGACTCCTTGAAGGTATGGCGAAGCAATACGGTTAACATCCAAGTTACGACCGCCGGGAGTTACGACCACCCGTACTTACAACCACGGCTGCCAGACCCTTTTTTTTTAATTCTACGCCTTACACCGCAACGCGCAAGCAGCCGGCAACGCATACTACAATTTTGGCCAGCCAGCATGTCACACACTTGCACAGCAATGCGTGACTACACTCAATACAGTAATTATACAGTGCAGAATCGGCAAAATCTCCGGTTGTACTGTACACTGCTTTTTTCCTTTGGCATTCGCCTGAGTCCGAGCGTGTGTGTCTGGTGACCTCTTCTGGCCGTTAGCAGGGAGAGCAGGGTAAGTGTAGCATTTATCAATGAACTGTACAGTAAACAGTACACTGTACAGAAATAAAAATCGATAATATGAAATATAAAATGATAACAAGGAGCCTAAAAGTTATAAAATGTATATATGAACTGTAAACAATTTGGTATATCATAGCATTCAATAGAAATCGACATCGTATGCTATCTATCCTGTCGTGGAAACGACATGTCGGCTATTTTGAATGGATTTCAACTTACGACCGTTTGACTTATGACCGTTCTGTCGGAACAGAACCCGTTCGTAAAGGGGATGTAACCTGTATTAGGTCCAAAGTTGCTTTACCGACACACATATTTCTACTGCACTGTAATATGTTTCAATTAAAGGTACTTAGCTACATTTTCTTTTTTCTTCAGGATCGCCGTTATCTGTCGCTGTCTCAGGCTAGAGATAAAGCTCTTCATATTGACTGGCTATCGGCGTCAAAGCCGTGTAAGTTGTCTTGTTTACAACTTGTCAGAGTATCACAACTATTGGCACTTTTTTAATGTTAGAAATACAAGGGTGGGAGGGCTGGTCGTCGAGTGGTTAGCATGCCGGTTGCACAGTGCAGAGCTCGAACGTGAGTTTGAATCCCGCTCCCGCTTGATTTGCGTTTGCGGGCCGAATAAAATGATGTGACGGACCAGATTTGGCCCCCGGGTCTTGACTTTGATACCATGCTATAAAAGAGTGACTTTGTTTGGTGTGTCACCTGAATCTAATACAATGGTTCCTTGAAATAGTTTTGTTTCATGATGATGCTCACAACTCAAAACAGTCATGACCCAAATCACCTTTTCTCATTGAAATAAAGACAAATTTCATTAATTCGTTCTGGGCCTCCCTAAAAAATGTTGCAATGTTTATTTGAATGAAGGAACTGATGGGGGTTGGGCTTCTCACAATTGGCTTTCTCTGTACAAACATTGGGATAATATGTTTGTTTACTCATTCACTGCCATTCCCGAATTTATTCGGGAATTGAAAAGCATTCCCGAATTTGTCCGGGTTTAGTTTTTTTTCTTGCAGAGGGTGCTGGTCAAACGTCTGGCAATATTGCCTTTTGTCCATGTTAGCGCTTTGTTACAGCTTCAGCTATTGTTAAAGCGCTGTATAAATCAATTTTTTTATTGTATTTTGTACAGCCGCCCCTCATTTCAAGCTCATATAACTCCAGACCCATATAATTTAGGAATTAACTGTTTTTCTGATGAAAGAAGAGAGTCTAAGGTTTGTTGCGCTGAATTGAATGAATGTTTATGTAGTCTTAATACTCGATATTCTGTGGGTACTGCAATTTCAGTGAAAATGACAGAAACCCTGGCACTGGAGTGGACACATTTTTGCACATCATCTGGCAGTGAATGAGTTTAAAAAAAGTACTTAGTATTTATCGGTCAGTCTCGAGAGTAGGCGCCGCACAACAGCTACTTCAAAGGTGACTCACATTCACGCTAAAAATAATTGTCATTTATATTTCAGTGAGACCTCAGTTCTTAGGCACCCGTGTGTTTGATCCGTACGACCTTACCCAACTGGTCGATTTCATCGATTGGAAGCCTTTTTTTGATGTCTGGCAGCTCAGGGGGAAATATCCTAACCGAGGTTACCCCAAGATATTTAATGACAAGACCGTTGGTACGTATTTGTACAGACGCTCCCCTACTTACAAACATTCGAGTTACGAACTAGTCTCTGTATTTAGTTTGGTTGATTATCTATTTACTTTTGTTTGCTTTTAGTAAAAAAACGACACATTTTATTTCTGTTTACTGTACATTTCATACAAAATATAGCACTGAAGCAACTTATGAACAAATTCACCTTACGAATGACCGTTCTTAAAGTATCTCGTTCGTAAGTTGGGGAGTGTCTTTCTTTCAACTTACCAACAAATTCACCTTACGAATGACCGTTCTCAAAGTATCTCGTTCGTAAGTTGGGGAGTGTCTTTCTTTCAACTTACCAACAAATTCACCTTACGAATGACCGTTCGTAACGTATCTCGTTCGTAAGTTGGGGAGTGTCTGTATTTAATTTTGGTTGATTATCTACAGTATTTACTTTTGTTCGCTTTTCGTAAAAAAACCACACATTTTATTTCTGTTTACTGTACATTCCATACAAAATATAGCACTGAAGCAACTTACAAACAAATTCACCTTACGAATGACCGTTCGTAACGTATCTCGTTCGTAAATTGGGGAGTGTCTGTATTTAATTTTGGTTGATTATCTATTCACTTTTGTTCGCTTTTAGTAAAAAAAACACGCATTTTATTTCTTTTTTTTAATTTATTTTACTGCATATACATTTTAATTTACTCACTAGCTTTCTATTGGCTATCTATTAGGCTAGCTAGCAAGTTTTCTATCTATTTGAGTTACTTTCGGGTTGAGTGAACGCTGGTGCGTGTGGCTGCCGCTGCTCACCCACAGAAAAAAAACATCCTGTGACTGTAAAGTGACCTTGAGAGTTTTGAAAGGCACTTAGAAATCCAATTTATATCATTATTATTATTATTAGCTTTAAACCAAAATGTATTTAAAATGTTTTGAGCAACTATTGAAACAACACACACACACACACACACACAGAAATTCTGAAAAAAAGACCACATCTTATGCATATTTTGTCCTTGTAGGATCGGAGGCCCGCAAAGTTTTTGATGATGCCCAGCGGCTACTTGACCAAATGATTTCTAAGTCAAGTCTGACGGGCCGAGGACTTGTCGGGTTTTGGCGCGCCCAGAGTAACGGCGACGACATCAACGTGTACAGCAACGACGATACAGTGCACGCAGATTCCGAGCCAATCTCAGTTTTGCACGGTTTACGGCAACAGGTGAGAGCAAAAAAAAAAAAAGTTGGCTTTGAAGTCTGTTTAACCATTATATTTTGTCGCTTCAGGTGGAAAAGGATAGTGGACGTTCAGAAGCTTACCTGTGCTTGGCTGACTTTGTGGCGCCAATAGACAGCGGCTTGGCTGACTATGTTGGACTATTTGCCGTGGGAGTGTTTGGGGCTGAGGAACTGAGTCAGCAGTTCCAGGCTGAGGGAGATGACTACAGCAGTATTATGGTCAAAGCTTTGGCCGACCGACTGGCAGAGGTGATGGACCGCAGTGTATTGCTCGTCACCGCAGTGTATTGCTCGTCACCGCAGTGTATTGCTCGTCACCGCAGTGTATTGCTCGTCACCGCAGTGTATTTACATGAGCATATTTGGCATTTTATTTGGTGGTTTCCACATTTGGTTGAACATTTGGGTAAATAGTGTTATAGCAAATGATTTATTGACCATATTTTCCGCAATTGGATTGGATTGAATTTACCTTTATTAGTCTTGCAGTGGAGACATTTACATTTCACAACAGCAAAGTTATGAAAGGAAAGCAGTCGAAAAACAAAATATAGGAGCTGCTGGAAAAGCAGCCACTCTCGCGCTGCCATTTTGAAGTCAAAAGAACCAAAAAATTATACAAAAATATTATAGAAAAAATATAAATATAGAAAAATTATAAGGCGCTTTGGAATTTAATTAAAATTAAAATTAATAATACATTTAATTTCTAAGAACCTTTCAAAACTCTCAAGGACACATTACAGTCACAGGATAAGAACTTTTTTAAAAATGTATTCATTTATTTTTGTGCGGTTGAGCAGCATTCGCGCCAGAATTCACTCTACCCGGAAGTAACACAGCAGCAAAGTTATGAAAGGAAGGGGAAAGGAAAGAAAGAAGTACAACAAAATACAGGAGCTGCTGGAAAGGCACCCACTCCTCTTGGCGCCATCTTTAAGTTAAAAAAAAAACAAGGCTCACCTTCAATGAAAGGCTTGTTTTAAGATTGTTTTTATCCACCGGGCGCACCGCATTATAAGGCAGATAGAATAAAAGAGGCCGCGGTTGCGTTCTGCGTCCACTAGATGGAGTCAAACTAAAGGGAATACAAAGTAAAGGGTTGCCTTTACTTTGAATCCTTAAAATGTTCACTCGTCAAAATAAATAGTGGGTTTGTTTTGAGAACGACGAGACGATTTTGACTTTGACTTTGACTTTGAAGTGTCCGAGATATTCGCTGGATACTGTGAACGGAGGAAGATTGTCTTTTACACAGCCATTCATGGCCGACGCCCGACTTCTGCAGCCCTCTGCCAAGCTATTTATTGAGGGTATATGCAAATTTAAGTGACACATTAGTAAAACATAATCTACTGGATTTGAATACCACGCCCCTGGACGTCCCAAGCACCAACATCCATAAACCAATAGAACGTAGTCATTTAAAGCTACAGACTAGGTTAACAGGCTGTGTCTGTTCACCTCAAATTGACCCCAGGTTTTCTGTGCTTCCATTGTGGGTCTTGTGTTTGGCGGCCAACTAACCTTGAAACTTTTCAATCGGATAACTTCTATCTATTCTCAATTAAAATGATTCATTATTATTCAAAGTCAATCGTATATTCAATAGTAAACATCCAAACGTAGGATGTTGACGCAATAAGGTAGGCCACGTTTTTTTTGAAAGAGTGTATAAAAAAATGGACCTATAGATAAAAGTGAAAATAGCTAAGTTGGCCAAGTAAGGTAAGAATAGCTCATCGCTCTCCAGAGACCCCTTTGAGAGCATCTTCAGAGCAAAATGCAGCAAGTGTAACCGAATGGAGCCTGAGCTTCTTCTCTTTATTTTGACCAGGCATTTGCAGAGGAGTTACACGTTTGTGTGCGCAAGGAACTGTGGGGCTACTGTGGCGATGAGTCTCTGCAGGCCTCGGAGCTACACCGGGGTTCTTATCAGGGTATCAGACCAGCCCCGGGCTACCCGAGCCAGCCTGATCACACTGAAAAGATTGCAATGTGGAACCTTGCCGGTATACAGGAGCGCATTGGTAAGATTATGCAATCTAAAACAAAAATACAAAAAGATTTTGGACCTGTGTGTCAAATGAAATGTAAATTATCAATGTGTTCAGGTATTGCCTTGACAGAATCACTGGCAATGACGCCCGCTGCCGCAGTCTCTGGCCTTTATTTCTCCAACCCCGAGGCCTCATACTTTGCCGTCGGGAAGATCACCAAGGAGCAGGCAGGTTTTCAAAAGCAATTTAAGCGTGGAACTCGCATCAAATAACACTAAGAATCATAATAATAGCAAAAAAAAAAAAAAAAAAATCCATCGGAATAAATTATAAACACAGGTAACTTACGACCGGCTCGACTTACGACCACCCGTACTTACGACCATGACCTCCATACCCTATTTGTAACATTTTAAGACGCGGATTTGCGAGTCTATTCAACATTTTGAATGGATTTCGATTTACGACCATTTTGACTTACGACCGAGTTCCGTTCCGACCAAACGGTCATAAGTCGGATGTTACCTGTATCTACAAAAAAAAGAATAAAACAGAGAAATCAAGCATTTGCGTCCTACGTCCAATACTTTACATGGACATTTGAAAGCAAAGATCACGAAGCATGTAATCTCTTGCGTGATTGAAATACAGTAAAGTCTCGTTATATCGATATTCTCGGGAGTCGGAAAAAATATCGATATAACCGGACTATCGATATATCCGATCCTGCGGCATGTAAATTATGTGATTTGTCAAACTCAAGTCCTTTCAACAAATTAAAAAAAGTGTTTTGCGTGAATTTCAAATAGACAAATAAAATCTTCCTGCTTCATTGCCACAATCTGCCCCACAATGTGAATGTCGGGCTGCTTAATGTTTCCTACTCTATCTAGCTAGCTAGCTAGCTATATAACTAGCTGTCTGTCTGTCTGTCTGTCTGTCTGTCTCTCTCTCTCTATCCATCTATCCATCTATATATCTATCTATCTATCTTTCTAGCTATATACATGTATTTATTCTAGCTATATACATGTATCTATTCTAGCTATATACATGTATTTATTCTAGCTATATACATGTATCTATTCTAGCTATATACATGTATCTATCTAGCTATATGTCTATCTCGCTCTATATCTCGCTAGCTCTATATCTATCTAGCTATATATTTATCTAGCTATATATCTATCTAGCTATATATCTATCAACCTACATATCTATCTCGCTATATCTATCTAACTATATATCTATCTAGTTATATATCTATCTAATTATATATCTATCTAGCTATATATCTATGTAGTTATATATCTATCTAGTTAACTATCTATGTAGCTATCTAGTTAACTATCTAGCTAGCTAGTTATCTAGCTATTAATAATAATATTAAATTTTATTTTCAAAGCTCTCAAGGACACTTCACAGTCACAGACAAGCATAGATACTATCATAAATAAATAATAAATAATAACAATAAATAAAATACAAATACAATACAATAAATAAAATACAATTATAAAGCTAGCTTACTTCCCAACCATCGATATTAGAAAATTAGAATTCCTATTGGTCAAAACCAGAAAAGGATAAGCTGCATATTCTGCAACGTGACGTCAAAATGTGTTGTGCAAAGAACCCTTTGCAATCAATTTTCATACATATCCCTGATCGATTACGAACAATGCACTCCACATGCTTAGCAGAACATCCCCTGACATTTTTCATTTCTTTGTGTTCTTGATCAGGTGGAGGATTATTCCAAAAGGAAAAAGATGCACATCGCGGAGATTGAAAAGTGGCTGGCTCCGATCTTGGGTTACGATAGTGAGGTGTAAAACGCACAACACTATCAGTGAAAGTGACTTGAACGTTGTCTGTTATCGAGTGGAGTACTTTTGCTATTATGGGACCGAAAAAGACCCCAGCACAGCCGAAGAGGACAGCAAAGACAATTACGGAAAAAAAAACAGAATAAAGAGATCATCGAAAAACACGAACGAGGTATGCGTTTGTTTGGCTTGATGTCCCAGTACCATTACGTACGCCAAGTCGACCATTGCTACCATCCTTAATTAAGAAAAAGAAGCTATTAAGGGTGTTTCTGTGTTGTCTAAGCAACAGTCTCAGGCAATAGAAGAGGTTAAAACACTTCTGATGATTTGGATTAATGAAAAGCAGCTAGCAGGGGACGGTGTGAGTGAGGGTATTATCGCCAAGAAAGCAAGGCAACTTTACTCTGTCATCAAGAGGCAACCTGGAAGTCCGTCATCCATTGACAACTACCATCAAAAAGGTAAATAAAACCACTTTATTATACCGTACAGTTTATTTGTTTAATTACAATACAATAGCTCATTTATTATATGTAAAATAAGGTGTATTTTGTGTAGTTTTAAGGCTTATTTCGTAGAAAATTATGTTTGATGGGGACCTGGGAACAAATTATTCTCATTTTAATGGTTTCCTTTGGAAAATAAATACTTGGAAGACACACTTTTCATCTTACACACACTTTCTGGGAACCAATTGAATTCGTAAGCTGAGGTATCACTGTATGTCGTCACGTTTTTATACCGGGTTGAGTGAACGCTCGAGCGTGTGGCTGCCACTGCTCGCCCACAGAAAAACGTATCCTGTGACTGTAAAGTGACCTTGAGAGTTTTGAAAGGCGCTTAGAAATTACATGTATTATTATTATTATTGTTATTGTTATTATTATTATTAGTGCTATTATTGTTATTATTATTATTATTGCTATTACTATTATTATTATTATTATTATTATTATTATTATTATTATTATTATTATTATTATTATTATTATTATTATTATTATTATTATGAGAATTACAAGTCCGTCGTTTTTTTTTTTTTATCGAGACCAAAACAATCGAATCTGTAAAATCGAACCCTAGACCCGCTTGTTGTTCGATTTTAATACCGAGCCCCGCCGCCACAGGACGCCACACAATCTCCTCCCATACCTGTGCAGCTCCTCCCACGAAATGCGCACACACCAATGAGACGAGTCCCATCCTTTTTTTGTTCGTCCCGTGAGCGGTCCAGGCGCGAGCACACCCACGCGCTAACCCACGAGAACTTCCCACAACCTGCGGCGAGCTCGAAGCTCCCCCCGAAGCGTGAGCACACCATGGCTGACGGAGAAGGCGAGGACGAAATTCAATTCCTGCGAACTGTAAGTCATTTCCATGATGGCGAAAAGGGATCAGTGTGTGTGTGTGTGTGTGTGTGACGTGACACCTTTATGGTGGACGTGTGCGTGAATACGTGCAAGCAGATTACCGCATTGGGATGACAGTTCCCACAGAATCGTCGTTCATTAAGCGAACGTGCCTCACGTGCGAGGATGATGGGTGGCAGGTGGACGACTGATTGGGGCGGCGGGTTAGTCAGCAATGCGCATCGTCAATGAGAATTGAGTTCGATTTATTTTTTGGGGGGGACTGAGGGGGCTCAAATGGATTGTCGGGGGGGGGGGGGCGCAGTGCGGTATAGACAGTCGGTCAAAATAAAACGATGCTGCAGCGGGTCACTTGGCTCGTGCTACGCGTGCGTGCGTGTGGAGTCGCGATTAAGTTACATTGAGACGATGCCAAGAAAATAACGAAATAGATCACGTGACCTCTCTTTTCTATCGAAGTTATTATTTAAATGAACTCATTCACTGCCATTCACAAATTTATTTGTGAATTGTAAATATGACAAAGAGCGCTTTTTCCGAATTTTTTTTTTCATGCTTGTGTGCCGATAAAGTGCTGGTGATGGCCTCTGGCAATGTTTTTGTCTTTCCACAAGGGGGCAGAATTTCCATGTTTTTCCATGTTAGCGCTTTGTTCCATCTTCAGCTGTTGTTAAAGCGCGCTATATAAACTAATATGTATGTATTGCATTGTATTTTGGACAACCACCCTCATTTCAAGCTTATATAACGCCAGATCCATATAATTTAGGAATTAACACTTTTTTCTGATATAAGAAGACAGTCTAGGGTGTCTTACACTACATTGAATGCTTATGTAGTGACGGTAATGAGGTTAAAATCTTAGCGAAAGAAAATAGATGGTTTGAAAGGGGAGTAAAAGGAGCTATTTTCATAAAACAGCAAAATCCTTCACTAAATCGCCATGGTGGGGTGAGGTTCAAATTGGATCGTTCGTACAACCGACTTCTTAGGCAACATAGGCTTAGTTATGCTGATGAGGTGATATCATATGGGGCAATCAGGCCAGTCGTAGACCCCATACTCGGGTAGGACAATAGAAGTAATCAGTCGGTACAATAGAAGTAATCATTGTAGCCGCATGGAGTAGTTTGTAATTTTGGTGAGCTAAATTGTCACTCAAGCAATGTGTTCCATTGTTCACCTGCTTTCTGCATGTATTGCCAGTAAATAGACTACATCTAACATTGGGTTTATTTGGCAAATCAGTAAAGCAGATCGACATATTTACATGAAATATATTTCAAAAAACGCATGTTAACTATTTACTTACAATATAGAAGTAAATATAACAATTTATTTACAATATACACGTCTTTCATACAAATGCTATTCAATTGGTTGTGGAGTCGATCCATTTGGGTTGTCCGTGGAGATTGTTTTTCTTTCAAGAAACACAAATAAAACAGAAAATAAAAGTTATTTGGACAGGTGGGCCGAGGAAGGATGTTTGAAAATGTGCTATACGACTGTCACGTTTCTGTTTGCGACCAGCAGGTGGCACTGTAGGGCCCCACCTGCACCTGCAGAGGTGTTGGTCGTTGTAATCAGTGGCAGTTAAAAGGACTCCCGGCACGACCATTCAGTGTCGGGTCATTGTTTGTTTCATCATGTCATGTTTTACTCATGGTTTTGTTTGCTACTTTGGACATTTCTTTTCCGATGACTTTGTTGTTTGAAATTTTGTTCCTCCCGATTTTATTTAATACAATTTGTCAAACACACGCTGCTCCTCCCTCCTGCCTGCTTTTTTTGGGGGTCTACCACCACCACCACCACCACCCCTACTTTTGTTATATTTATCCGGAGATGTCTGAAATGAATAAGGGACTACTAGTCTTGTCACTTCGGAGAAAACAAATGTGCGTGTTGTTGCATCCACTACAAATTCCACCTTAGAGTTTTATTGTTTTGATTTGTGCTGTTCGTCCTTGTCCGTGCTGCGCTATTTTATCATGACAGGTGTGTGTGTGTGTGTGTGTGTGTGTGTGTGTGAGCTTACAGATGGCCTTGTAGCCTAATGTCCTTCTATGGAGGTAGGGAGGATCGTCAGGAACTGCCTGCACACGCTTAGAACTCTCTAGAACAATTTAAGAAGAAGTCATGTACGCTTAATCCATAAGATAATTTCAACTGCCACCCCCCAAAAAAAATATTATATATATGTGTGTGTGTGTGTATATGTGTATGTACAGTATATATAAAATCCAAAATGGCGGACGCCATACATGTCTTAAGTGTACTGACACTGCCTTGTATTTCAACGTAAATATTTTCGAGGCAGATTTGCAAATGGTGTCCAATATATGCTAATGTTCCAATAGGTCAGGTTTGTGCTCATTTTGTAACCATTTCAGATTGCATGAAAGGTTTCAAATCTCGGGCGTTCTATATCACCCATGCAAGGCAGTTATAAAACACACCCTCTGTCGCTTTCTATGATAGCTCAGAGGCAAAAATCAGTGTCATATGGATGTGGGTCTAAATATTTATTGCCGCTCTAGTTCTGCACCATAAGGCGCTCTCTCTCTCTGCTAAGTGCACTTTGAATGCAGATCAATACAGAACTTGGTTACTTTATGATGCTGATGTACTGTACGTATAAGCACTGCAATTGTGTTGATGTTCATTACAAAGAGTTCTACATTCACACGTATGTAAACTTTGGCTAAAAGCTGCCCTTAGAAATGATTACAATTCCCGTTTCAAAGTTGTAGTTTGCCGTACAATATTTGAAATATAAGCGGAAATGCAGGCATCTTAGCGCGCATGCACACATTTTGCTTTTTTTCAATACAACAGTCGATATAAAATTGTATATGAAATGATACCTCAGCGTACGAACTTAATTGGGTCCCAGGAAGTGTGTGTGTAAGGCGAAAAGTGTGTCTTGCAAACATTACTTTCCCATAGGAAACCATTAAAAATGAGAATAATGCGTTCCCAGGTCCCCATAAAACATAATTTACTACTAAATAAGCCTTAGAACTACACAAAATATACCTTAATTTATGTATCATAAATGTGCTGTTGTATTGTAATTAAAAAATAAACTGTCCTGTATAATAAAGTCGTTTTATTTACCTTTGTGATGGTCATTGATGTAGTTGCTTCTTGATGATATCCAAGTGAAGCTGCTGTGCTTTCTCTGCGATAATACCCTCACACACTGTCCCCTGAAAGACTTTTGGTTAATCCAAATCAACAGAAGTTTTTCAACCTCTTCTATGGCATGAGACCGTTCCTTAGACAACACAGCAACACCCTTCGCCACACGTAGCAAAGGTCGACTTAGCATACTGTTACTGGGACGCCAAGTCACACAAACGCACACCTCGTTCGTGTTTTTTGATGATCTCCTTCTTCTTCTCGACTGTAATTTTCTTTTGTGTCCTCTATGGCTTAACTCTAGCCTGTGGTGGGGTCTTTTTCGGTCCCAAAAAAGCAAAAGTATCCACTCGATAACAAACCACGTCTGTACTGAGTGCACTCAAAGAAAGTGCGTGTGGAAAAACAGTCCGGCAGCCACGGTGGCGCTGTTCGGCCTTGTGGTTGTCTGTTTCTCCACTGAAAACTAGTCCGCCAGCCATTGTGGCGCTCCGTGTGTTTTCCAAAAAGTCGTTCATATGCCAAGGTTATATTCTTGCAAATTTAATGTTCGTAAGGCGAAAAGTTCATTAGCTAAAGCGTTCGTAAGCCGAGGTATCGCTGTATTTGGGTTACTGTTTAGATCAGGGGTCTCAAACTCAATTGACCCGAGTCTGGGTGAGGCTGGGCCGCATCGGGATTTCCACAAGAAAATCACAGATAAAACATTCCAATGTTCTCAAAATCTTTATTTGTAACACGCAAAAAACGAATTAAATGAATACATGGAAAAATGAATAAAAAATAAATTAACCAGTCATAAATAAATAAAATAATTATAATGATCATAAGGCAGATACAGACAGAAAATATTGAACATGAACAAGGCGGGCCGCAAAATATTCTTTCGCGGGCCGCAGTTGTGCCCGCGGGCCGCGTGTTTGAGACCCCTGGTTTAGTTAGTTAATGGCTTGGAGGAAGAAGAGGTTTAAATTTGGTGCGCATGGATCGGTAACGAGGGGAGTAGCTGGAAAAGGTGGTGTGCAGGGTGTGGAGGGTCCAATAAGATTTTCCGCACCCTTGTTTCGATTCTTGCAGTGTCCTCCAGAGTGGGTAGGGCGGCGCCAATGATTTTTTTTTTCCGCCATCCTAACTGTCCGTTGAAGATGTATTTTGTCCATTTTTCCGGCGGCCCCAAACCAAACCAAACCGCGATGGAAGAACACAGCATTGATTCGATGACAGCCGTGTAGTAATGTCGTAGCGCCTCCCGTGGCAGGCCAGGCTTCTTTAATAGCCTCATGTAACGATTCATGTTATTTCTGCCTCTTATTATTTTTGGAAGTGGATTTTATGAGCATGAGGGATGAGTCAGACACTATTTAGCAGTTTGTTTGTGTTTCTTTCTTTTCATCTTATTGTGGTGTTCCTGTCACTTCGGTATTGTCCTAAATCCATCAAGGAGAACAACGCTCTCCATGTAAGGCGATGTCGACTAGCCTGGGAAGACTCGGACCTGTTTGTGTTACGTAATAGTAATAGTAATAATAGTAATAGCAGTAGTAGTAATGGTAGTAATAGTAGTAATAATAGTAATACGTACTTAATTTCTAAGCGCCTTTCACAACTCTCAAGGACACTTTACAGTCACAGGATTTTTTTGTGCGGGTGAGTTGGACAATTCAATTCCGTGGAGTTTGCATGTTCTCCCCGTCACTGTGTGGGTTTTCTCCGGGTACTCCGGTTTCTTCTCACATTCGAAAAACATGCATTGATTTGGAAGGAATGATATCGCTGGACAGCTCAGAGGCGATTGTGCTTTTTTTGCATCTGTAATGAGCAGCATTTTCACAGTGCCGCTTTGTTCACCGGAAAGAAGGAGAAAGCAGCGTCAGCATAGAGCGCAGCTTGGAATTGAAGCGGATTTACGTGGCGAATCTATTTTCGTCAATGGATGCTCCAGCTTCGCGTTTGATTTCAACATTCAGCTTGTAGCAGACGTGCACATTCCACCGTGACGTCCCTGATCCACTAGTGAAAACGATGCTTTGATCCTCTCCTCTTTCATCTTCAGAACTGCTTCATACAATAAAGAGGGTGCAGAAAGTGCTTAAGATTGAGTTATTGTCTTTTGTGTTGTGTCACATTATTTGTCATTTTGGTTTTTTTGATGTTGTTGTTTGACTGCCTTTACAGCAGCTCCTGTATTTTGTTTTTTAACTTCTTTTTTTCCTTTACTCTTCCTTTCATAACTTTGGCGGGTTAAGGGATCAATCTAAATTGTCCCTTGGTGCGATCCTGACTTCAAATGTTTGTTCGTCTTTGTGTGACCTGCGATTGGCTCACAACCGGTTCAGGGTGTCCCTAGCCTACTGCCGGAACACGACTGGGGTAGGCTACAGCACCCCCCGTGATTTTTGTGAGAATCATTGGATCGGAAAATGGATGAATGAATACAGCAAGGGTGTCAAACTCATTTTTTGCCACGGCCGTTACAATGTTTCGTCCCCTTCCGCCTATTACATCCATAGCGCACAACAAATAAACAAATAACTAGTTGTCAAATTTGAAGTAAAAAATAATGACTGCTTTTATGGTTAACGTAGAACAATTAGAATTTTTTTGTTCGGACTTTAGGAAGCCTCATGGAGCTTGATTTGCTTTCACGGGCCGAATAAAATGATGTGGTGGACCGGATTTGGCCCTCGGGCCTCTACTTTGACACCAGGGGTATACTATTGCCCAAGTATCTCTTTTTTCTTTATTCTTTTTTTCTATTGATGCCTTCTTAAGCCCCACCCCTTGCCCCGATGTGCAGAAGTCTCCAGCCTGACCCGAACCGCAGTGCAGTGTAGTGCAATGCAATGCAGTGCACTTGCAGAGAAGATGTGCTTTGCATTCTATTAATGCTATTGGATGCTAAAAAACATAAAAAAAAAACGTCCATATTGACTGCCTCTTGTCACTCTACACTTCTGCTCCTCCCTGCAGATCTACTCGCACATGTTCCCGTGCGGCGTGCGCACAGTAGGAGGAACGATAGTAACATCTTTGGCGTATCTTTAAAACCAGTGACCGTAATAATTGCCATGTTACGCTGTTGCTCTTAGACTGTTGCGATAGGCTATTTGATATTAGCCCATGTTCGATTTACGTACATGTGGACCGGGGGGGGGGGTACTTCTTTTACAGGACAACCGACGTATCCGGACAAGTTGTGTCCATAATTTGTAAAATGGCTTCAAATGACTTCTACTGAGCTTATTTTACAAAGATTCCACCACATATAGCGATATTTTACGTTTCAAGGGTCGCGGTGAATATTCCGGAAGTCTTGTTTTTGTGTTGGTGACGAGTCCTCACCCTACGTCACTGAAGGAACGCCCCTGACCGAAAAAAGGACACATTGTAGCAGTACTTCCATCAGGTCACTGCATTTTGCTGTACTTGTTTGGTCTGAAAACTTCGTGTTGCACCAAAAATAGGCAGAAGAGGGCGACAAAGCTCCATGTAAGGAATTAATGAGCCTGTGGAAACGGGTTGATTAATTCCTTATACGGAGCTTTGTCGCCATTTTCTGCCTCTTTTTTTGGTGCTACATCCCCCCCCCCCCAATTGCCTCAAAATGGCACGGAATAAATTCTTTAATCGTTTGCAAACATGTATGCTTTCCTCTTCAGAACTATTTGAATCATATTCATAACTGGATGAGTAACAAGAAAGCATATTCTCCGAATCTGAAGCCATTGTTTTGATTCTCCAGCAAGGCAAGACGTCTTGGGGTGACACGAACAAGGGGGCGGGACCTTCTGGAACTGGCCACTTCCTGGTTCATTTTTTTTGCAGATTCTGGACACTTGAAGTCATTTTTATTGGTGTTTTGCATTTGACTAAAAATATCATTTTGGGTATTTTAGATGCTTTAAAACGTTTTTCTGATGTCAGTTAAAAAACAACAAAGTGATGTCGGTTGTCCTTTAAATCATTACAAAGCGCTCGATGAGTTCCCGTAGATGTCAAAGGTCCCCATTAAACATAATTTTTTAACTAAATGAGCCTTAAAACGACACAAATATATATTTTATGTATAATAAATGTGCTATTGTATTGTAATTAAAGAAATAAACTGTACTTTATAATATCATCATTTTATATACCTTTGTGATGGTAGTTGTCAATGGATGCCGAACTTTCAGGTTGCCTCTTGATTATATTCGAGTGAAGTTGCCGTGCTTTCTCTGCGATAATACCCTCACTTACACTTTCCCCTGTTGGCTGCTTTTCGTTAATCCAAATCAACTGAAGTTTTTCAACCTTCTATTACCTGAGACCGTTGCTCAGACAACACAGAAACACCCTTAGCCACACGTAGCAATGGTCGACTTAGCATACCGGTACTGGGATGCTAAATCACACAAACACACACCTAGTTAGTGCTTTTCGGTGATCTCCTTTTTCTGCTCGACCGTAATTTTGTTTTGTGGCCTCTTTGGCTGAACACTAGCCTGTGGTGGGGTATTTGTCGGTGCCATAATTGCAAAAGTACTCCACTCGATATCAAACCACGTCTGCACTCATCTTCATTTAAAGTTAGCAAATGTGCTTTCCTGGTCGCACTGCTGTATTCCCAAAAAATGTAATTACGAGGAATTGCTTTTTTTTTTCTTCACTGACATTGTGATTTGTTGTTATTGTAAATAAGCACAACCATTAAGGCTTGAATAATGTAAATCAACCTGAGAGATTTTGTGTACAGCGATATCTGGCTATGAAACGGTCGCTCTCCGCTCTGATTACATCATCAATGATGAACACTCACTTGCTCACCGTCGCTATGCCAAGCTTTTAAATCCTCATCCGCTGACCTGCCCACCAGCAATTTTTGTCTATCTAATCCCCAAAGCGGTGCAACACTTTTGAGCGCTCAAACAAATACACACACACACGTCTAAATATAGCTGCTTTGAATTAGGTGGAAATGTCATTCAAATGTTTATAAACCAAAAATTTACACTTGATTTGAAACAGAATTTTAATGGAGGTCAAAATTGAAACCGAGGTTATTCTTCACATTCATATTTTTATGATCCAACTCATTCATCTCACTGCATACAAGGCGCAATGAGTAAATGTTCAGCGATTTCCGTACCATTTGGCAGCTCCGTTGCATGTACGAGCCACAAGAACTCTTCCCTGATGCCAGTCATGTTCCAAAGCGCTGAGGAGGCAGTGTGGAAAAGGGCAAAATGATTGTGTTGTGCTTGCTTGTCATCCATCACTTGCCCTCCTGGTAAATGTTTATGTGGTATGTGCTGCACTCATTTGTTCTTTGCAACTTTGTTGGCGATGTGCATTATATTAGAGAGTTTTTATGATTCAAACTTGACTGAGGCATGCTTTCGTCATCTTTACAATAATAAGTGTGATTTTGCGTGTGTTTGTATCATGTTACCCGCTGCTCACCCACAGAAAAAAAACCTCATTCTGCGACTAAAGTGTTCTTGAGAGTTTTGAAAGGTGCTTAGAAATTAAATGTATTATTATTATTTTATTCATAATAATATGATGTCTGTGTGTGTTTGTAGAATGATGAGGTGGTCCTCCAGTGTTCAGCCACAATCCATAAGGAGCAACAAAAACTCTGCCTGGCTGCCGAAGGCTTCGGAAACAGGCTTTGCTTCCTTGAATCCATCTCCAACTCCAAGGTACCGATTGGAATTGGATACACTTTTTCATTTTGTACAAGAGTATACCCGATGCAGCAGCGTCAACAATGCACACATTTCGAAACAAAAATCAAAATGGAAACCCTTTTGTTTGTGGTTAACTCAGAGTATGAATTAAAATGCTTAATTTAAATTTTTTCCTTTGCAATGAGCTTAACTTAAAGGACAACAGACGTCTCCGGACAAGTTGTGTTCATAATTTGTAAAATGGCTTCAAATGACTTCTACTGAGCGTATTTTACAAAGATTCCACCGCATATAGCTAGATTTTACCTTTTAAGACTTGCGCTGAATATTCAGGAAGTCTTTGTTTTCGAGTTGATGACGATCCCTGACGTGACGTCACTAAAGTAACGCCCCCTGACACATTGTAGCAGTCCTTCCATCACATCAATGTATTTTGCTGTATTGTTTGGTCTGAAAACCTTGTGTTGCACCAAAAAGCCACCAGAAGAGGGTGTCCAAGCTCCATATAAGGAATTTATAAGTCTTTGGAAATGGAGGTGGCCACAGGAGGTCGCCATTTTATGCCACTATTCTGGTGATCGTTTCTCCCCAATGTTGCCTCAAAATGGCATGGAATAAATTCTTTAATCGATTGCAAACATGTATGCTTTCCTCTTCAGAACTATTTGAATCATATTCATAACTGGATGTGTAACAAGAAAGCATCTTCTCAGAATCTGAAGCCATTGTTTGGATTCTCCAGCAACGCAAGATGTCTTGCCGAGACGTCACAAACTCAATTTTTTTGCAGATTTTGGACACTTGAAGTCATTTTTATTGGTGTTTTGCATTTGACTAAAAATATCATACCGCGTGTTTTGGGTATACTATAAAACGTTTTTCTGATGTCAGTTAAGAAACAAAAAAAGTGACGTCGGTTGTCCTTTAAATCCAGCATACCATGCCAAAAACGTTTTGAAGCTCACTTTTTTGTTTTTGTCGTTTCAGAATGTCCCTCCAGATTTGTCAATCTGTACTTTTGTGTTGGAGCAATCGTTGTCGGTTCGAGCCCTTCAAGAAATGCTGGCCAGTACTGAAGAGAAGACTGGTGGAGTAAGTTGGAAAACATTTACATACACACAGTTTTGAGTTTCTCAAAACATCTCAATTGAGGCCAGTGGGGTCAAACTTGAGGCCCGAGGGCCAGATTTGGTCCGCCACCTGGTATTATGTGGCCCGCGAGAGCCACCTTCAATGATGCTTTTCAAACTGTCAAACCTTTTTAATTGTCATGTTATAAATAATAGAGACGTTGGAAGCATAATTTTCTTGAACGTTTTTTTTAAATTAAAATACATTTAATTTAATTTAAATACAATAAAAATAAATAAAATACAAATAAAAAATAATAGAATACAAATACAAATAAAATAAAAGAAAATTAAATTACATAAAATAACTTAACATAAAATAACGTAACAAAATAACATAACATGACATAAAATAACATGAAATAAAATAACATAAAATTATATAAATTAAAATTACATTAAAATGTATTTTATTTTATTTAATCATTTATTTGTTTTTTTAAACCAGTATTTTTTAACCCTTTCAGGGACAACAGTGACTATATTGGACAGGGTGCATTAAGAGTCAAAACGGTACTTTTTAAATGTTCACCTGAGTGGTTTATTTATTCCGAAAATCAAGAAAATAGAATAATCCAGCACGTACTCCAGGGGAAACTCATTACTTTGTACCCAAATATTGATTTTCTATCGATTGTCGATAGCTGTGCAATATGCTCAATCGTGTGTGTCACGTTTTGGTTTGCGACCAACGGGTGCTGGTCATTTTAATCATCGGCAGTTAAAGGGACACCCGGCACGACCATTCATTGTCGGGTCGTTGTTTATCTCACCCTGTCAGGTTTGTTTCATTTTGTCATGTTTTACTCCTGGTTTTGTTTACTACTTTGGACCTTTCTGTCCCGATGTCTTTGTTGTTTGAGATTTTGTTCCTGCTGATTTTATGTCAATCAATTTGTCAAATACACCCTTCTGCTCCCTCCTGTCTGATTTTTTTGGGGTCCACCACCATCTTGCAAATCGTGACACCGTGTCCCAAAAATTCTACATTTACTACAAATACTCTAAATGTACTTTATCCACAACACAGCATAACGCCCTTTTTGGTTGTGTTTGTGTTGATTCACACTTTTATTCCCATCATTTCCTTTTGCCAGATGATCCAAGGGGGTGGTCATCGCACTTCGTTATATGGGCACGCGGTCCGTCTACGCCACTCTTACAGCGGAATGGTCTGTATGCCGTGAATTCCGCGTGACATTTTCCCCGTTCCTGTGACCTTTTGTCACTTTCATGTTTTGGATGAATACACGTATTTATTGTGGATGTTCTGTTTTGTGCGCAGTACCTGTGTTGTCTATCCACCTCTCGATCATCCACAGACAAATTAGCTTTTGATGTGGGGCTCCAGGAAGACACCACAGGTATTTGCGTAAAATTAATCTTTGATCATCCATCTTTAGCTTTGTTTGAGTTTTCAATCAAAGGTTTTTTTTCTAATTTTATAGTAACAATACATTTCATTTACAAGCCCCTTTCAAAACTCTCAGTCACAGGATACGTTTTTCTGCGGGTTAGCAGCGCCAACGTTCACTCAAATCAGAAGTAACTCAAATCAATAGAAAGCCACCTAGCTAATAGATAGGTAATAGACAGCTAGCTAGCCGGCTAAATAACTGTATAACTAATAGATAGCCAGAGAGCTAATAGATAGCTAGCTAGAAAGGCAGGCAGCCAGCTAGGTAGCTAGGCAGCGAGCTAGGTTTCCCTTTAATTCAAGTTTAAAAAAAAATCATCTTCACACAGATATCAATTATTTGTATTTATTTATGTATGTATTTATTTTGCAACGGCGTTCCAGCTTGATATAGTATTGAACAAAATCCTTTTGTGAGTCATGGCTTAACCTTTTGTATGTTCAGGTGAGGCATGCTGGTGGACCATTCATCCGGCATCAAAGCAACGTTCCGAGGGGGAGAAGGTCAGAGTGGGGGATGATCTCATTCTTGTCAGCATCTCATCTGAGAGATATCTGGTAATTGGTACCTTCCGCATGTGGGAATACAAAATATGTGACGGAGGATTGGATTAGCCTTTCTTAGTCTCGCGGTGGAGAACTTTACATTTCACAACAGCAACTTTATGAAAGAAATAGGAAAGAAAGAAGTAGAAAAACAAAATACAGTGATACCTTGGCTTACGAACTATTTTTCGGGATACACACGGCGCTGCCACAATGAGTGATGTGTCATTTGCGAACGAGCCCGTTCTCCCATCGACAAAATGGCAGCCGATTGTTTTTGTCCTCTATTCCCCACCCCAGTCTTCAGTTAAAGCCACGTGATTGGTCAAGAACGCAGCAGTGAGGGGAGGTGGTTTAAACATTAATGAGACAGGTGGACGACAGTGAGAGAGTTTCAACTTTGATAGTTCAAAGGTAGAGTGTAGACTGCAAGGTTAAAATGCCATCACTCAGGCTCCACAAACGACCCGCACAAGCCATCTGTACACGTGATGCAAAAAGCTATCAACCCAGCTAAACAGAACACAATTGATGAGGAACAAGATAAAATTATTGCAGAGAAAGCACCGACAAGGGATCATTCCTCAAGATGGTAAAAGAAGAAGGGTATGTTCCTTCTCAATCAAAATCAGAATACCTTTATTCGTCCCACAATGGGGAAATTTGCATCAAGTGTTTAATTCTGAAGAAACCGGCCACTCCATTCCACCAAGCCTTCAACGACCATCACAAAGGTAAATAAAATATTTAATTATAATACTATAGCACATTTATTATACATAAACTAAGGCATAATTTGTGTAGTTTTAAGGCTTAGAAAATAAGAAAGTAGAAAAGTATGTTTTATGGGGAACTGGGAACGGATTATTCTCATTTGAATGGTTTCCTATGGGAAATTAATTTTTGGGATACACACTTTTCACCTTACACACTCTGTCTGGGAACCAATTAAGTTAATAAGCGAAGGTATCACTGTATTTGGAGAAAATATGTCTCACTTTTAATTCACGTGTTTGCTTTCTCATAGCATGTATCCTACAGCAATCAGAGTGAAAATGTCGATGCCGCCTTCCAACAGACGTTATGGACCGTAACTCCCATCTGTTCCGGCAGTGAAGTGGCACAAGGTGCAGAAATATGTTTCCATCACTCTTTGTTGATCACTTTACATGACACGCTGCGCTTTTTAATTTTGCGCCAGAGCACGAAGCGATGTAAAGGCCTCCTTAGATCACTGTGTACTGGCTCACTATTCATTTTGTGTGTTTTCATGTTGGAGCTTGGCCAGTTTCCACTGACAAATAGGATTGTTGCTACATAGTGTGTATAAAAAAAATGAAAAAAGTGTTTCCAATGAATGCCAACATATTTATTTGTTCTGTCCACTTAAAATATTACACATTAAAGGGACTAGGTGACACCAGCTGTTAGATATTGGGTCTTTGTGACAATGGCTGAATCTAGTTTTGCCGGCCTCTTAGGGCTGTTTTACTATCTTGGGGTACTCGGCTTGCATGAAAGACATTTTTTCTTCCATGAATTTATATCCTTTAAACTCACTCTTATATGCCAGTTATAAAATTTATCTGATAACAAGGTCGAACTGCGTTTGGGTTCTTGGTACACCATTGTGATTAGATTAGATTAGATTAGAGCTCACACTGGAGAGATTTACATCTCACATCAGCAAAGTGATGAAAGCAAGAGGGAAGGAAAAGAAGAAATAGAAAAACAAAATACAGGAGCTGCTGGAAAGGCAGCCACTCTCGCGGCGCCATCTTGAAGTCAAAAGAACAAAAAAAAAACTAAATAACATAATATGACAACACAACAACACAGTCATTCAATTTTAAGCACTTTCTGCACCCGCTTTATGAAACAGTTCCAGATGAAAGAGGAGAGCATCGACACGTCCTTTTCACCAGTGGATCAGGGACGTCATGGTGAAATGTGCACGTCTGCTACAAAGCTAAATGTTGAAAGCAAGCACAAATTTGTAGCATCCATTGACAAAAAGAGATTCCTCCTGCCCAATGTGAATCTGCTTCAATTCCAAGCCGCGACTTTTTCATGTGACCATCCACACGTAAGATAAACAAAAAGCATAGTAAATTCATATACACTTTTTTTCCCTCATTGCTGCTTTGGAATTAGCAATGTGTTATTAGTAAACAAAAAAAATACTACAAATAAAATTTGGACAAGTGTTCATCAAAATGAATGCATGGCTTGCATTAGGAAATTGTATCCTAGCCAACACGAACGACTCAGTCCTTGAGGGTCATGTTGACCAGTTGTTGTTTTCAAAAGCCCGATGTCCACATCAGAATTAATACTCTCATAATTCACTTGCAAGAGCAACAAGACCAAGTAGATAACTGAAATCAATTTGGAATTAATTGTCAACAAAGCAGCTTGTCTTCCTGTTTATGTGTACACCTTACACATGTACTCGTTTTTCATTCTTTTTCTTAACCTTTCTCCAGGTTACTTGATAGGCGGGGATGTCTTACGCCTCCTTCACGGTCATATGGATGAGTGTTTAACTGTTCCTTCTCAACACAACGGGGTGGAGCAGAAGAGGTAAGATGACAATTAGGAAAAGATATCATGTCTCTAATTAATGCATGGAACAATGAGGCACTCCAATATTTGCCATGTTTATACGACAGTGTAAGGTTCAATACTGGTCAGATTATGGCTGCAAGAATAGGAGATGGTAGTAGATGCAACATTTCTGTTTGTGAAAATAAATATAAAAATAAATAATATATATATATAAATACACACATATATATATATATATATATATATATATATATATATATATATATATATATATATATATATATACAGGTATATAAAAATATGTATATGAATAATATTGCTAGCTAGCTATCAGTGACGTGCAGTCCGGGGAGGCAGGTGAGGCAGTGCTTCACCTGTCATCATGGAAATATCAAATGAAAAAATAAATTAAACAGTTATATTTATTCAGTGATTTGTACTTTAAAGTTCTTTTCCATTTAACTTCACCATTTTTTTATTTTTTTTTTCAAAATCGCTGAATTTTCACATTTACCGTTTAAATACTAAGCAGAGACGAGCGGTGAGGCAGCAGCCGGCTGAGCCTCACCATGGATTGCATAATCACTATGCTAACTGTGCCGGCTTGCTCTGCAGTGAGAGCGCATTGCTGTCCCTCTGCATATCGCTATTAAAGCGTTCAAACACTTTTAGTATATGAACTACATTTCTACAGTTTAGCTGATGTATATAATGTAGAGTCACTTTACATTATAAACACTGTACTCCAGTTTTTATTCTATTTAATTTTGATCAAAACTGTGTGCATAGGTGAGGCACACAGTTCTCCTGCCTCATGACAGGGGGCGCTGGTGATTACAGATTCTTCTTGCGCCTCCTCGGCTACAGAATAATAGAATTAGTGAGAGCAAGCTACAGTAAACAGTTCGCAAGTTAAGTGCAACCATCCAGTCATTTTTCGTGTTGCTTGGCCTTATTTTCAGAACGGAGGATTACATATCTATAAATTGAAACAAATAGAGCGACTTTTAAAACTGAATAAAGATAAGGAAGGCTTCTACAAAGAAGTTATTGATGGCTTTCTTCAGAAGGAGCGGTGCATGGACTTCATTTTTAAGCAAAGGTAACGCGATAATCAGGTTTTTTAAATTCTTTTTTTCCTGTGCTACAGTTTATATAAAGAATGCTTACATGACATTTTAAACAAAACACGTTAACTTTGCCAATCAAATGTTGAAAAAGCTACTCTGTAAAGTTCATGTTTGTAAATCTGACTGTGATGACGTCAGTGCCTCACCAGCCATGAACCTCAGCGCACGTCACTGCTATCTATTTATCCTCAAGTGGATGATATTATTATAGGTAAGAAAATAATAATAATAATAATACTAATATTTACAATAATAATTACAATCATAATCACAATAATACCAATAATAGTAGTAACTATTATTATTAAAATATATTGATTTTATAAGCGCCTTTCAAAGCTCTCAAAGACTTTATTATTATTATCTTTTTTTCCATCAGCAGAACGGTGCATTATGAGGGTGGAGCAGTGTCAAGTCATGCGAGATCTCTGTGGAGGCTGGAGACACTCCGGGTGCTGTAAGTGTAAATACATCCCTAACAACAAACAGATTCATAACCCGATCAGAATGACAGATACTAGAGCAGTACTGTATATACTAGAGCCTGGCTGATATGGAATTTTGGAGGCTGATAACAAGATTACATATCACATATATCAGCTACTGTATATTGACAGATAGCTGAAATAATAAATCTGCTTGGCACTCAGTGAAGGCGTACAATTTTGGCTCTTCTCCCGCTTTACCAAACTGTATTCAAACATTTTTGATGTATGTCCAGGTGGAGTGGTAGTCATATTCGCTGGGGTCAACCGTTCAGACTGAGACATGTGACTAGTGGTAACTACCTAAGTCTTATGAAGGAGAAATTATTGCTGATGGACAAAGAAAAAGCAGATGTCAAATCAACAGCCTTTTGTTTCAAATCTTCCAAGGTATCTCAACGGCTTCTTTAATTTATGTTCTTCAATTGCAGTTTTTGTTCTAACCAGTTTCTCTGTCTTTTTCTGTTAGGAAAAGGTTGACCTTGGTTTAAAAAAGGAAGTAGATGGAATGGGTACGCCTGACATTAAGTACGGCGACTCAGTGTGTTACATTCAACATGTCGACACTGGTCTGTGGCTCACGTACCAGACTGCCGATGCAAAATCTGCACGCATCGGTGACGTTCAAAGAAAGGTAATGTTGTGGTTGAAGGGAAGCCATTTTCTTTTTATCTACACAAGGCAGAATAAAATGATGTGTTTTCGATTCTAAGATGAATCTGACATCAGAAAATGAAAGTCCAGTGATACCACAGCTTGCAAACTTAATTGGTTCCCAGAAAGTGTGTGTAAGGCAAAAAGTGTCTCCCAAACATCAATTTCCCATAGGAAACCATTAAAAATGAGAAAAATCATTTTCCCCGTCCCCATAAAACATAATTTTCTACGAAATAAGCCTTAAAACTACACAAAATATACCTTATTTTATGTATAATAAATGTGCTATTGTAATTAAAGAAATAAACTGTACTGTATAATAAAGTCGTTTTATTTACCTTTGTAATGGTCATTGATGTAGTTGCCTCTTGATGATATCAGAGTGAAGTTGCCGTGCTTTCTCGGCGATAATACCCTCACTCACACTGTCTCCTGCTAGCTGCTTTTCGTTAATCCAAATCAACACAAGTTTTTCAACCTCTTCTCTTGCCTGAGACCGTTACTTAGACAACACATAAACACCCTTAGACACACGTAGCAATGGTCGACTTAGCATACTGGTACTGGGACGCTTCCTTCTTCTGCTCGACCGTAATTGTGTTAAGTCCTCTTTAGCTTAACACTAGCCTGCGGTGGGGTCTTTTTCGATACCAAAAAAGGAAAAGTATCCACTCGATAACAAACCACGTCTGCCATGTACGCACTCAGAGAAAGGGTGTGTGGAAAAGTAGTCCGGAAGCAAGTGGTTTGGTGTTCTTCCGCCGAAAACGAGTCCGCCAGCGATTGTGGCGCTCCGTGTGTTTCCCGAAAACTAGTTCGCATGCCAAGATTTTTGTTAATGTTTGTTAGCTAAAGTGTTCATAAGCCGAGGTATCACTGTATACAGTAAATCTGTGTTTTTTCTGCTTATCTTGACTGTCACCAGGCCCTCATGCACCGCGAAGGTCACATGGACGACGGGCTGACGTTGTCTCGGTCGCAACATGAAGAAAGTCACACTGCCAGAGTCATCCGAAGTACCGCTTTCTTATTCAATGTATTTATCAGGTGGGTGGAACATACTGTTGGCTTTCAGTCGGTCTCACTGAATTACCCAAACTAACTTGTTGGTCTTTGGACAATGGCTTATGCATTATTGGCGAGACACCAAGTCCATTGTGAAAGGTCAATGGGCTTAATTTAGCTGTAATCAATGATGCTGTGATGATAATGATCGAGAAATAGAGCGTGCTCAAATAAGTCTATTCACTGCGCTCGGTGATGTCTTAATGTCATTTTTGCAAGAATTCAGTTAAAAAACAGATTTTGGGTTGTTGCTGCTGCCTCCTCCAGCTAGCAAAAATGACAGGAGGACATCGTTGTGGAATAAAATAAAATGGAATGATTTCTTCAAATGCCTCGAAAATCCTCCCTAATAAATTATGAAGACGTTAAAAACCAATATTACCGCCCATACTGCTCTTTTCACCAATTATCCTCCATTTATGCTAGCTAAGTCAAGTTTTATGGCAAGTTAGCTATCTATTCGCTGTCTATTAGATATCTGGCTGGCTAGTTGGCTATCTAGCTAGGTATCTATTAGCTAACTAGCTGGCTACCTAACTGGCTACCTCGCTATCTATCTATTTGCTATCTTTGCTTTCTATGAGCTATCTGGCTGGCTATCTTGCTATCTATGTATTAGCTACCTAGCTAGCTATCTATTAATTAGTTATTAGCTAGCTTTCTATCTATTTGAGTTATTCTGGGTTGAGTGAGTGCTGGCGCGTGTGGCTGCCGCTGCTCACCCACAGAAAAACGTATCCAGTCACTGTAAAGTGACCTTGAGAGTTTTGAAAGGTGCTTATAAATGAAATGTATT
This sequence comes from Hippocampus bargibanti, assembly GCF_051943395.1. Lineage (NCBI taxonomy): Eukaryota > Metazoa > Chordata > Actinopteri > Syngnathiformes > Syngnathidae > Hippocampus > Hippocampus bargibanti. The sequence goes on along the minus strand of NC_142748.1, from coordinate 790,520 downwards.
ATTAATAATAATAATAATAATAAGTCTTGTCAATTTAAGAAAATGTGTCTTTTTGAAGCTGTCATACATTTTGCTCCTCATCCGAAGAGCTTCGTCCGCGAACTCAAGTAGTGCTGGTAACCCTGGCCCTATATCCCTAATGGACAGAGATGGCTGTGCCAGACATCTGCTCTGATAGGTCCCTGTGCCCATCCCCTGCCGACGTGGTATCGACCTAAGAGGTAGGCTTAGTCATACTAATGAGGTGAAACCCGAGCCAAGGATAAAACAATCGAGGTAAACTGATTGACTTCAGGGAGTTCTCTGCTCCCCCAACCTTAGAGCAGAGACGTGTCAGAGCAGAGGTCTGGCACAGCCACCTCCGTCCATGAGTGATATAGGGTCAGGGTGACCAGCACAACTTTAATTCGCTGACGAAGCTCTTCGGATGAGGAACAAAATGTCAGACAGCCTCAAATTAGTGCCGATGATGGCTGAAGAAACATTTTCCTCGATGGACCACTTCTATATGAGACCCATACACAGACATATTGTTTGTTTTCATGCTTTGATACAAGGTGTCGTAAAACCAATTTCTCATGTGTTCATTGTCATTCACAGGAGTCTCGATTCATTAAGAGCAAAAGGAAAAAGCACAAAGTTTGACGTACCGATCGACTCAATCAGCCTCAGTCTTCAGGATCTCATTGGCTACTTCCAGCCGCCTGACGATCACCTAGAACACGAAGACAAGCAGAATCTCCTAAGAGCTTTGAAAAACAGACAGAACCTCTTCCAAGAAGAGGTGATATGAGCACGTGTGTGAGATCTGCAGCACTACACAAAAGGATTTTAGAAAACATGGAATTTGGGGAGTGTGATTTTTTTTTTCTTAAATACTAAAGTAAACTTTTTAAATTTCAAGAACCATTTCCACATAACATCAATATAAATAGCATATACTGTACATTGATACCTCAGCTTACGAACTTAATTAGTTCCCAGAAAGTGTCTAAGGCGAAAAGTTTGTATGCCAAACATTTATTACCCATAAGAAACCATTAAACATGAGAATAATCCGTTCCCAGGTCCCCATAAAACATATTTTTCTCCTAAATAAACCTTAAAACTACACAAAATATACCTTATTTTATGTATACTAAATGTGCTATTGTATTGTAATTAAAGAAATATACTGTACTGTATAATAAAGTCGTTTTATTTACCTTTGTGATGGTCGTTGATGTAGTTGCCGCTTGATGATATCCGTGTGAAGTTGCCGTGCTTTCTCGGCGATAATACCCTCACTCACAATGTCCCCTGCTAGCAGCTTTTCATTAATCCAGATCAACAGAAGTTTTTCAACCTCTTCTATTGCCGTTGCATAAACATTACAGAAACACCCTTAGCCACACGTAGCAATGTTCGACAGCATACCGGTACTAGGACGCTAAGTCACACAACCGCACACCTCGTTCGTGTTTTGGATTATCTCCTTCTTCTGCTCGACCGTAATTTTCTTTTGTGTCCTCTTTGACTTAACACTAGCCTGTGGTGGAGTATTTTTCTGTCCCATTATAGCAATAGTACTCCACTCGATAACAAACCGTGTCTGCACTCAAGGAAAAGAATGATGAAAACTAGTCCGCCAGCCACCGTGGCGCTCCGTGTGGTTTAGTTCGTTTGCTGAAAACTAGTTTGCACGCCAAGATTATATTCTCGTGAATTTAATGTTCGTAAGGCGAAAAGTTCGTAAACTAAAGCGTTCGTAAGCTGAGGTATCACTGTACTGTATTTTTTTTTTTTTTTTGGTCTATTTGGAGTGTTATTGTCAGCCTGGAGATTAATTAGTTGAATAGTGCACTTCTATTGTAAATCAGATTGACACATTTTGAAAATTGGAGCGGGAAGTTATGTTGAGTGATGTAATCAAACAATACCAAAAAAATGTGAATTTTTAATGATAAGAAGAATAAAAAAGATTTTCGATTAAATTATCTGCATCACGGCTAACTTGAACGTTGGTGCATGGTTGATAGAATCCCTCCTATTAAGATCAATGTAAAATAGCAATATGCAGAATTCAAAAGTATTTTCTACTACTTGATATACCTTAAGAATGATTATTGAATCAATTTATTTGATGCAATACTTTGTTAAAATAGAATTTATAGTGATTAGAAAGCTTAGTGTCTTTTTTAGGTTTGACTGTGTTTAGTCTCACCGTCAAGAAAATGAGCTGAATAAGCCAACTTTTGTGTCTGTAGGGAATGATCGCCTTGGTTCTGGAGTGCATTGATCGACTCCACGTCTACAGCAGCGCAGCCCATTTCACAGAAGCTGCTGGAAGGGAAGCGGGCGAGGCCTGGAGCTCCAGCCTTAACCGTCTTTATCAACTACTAGGTCTGCACACGTGGTTGTTGGCGCAGCGCGGCGACTTTGACTCGACGTTTCTTGCTGTCTCTTGTCCTTTTTAGCTGCACTCATCAGGGGTAACAGAAAGAACTGCGCTCAGTTTTCAGGGTCCTTAGACTGGCTCATCAGCAGGCTGGAGAGACTGGAGGCCTCCTCTGGTACGTATCCATGGTGTCAATGATGAGAGGCATAAAATGTGGTTGGCAGTTGGGACAAATATGCAATGCAAAAAAAAAGAGATTTTTTTTTTTTGGGGGGGGCATCTTTTTGTGATTAAAATTTGCACAAAAGAAGACAAATCGAAACTCAGCAACTGAACAGAGCACTCACTCAGTGTGAGAGGATAGAAAAATGACACAAAGACTTTTCTATTGGTTTTGATGTATCTTTATTTAAGAAGAAAGCCATGGCCTTGCGAATTTTAATTGTAACAAATCACATTTATAAATCACATTTAAATGGCGCTTTTCAGGACATCTAGGGAAGAGAGGAGACAAGTGCATCCGTAATGAATGAGTTAGCGTCATTCATACCCCTTGTGTCCCATGTGCTACTAAGTGCAGTGTGAAAATGGCTTGTCCCAGCTGACAAAGACAGGCCACAACCTTTTAACTGCCAGGCATACGTAAATCAACCCTGATTAGTCACTCTGCTGCCATCTGTTATTGCTATTAAGTTTTTATTAGTTTCTTTAAAGGTTTTCTGATTCTGATTTCATGTGGAATAATCAACTAGAACTAGATCTAGAACTGCTTCATGTCATCACAAAGAGGGTACAGCAAGTCCTGAAGAATGAATGTCTCTCTGTGTCTTTGTTTTGTCATATTGTCTCTATGCTGTCATATTATTTGTTATTTAGGTTTTTTTTTTTGTTCTTTTGACTTCAAGACGGCGCCCCGAGAGTGGCTGCCTTTCCAGCAGCTCATGTATTTTGTTTTTCTACTTTCATTCCTTTCATCACTTTGCTGCTGTGAAATGTAAATTTCTCCACTGTGAGACTAATAAAGGCAAATCCAATCCAATCCAATCCAACACCAATTCTACTTTTTCAAAATTTATCTATTTATTTATTTATGTATTTATTTATTTGGTATTTATATAGTATTTATTTATTTATTTAACCATGGATTTATTTCTCGATACATGTCTCTTAATTAATTAATTCATCTATTTATATGCGCATTTGTTCATTTATTTAGTTTTTTTAGTTGTATTTATTGATGTATTTATATAATATTTAGTACTTTTATTTATTTAACCATTGATTTATTTATTTATACATGTATATTTATTTATCGATGAGAAGGTTTCTTCAGCCGTCATCTGTACAAAAGTGAAGGTTTCGGACGTTTCGCCTCCTATCCAAGAGACTTCGTCAGCGAACTAAAGTCTGACTGGTCGTATCGGCCCCATTTATATATCCCTAATGTCCAGACCTAGTGGCGCCGGACACAGCTATGATAGGTCCCTACTCTCAGGTTGGGGGGGGCGCGGGACCCCCCCCTGTGGCCCCACTGATTGTTCCTACATTCCTGACTAACGATTGGCCTATTACCCCCACTCCCCCCGGTATCACCTCATCAGCATAACGACCCTCATCAGCATTGCGAAAGTTGCCTAACCTGTTTTGCCTGAGCAGGCTATTGTATGAACGATCCAAATTGAACCTCACACCACCAGACCGGTTTAATGAAGGATTTTGTTGTTTTATAAGAATCGCCTCTTTTACCCCCCTTTCAAACCATCTATGTTCTTTCGCTAAGATTTTAACCTCATTGTCGTCAAATGAGTGGTGAGTAGCTTTTAGGTGCAAATGTACTGCCGATTGATTCTTACATTGTAAGAATGAAAATTGTAAAGAGCAGTACATTGGGGAGACTCAACAAATTCTCAAAAAAAGACTTTATCAACATCGCAGGGATAATACTAGTGGGCCTCAATCGGCAGTACATTTGCACCTAAAAGCTACTCACCACTCATTTGACGACAATGAGGTTAAAATCTTAGCGAAAGAACATAGATGGTTTGAAAGGGGGGTAAAAGAAGCGATTCTTCTAAAACAACAAAATCCTTCATTAAACCGGTCTGGTGGGGTGAGGTTCAATTTGGATCGTTCATACAATAGCCTGCTCAGGCAAAACAGGTTAGGCAACTTTCGCAATGCTGATGAGGGTCTAGTTTAAATTTTTATTTATTTGGTATTTATTTAGTATTTATTTATTTATTTAACCATCGATTTATTTCTCGATACATGTCTCTTAATTAATTCATCTATTTATATGCGCATTTGTTCATTTATTTAGTTTTATTTAGTTGTATTTATTGATGTATTTATTTAGTATTTTTATTTAACCATTTATTTATTTATATATGTCTCTTAATTAATTAATTCATCTATTTATATGCGCATTTGTTCATTTATTTAGTTTTTTTAGTTGTATTTATTGATGTATTTATATAATATTTATTTAGTACTTTTATTTATTTAACCATTTATTTATACATGTATATTTATTTATGTATTTATTTATTTTTTTATTTATGTAATCATCGATTTATGTAATCATCGATTTATTTATTTACACCTTAATTAATGTATGTATTTATTTATTTAGTCATCTATTTATATGCACATTTGTTCATTTATTTAGTTTTATTTAGTTGTATTTATTTAATATTTATTTAGTATTTTTATTTATTTAACCATTGATTTATTTATACATGTCTCTTAATTAATTAATTCATCTATTTATATGCGCATTTGTTCATTTATTTAGTTTTTTTAGTTGTATTTATTGATGTATTTATATAATATTTAGTTAGTACTTTTATTTAACCATTGATTTATTTATTTATACATGTATATTTATTTATGTATTTATTTATTTATGTAATCATCGATTTATTTATTTACACCTCTATTAATGTATGTATTTATTTATTTAGTCATCTATTTATATGCGCATTTGTTCATTTATTTAGTTTTATTTAGTTGTATTTATTTATGTATTTATTTAATATTTATTTGGTATTTTTATTTATTTAACCATTGATTTATTTATTTATACATGTCTCTTAATTAATTAATTCATCTATTTATATGCGCATTTGTTCATTTATTTAGTTTTTTTAGTTGTATTTATTGATGTATTTATATAATATTTATTTAGTACTTTTATTTATTTAACCATTGATTTATTTATTTATACATGTATACTTATTTATGTATTTATTTATTTATGTAATCATCGATTTATTTATTTACACGTTAATTAATGTATTTATTTATTCTCATCATCTATTTATATGCACATTTGTTCATTTATTTAGTTTTATTTAGTTGTATTTATTGATGTATTTATTTAATATTTATTTAGTATTTTTATTTATTTAACCATTGATTTATTTATTTATACATGTCTCTTAATTAATTAATTCATCTATTTATATGCGCATTTGTTCATTGGTCTGGACATTAGGGATATATAAATGGGGCCGATACGACCAGTCAGACTTTAGTTCGCTGACGAAGTCTCTTGGATAGGAGGCGAAACGTCCGAAACCTTCACTTTTGTACAGATGACGGCTGAAGAAACCTTCTCATCGATGGACCACTCCTGTACGACTGAGAGCTTACACAGACGTATATTTATTTATGTATTTATTTATGTAATCATCGATTTATTTATTTACACGTTAATTAATGTATGTATTTATTTAGTCATCTATTTATATGCACATTTGTTCATTTATTTAGTTTTATGTATTTATTTATTTAGTATTTATTTAGTTTGTATTTATGTATGTATTTATTTATTTAACCACCCATTTATTAATGTATACACCTGTATTTATTTTTTCAACCACCAATTTATTTATTTATACATGTATATTTACTTAGTCATCTATTTATATGCCCATTTATTGTTTTGTTTATTTTTTAACTCTAAATGCAAATTTTTATTCAGGCATACTAGAGGTTCTTCACTGTGTGCTGGTGGAGAGTCCTGAAGCACTGAACCTGATCAAAGAGGGACATATCAAATCCATAATTTCGCTGCTGGACAAACATGGACGCAACCATAAGGTATGTGATTCTTAACAGTCAAATCCACAGAGTATGACATTTGTATTATTATTCACAACCAAATGTTTGAATGGTGACTTGTGAAGTTGGGTGTGTTTTTTTGGTATTGGCAAGTATGTTCCACCATCACTGATGTATTCTGACATCTTTTTTTGTATGCGCACGCCGTGTAGGTTCTTGATGTGTTGTGTTCCCTTTGCGTATGTCACGGTGTGGCAGTACGCTCAAACCAGCACCTGATCTGTGACAACCTGCTGCCGGGAAGAGACTTGTTGCTTCCGACACGCCTGATGAATTCCGTAAGCAGGTAGAAAGATATAAACTGTGTGATAGCATTCACTTTGTAGGGAATTTGACCGTTGTTTGACAACATTTCCCTTTTCTCCTCATTTCAGCATTTGCCCTAATATCTTTCTGGGTGTTAGTGAAGGCTCGGCGCAGTATAAGAAGTGGTACTACGAGCTGATTGTAGACCAAGCGCTGCCGTTCGTCACAGCTGAGGCATCTCATCTCAGAGTTGGCTGGGCCAACACCAATGGTTATATGCCCTCCCCCGGCGGTGGGGAGGGTTGGGGGGGAAATGGAGTGGGTGATGACCTCTATTCCTTTGGCTTTGATGGACTCCATCTTTGGTCAGGTGGGGCTTGTTTGAACATTGTTGGATAAGATAAAAAGATACCTTATAGAGTAACACAATAAATACACAACTCGCAATCATAATGAGCATCAGGCCTCACATTTTAATGACTGTATTCTTCATTCGCTTTGTATTTGCAATCTATCATATTTTGAAGACGCACTGAGAATGACAAAAACCCTGGCACTGGAGTGGACACATATTTGCACATCTGGCAATGAATCAGTTACAAGTCCATCCGTGAAAATGCGATTTGACATGAAATCGGTGCGTGAGGTAAAAAAGTTTAAGGATGTACAGGATGTATCTTTTTTTGTTGTTGTTGGCAGGCTGTATTGCAAAGACAGTGACTTCACCCAATCAGCATCTTCTGAAAGCAGACGACGTGGTGAGCTGCTGCTTAGACCTGAGTGTGCCCAGTATTTCCTTCAGGATCAATGGTCAACCAGTTCAGGGCATGTTTGAGAACTTCAACTCTGATGGCCTCTTTTTCCCCGTGGCCAGCTTCTCCGCTGGAGTTAAGTCAGTACCTTTGATTGAAAGCATTATTACCTACGATTAAAATTCTTCACCTGCTCATTTCTTCTTTGTCTTTTGTATAGGCTTCGTTTTCTTCTTGGGGGTCGCCACGGAGAGTTTAAGTTCCTCCCTCCGCCGGGTTATGCTCCTTGCTTTGAGGCCGTTTTGCCAAGAGAGAAACTGAAACTTGAGCCTTGTCAACATCAGACCTCAGCCAGAGAACTTTTGGGACCTACCGTCTCCATGAGTCAGGCAACATTCACGCCGATGCCTGTGAACACCAGCCAGGTAACTTTGGCTAAATTATTACATATTTATTAGATTGCCGACCCTGCAAGATGTCTGCAATTCTTGTACATGATACCTCGGTTTACGAACCCCTTGTCTTACGAACTTTTCGGTTTACGAACGTTAAATTTATGAACATTTTACAATGTCATACAAAGTTTTTTCGGGATACACACAGTGATGTGTCGTTTGCGAATAAGCCCGTTCTTGTAACAACAAAATGGCAGCCGACTGTTTTTGTCCTCTACCCCCCCCCCCCCAGTCTTCGGTTAAAGCCACGTGATTGGTCAAGAACGCAGCAGTGAGGGGAGGTGGTTTAAACATTAAAGAGACAGGTGGATGACAGTGAGTGAGCTTCAACTTTGATAGTTCAAAGGCAGAGTGCAAGGTTAAAATATCCTATCAATCAGGCTCTCACAAGCCCTCTTCACACTTGAGGAACTAGATAGAATTATCACAGAGAAAGCACCTACAAGGGATCATTCCTCAAGATGGTGAAAGAAAAAGGTTTCGTTCCTCATCAAGTGTTTAATGCTGAAGAAACCGGCCACTCCATTCCATCAAGCCATCAACGACCATCACAAAGGTAAATAAAATGACTTTATTATAGAGTACAGTTTATTTCTTTAATTATTATACCATAGCACATTTATGATACATAAAATAAGGTATATTTTGTATAGTTTTAAGGCTTAGAAAATTAGGTTTTATGGGGACCTGGGAACGGATTATTCTCATTTTCATGGTTTCCTATGGTAAATTAATTTTTGGGATACACACTTTTCACCTTACACACTTGGTCTGGGAACCAATTAAGTTTGTAAGGCAAGGTATCACTGTATGTCATTTTTGAAACATGACAACACATCTTCTTCTTTTCCCTTCAACATAGAAGCTCTAAATTAAGTAGATTTTATTTTTGTGTCTGCTTGTAGATTGTTTTGCCATTTCACTTAGAGAAGATCAAGGAGAAGCTTGCAGAAAACATCCATGAGCTGTGGGTGATGAATAAGATTGCATTTGGCTGGACCTTTGGTGTTGTGAGTATTGCGGCGTGTCCTTATCGCTTCGGCGACAGAATTTATTTATTTGTTTGTTTGTTTGTTTATTCACCCGTTTATTCGTTTGTTTGTTCATTTGTTTGTTTGTTCGTTTATTTATCTGTTTGTTTATTCGTATGTTAATTTGTTTGTTTATTTGTTTGTTTGTGTTTATTTATTTATTTGTTTATTTGGATTGGATTTGCCTTTATTAGTCTCGCAGTGGAGAAATTTACATTTATTTATTATTTATTGTGTATCTATTTTGTGTGTGTTTAGTAATTTTTGGTATTTATTTATGTGTATCCATTTATTTGTTTACCTGTTTATTTATTTAATTTTTAATGTAGATGTGTATTTTGTGTTTATTTATTCTTTTTATTAAAAAAAAAGAAATGCTGAGCCTATTTTTTACCTGTATGTGTAGATATGCGGTGTTAGCCTATTTGTCACAAGATGACATTCATAGCCAGCAAAGTAATAATAATAATAGTAATAATACATTTCATTTATAAGTCATTCTCGATGGCCAAGAGAATACATAAAAAAAGATAATTCACATGAAGTGCAGTTAAGACTACAGGATGTCTTTGTCCTTAGCATATCAGAGAAAATCACATATCGAGGATGTGTGCACTCTCCTTATGTGTCAGTGTTTTCTGCAGTCATTTTAAAATCATAATCAAAATCAGAAAGCCTTTAATAATCCCACAATGGGCAAATTTGCAGTCCACGGCAAATTTAGTTTTAACCTAGCCTTTTGAGTGAAAAATGTCATTAGTCTTAGTCACATCGTCTCGAAAGTCGAGACGCTGTCCCGAGCCACCTGTAAATGTCACTTTTTTATCCTCCCCTCACACAAGAACAAGTAGATACTTGAACTGGTCTGCTTTGATATCTCATCCCTAACCTTTTATGACTCTGTGCTAAGGACGTATTTATTAAGAGACTCTCTACTTATGTCTGTTTCCCAGGTACGAGATGACACCAAGCGTCAACACCCGTGTTTGGTGGAGTTTTCAAAGTTGCCGGAACAGGAACGAAGTTACAATTTACAGATGTCTGTGGAAACTCTCAAGTAAAGTATTTCTCTCTCTATCTTTTATTTGATCAGTTTGAGGGGTTGCTTAATTGGGCATGAACATGCTCCAATATTCAGTCGTAGTAATAGTTTGTGTGTACGTGACACAGAACTCTCCTTGCCTTGGGATGCCACGTTGGTCTTGCAGATGAACATGCTGTGGAGAAAGTCAAGAGTATCAAGCTGTCGTCAAAGTGAGTTCATATTCTTAAAAATAATCATGCTAAGCTTGTCACGCAGATGATGTTTAAATATTGTGCTCATCGGTTATCTGTTATCTTTCCAGCTATGAGTTGTCCAGTGGTTACAAACCTGCTCCCTTGGACCTGCGTCACATCAAGCTGACCTCCACTCAGGAAGCCATGGTGGACAAATTAGCTGAGAATGCGCACAACGTCTGGGCAAGAGATCGCATCCGTCAGGGTTGGACTTACGGCATTCAACAGGTAGCTATTGTTATGGGTGTCATACCATGAAGAGTACGAGACAGTGGCAAGCAAGGTGAATTTCCGGGCCGGTCAAACCCAATCACTCATTCCACCCCCATCAACGCAAGATGGTACAGTTAATATGTCGGCTAGAAGACATATGGCTTCAATAGCTGTTGTGAAAATGTCATTTTGTCCATTAATGTTCACAAAAGAAAGTCTCTGATCAAGACATGTATTTTTAGTAATGGCGGGCTGTGTATATCACCCCTGGGCCTTTAGTAGTGCTATGTCTGAATCAATCCAAGCTGCGACTGTACATAAAAAAAGTGTGGTGGGATTTACTAGCCAGGAAATAACAAAACATTTCCAACCGTTCTTAATGATGTCCAATTTGTCTTGAAAAGTCCGTCTTGAAAATGGCTTTAACTGTAAATATCCAACCAAATCAATTTCTTCTCCTCTTTCAGCTACAGATACTGTGAGCTAACTCTGGCCAATATGCTCGTAACGAGCAGCTAGTGATACTATGATTGACAGGTGACTAGCCAATCATCGTTTGCAAAAACTCTCACGTTACCTCGGCCTGCTAGCAGACCCTGCGCATCGCCAACTTGAAATCTGATTGGTTAAAACAACAGACATTAGTTAAAGCAACAGTTTCATTGATACTTATTTTATGCTCCAGGGCCTGCAGTACTGATTGTGAAGGTGCCCAGATAGATTTCTGACCCTGGTAACAAAATGGCTGAATTTTTTTTGGGAAATTTTTAGGAATATTAAATGTCTTGGTACCCAGAAAGAAAACAAATCAAAAGACTAAAGCTACCTATCTCTGTTCCTTTTCTCCCTGCTTGCTCTTTCTCATCATAACATTGTCTTATTCAAACATTAACTTGACAAGGGAAAGCCCTCTCCCCGACCCAAATACCAAGAAGTGCACAAACATATATTCAACTCAGAGACCTAATAAGGCAACCCATTAACTATCGCGCTACGTTGATGTTTTGCACAGCATAAGAGACAGTTTTATTGTGGCGGTCACCTCACCGCCCAGGAGAAAGGAAAGGTTGCGCTAATATATTACAAAGGACAGATGTTCGCTCTCCATTGTCGAGTTAAAAAAATAACCCATTGGTTGCCTTGTTTTAAACATGTATTACAGTGATAAGCTAGCTAGCACCTAGCCTGACAAACTAACACAACAGGCTCAATCTTCATTTCATTGCCTTGTTTTTAACATTTATTACAGTGTTAAGCTAGCTTGTGCCTAGCTTGAGAAACGAACACACCAGGCTAACTCTTCAGTTCATTGCCTTGTTTCAAACATTTATTACAGTGTTAAGCTAGCTTGTGCCAAATTTGAGAAACTAACACCAGGCTAAATCTTCATTTCATTGCCTTGTTTAAAACATTTCTTAGTGTTAAGCTAACTTGTGCCAAATTTGAGAAACTAACACCAGGCTAAATCTTCATTTCATTGCCTTGTTTAAAACATTTATTACGGTGTTAAGCTAGCTAGCGCCTAGTTTGAGAGACTAACACACTGCACTAAATCTTTATTTCATTGCCTTGTTTTAAACATTTATTACAGTGCTAAGCTAGCTAGCGCCTAGCTTGAGAAACTAACACACCAGGCTATATCTTCATTCCATTGCCTTGTTTTAAACATTACAGTGATAAGCTAGCTACCGCCTAGCTTGAGAAACTAACACGCCAGGCTGAATCTTGATTTCATTGCCTTGTTTTAAACATTTATTACGGTCTAAAGCTAGCTCACGCCTAGCTTGAGAAACTAACACACTAGACTAAATCTTTATTTCATTGCCTTGTTTTAAACATTTATTACAGTGCTAAGCTAGCTCGCACCTAGCTTGAAAAACTAACACTAGGTATGCTACAGTGACCTGTATTCCACCGTGATAGTTTCTGTCCAGTGAACCGAGCACACTCTGTCCTCGCAGTCGTATATCATTGCATTTTTGTGTAATGGTTTTTCGTGGGATTTTCCAAGCTATGCACCTTATGATGAATATTACACGTTTGAAGTTTATGCTCTTTTTGCTAACACTACAGTTTATAAAGGTGAGTAAGTTGTATTTCTATAACTCATAGAAGTGGTAGAATATATATTTTTATATTTGTATAAGTTTCAAGCAAAAAGAAGCATTAGCATCTATATTTCTAGAGCTCACATTTTTCTTTCCTAGTATTCAGTCACAGCCATTTTTGATTTCTGATGAAAATCTGCCTGTATTCAATCGTTGATATTTGCTCACTTATATTTTGAATGTTTTCTGTTCTGCTGTTTAGAATGTCAAAAGCTTACTCGTTAAGATCTGCCAAAAATTCTGAATGTTGATAGTTTAAACTGTAATATAGAACTCGGTCACAGATTTTCATTGTTTTAACTGTGTAATTACAGGCAGAAAATCCACTCATATTTCGAAAATTAAAAAATCCATTATTTCCTTATTATTTGTCATAGAACAATAATCTCTACATCATTTGAAAGCTATTTAAATGCACTTTAATGTGATATTAGAAAATGTGTGATGAATTATTTGTCACATGCCTACTAACACACCAGGCTAAATCTTTATTTCATTTTTGACTTCTTGTCAGAAATTACCAAGAGGTGGACTTTTAACTCCACAACACCACTCAAAAAAATAGATGGGTAGATTGGGTTTTCTCAGTTTGCTGCCTGCAAGGGATCCGTTTCAAAAACGGCTCTGACCAATGAAGCTACAATACAATACAATACATATTAATTTATATAGCGCTTTACAGCTGAAACTGTAACGAACCGCTTAACATGGACAGTAGGTTTTAGGAGGGTGTTAAAGATGGACAGCAAGGAGGCTTGTCCAATGTTCAGTGGCCGGTCATTCCAGAGAGAAAAGGCTCTCCTGTCTCCTGCCTCTCTGAGCCTCCGTTTAGTGTTTCATCGAAGACCACGCCTTTCTCGAGTAACATCTCATTTGTTGTGATTTGTACATGTACTCTTTTCTTGTTTTTTTTCCATTTACCTTTCAGGATGTTAAAAATCGCAGAAATCCTCGCCTTGTGCCATATAGCCTCTTGGATGAAAGGACCAAGAAATCCAACAAAGACAGTCTGAGAGAAGCCGTCAGAACTCTACTTGGTTACGGATACAACCTGGAAGCTCCTGACCAGGACCACAGTATGATATATACTTTAAAGGACAACCGACGTCTCCGGACAAGTTGTGTCCATAATTTGTAAAATGGCTTCAAATGACTTCTACTGAGCGTATTTTACAAAGATTCCACCGCATATAGGTATATTTTATGTTTTAAGACTTGTGCTGAATATTCCGGAAGGCTTGTTTTTGAGTTGGTGACGAGTCCGTACGTGACGTCACTGAAGGAACGCCCCTGACCGAAAAAAAAAGGACACATTGTAGCAGTCCTTCCATCACGTCAATGCTTGTTTGGTCTTACAACCTCGTGTTGCACGCGAAATAGCCAGAAGAGGGCGTCCAAGCTCCATGTAAGGAATTTATCAGCCGGTGGAAACGGGCTGATTCATTCCTCACAGATGCCTCTTTTTGGGTGAGACATTTCCCCCCAATGTTGCCTCAAAATGGCACGGAATAAATTCTTTAATCGATTGCAAACATGTATGCCTTCCTCTTTAGAACTATTTGAATCATATTCTCCGAATCTGAAGCCATTGTTTGGATTCTCATGACGTTGGCGTGACGTCACGAACTGGGGGCGGGACTTTCTGAAAATGTCCAATTCGCAGCTCAATTTTTTGCAGATTTTGGACACTTTAATTCATTTTTATTGGTGTTTTGCATGGGTATTTTGGGTAAATCAATTTTGGGTATTTTAGATGCTATAAAACGTTTTTCTGATGTCAGTTAGGAAACAAAAAAGTGACGTTGGTTGTCCTTTAATACCGCACAACTCTATCCGTAACATTTGATGTAGCGTAATGACTGACTGCCTGTCACCCTTTCTTTAAATAGCTCACTTTGATCAGAGCAATACGTCTGCTGAAAGGTTCAGAATCTTCAGAGCTGAAAGATCCTACTGTGTGAATGCCGGAAAATGGTACTTTGAGCTGGAGGTAAGAAGGAAACGGAGCCCCCGATTACAGTGTACTGTATTATAATAATAATAATAATAATAATACGTTTCATTTCTCAGCGCTTTTCAAAACTCTGAAGGTCACTTTACAGTCACAGGATAAGTTTTTTTCTGTGGGTGAGCAGCAGCAGCCACATGCGCCAGCGTTCACTCAACCCTGAAGTAACTCAAATAGATAGCAAGCTAGCTAGCAAATAGATGGTTAATAGCTAGCGAATAGATAGCTATTAGCTAGCGAATAGACAGCAATGGTCTCAGGCAATAAAAGAGGTTGAAATAGCTATTCGCTAGCGAATAGCTATCCATTCGCTAGCGAATAGATATCTACTAGCTAGCTTGCAAATAGCCAGCGAATAGATGGCTAATAGCTAGCAAACAGCTAGCTTTTAGCGAGAGAATAGATAGCTATTTGCCAGCTAATAGCTATTAGCTAGCGAATAGATAGCTATTACCTAGCAAATAGATATCTAGCTAGAAAATAGCTAGCCATTAGCCAGCGAATAGATAGCTATTTGGCAGCTAATAGCTATTAGCTAGTGAATAGATAGTTATTAGCTAGAGAGTAGATGTACAATACAAACTAAAGTCTTTTGTATGTTTTAAATATGATAACTTCTTATTCTGTCTAATCTTTATCAGTATGATATAATGGATCATCAAAATCAATATCCGGGATAAATTACTGTAACTTTCTTTTCTCATTTCTTTGGTTTCACATACATCTGCATTTGTCTCAGGTATTGACAGCAGGAGAGATGAAGGTTGGCTGGGCGAGACCAGGATGTCTACCAGATTTAGAATTGGGTTCTGACGAACAAGCCTTTGTCTTTGATGGATTCAAGGTATGCTAGCTGCATTTACGGTGCTGTTCAAAGTAATTGCAGTGCAATGGGACTAACCGGAACATCCCTGGTTTTTACTATATTTTTTATGGTTACGTTCCAGACTAGATTCTCAGAAAACAAACAAGCAAAACCCAGCATAGGCAAGCTCTGAAGGCTGAGCAATTGGAAAAATGATCCAAAGGGGTGTGTTAAAAAAATAGCAGTATCTGCTATTGATTGTATAAACTCAAAAATGATTTGTATTTCCCAAAAAAAAGTAGGATTTAGCAATCTTAATATTTAGTTGCGTGACTATAATTTTTTACAACTGCTTCACATCAGCGTGGCATAGAGTCAACCAACTTGAGGCACCTTTCACTTGTTATTTCACTCCATGATTGCTGAAAGGACAACCGACGTCTCCGGACAAGGTATGTCCATCATTTGTCAAATGGCTTCAAATGACTTCTACAGAGCGTATTTTTTTTTACAAATTTAGCTAGATTTTACCTTTTAAGACTCACCCTGAATATTCAGGAAGTCTTGTTTTTGAGTTGGTGACAAGTCCGTGCGTGACGTCACTGAAGGACCGCCCTTTACCGTAAAAAAAGACGCATTGTAACGGTCCTTCCATCACGTCAATGTATTTTGCTGTACTCGTTTGGTCTGGGGACCTCGCATTTCACCCAAAAGCCGCCAGAAGGCCAGAAGAGGGCGTCCAAGCGCCACATAAGGAATTTATCAGGAATTGGGCAGGCCACTCCATAACATTAATTTTATTGGTTTGGAACCGAGATGTGTTTGGGGTCATTGTCTTGTTGAAACACCCATTGTCAAGGGCATGTCCTCTTCAGCTTAAAATATGCTATTATTTTGAAAAGCATTGTATCCGCGCAATTTTCATGACTGCAATCCTGGGGCTGCGTAATCCTGCATAATTTCGATTCTCCCATTTCGATTCTTCTTTTTTAGTAGTTTTATTGACGTCAATTTGCATTTGATTGGTGATCAGTACGAGTCACATTGTTAGTTGAACTTGTCCAAAATGGAATTTGAATAAGCGTGGTGCAGATCCTTTTTGTCGGGATAGTCACTCTGCAAGACAAGCAAATGGATCGGAGTGCATAGAGTTGACTTTTCAGTCCCATTATTAGCTTTGTTGGTCTCCGTGTTTTCAGGTTCAACGCTGGCATCGGGGCAACGAGCACTTTGGGCGCGCCTGGCAGGAAGGGGATGTTGTGGGCTGTATGGTGGACTTGAATGAACAAACTATGATGTTCACGCTGAATGGAGAAGTACTACTTGACGACTCCGGCTCTGAACTGGCTTTCAAAGACTTTGATGTTGGTGAAGGTTGGTGTTTTTTTTTGTTTTTTTTTGCAGTGATATGTTTTGCGTTTCTATATATCATGGGTTTTACAAGGAATGTACATGAATGTGTTTAAAAAAAGCAGCAACATAAAAATAAACTGACTCCAAAACAGAGATTGAAGAAGCGTGACAGAATGAACTAAATCTTCAAGTTCAGTTAACACAAAGAACTAAAATAAAATTAATCATGAAATGATAAGGTGTACATTTCCATCTCGTTTTTCTCCCGTTTGGATGATGTAAAATTAAAAAGGCCAAAGAGGAATCCGGGCGCTAATTAATGGGACTTTTGTGAGGACTGTTGGAGGGCATGGAAAAAGCCTGGCTGATAAAATGCAGTTTTCCAAAAGGTTTCTGCCTCATCCACAATTTATTTATTTATTGTATTTTTGTATTTATTCATATAGTATATATCTGTTTATTTATGTATTTTATTTATGTCCCAGTATTTTTCTTGTGTAATTATTTATTTGTTTTTTGTTTGTTTGCTTATATATTTATTTATCCATCTACAGTAAAGTCTCGTTATATCGGATATATCGATAGTCCCGGTTATATCGATATTTTTTCGGACTCCCTTGAATATCGATATAACGAGACTTTACTGTATTTATTTGCGTATTGTGTGTGTGTGTGTGTGTGTCTGGATGCGTGCGTGCGTGTTGTATTTATTTGTATTTATTTATTTGTAATTATTTGTATATTTGTGTATTTATTTTTTTTTATTTACTTATTATTTTTTATTTGCTTATTATTTTGCAAATTTCCCCATTGTGGGACAAATAAAGGTTTTCTGATTTTGATCTATGTATTTACTTATTTATTTTTTGTTTATTTATTTGTGCATTTATTAATGCAACTATTTTTGTATTTCTTTATTTGCTTCTTTTTCCTTTCATAACTTTGCTGCTGTGAATTGAAATTCTCCATTGTGAGACTAATCAAGGTTATCTTATCTTTTTTTTTTTTTGGGGGGGGGCAGTAGGGTATAGGACATAGAGTAACGCCAAACGTGTACTAGTACCTATTAATTTCTTTCGTCAGGTTTCATCCCTGTGTGCAGTTTGGGTGTGTGCCAGGTTGGGAGGATGAACTTTGGGCAACATGTCAGCACCCTGGAATACTTCACCATATGCGGTCTGCAGGAAGGCTATGAACCTTTTGCTGTCAACATGAACCGTGATGTCACAATATGGCTTAGTAAAAGGCTGCCTCAATTTGTACCAGTACCTCATGACCACCAACATATAGAGGTAAAGGGAGTTTTTTTTTTTTGTCATGCTGGTATTTTTCACTTAATAGGTTGAGTGGCACTGAAATCCTGACTCGCCATTGGCGAAACCAGCCTGCCTATATCTGATGACGGAACTACTATTCAAAATCCTCCAAGAATCATGAAAACACTATTTACTGTTTGATTGAAATATGAACACACCAAGAAACTCTTGCATACCTGTCAAACGACCGTATTTTGCCGATTTTGTTCTCACATTTTTAGATGTGTACGGCATACAAGAAAGTTTGTACGGGAAACGCAAAAATTGTTCAATATAATTTTGACATATTTTCGATTGCATTTTCATCATTAAATATTAAAAGTAATATTAATTATAGCAAATATCGCTACTCATAAAGAGCAAAGTCGACCACCGAGAGAACAAGTCTGTGCGAAAAGTCTCTAGGAGAAACAAAGCCAGAGAAGACATGTTCCGCTGTGGAATTTTATTTTGAAATCAGTTAAATTAAATATTTTACCGTGTTTTTTTTCACCGTACAGTGAGACCTCAACTTACGAACTTAATTGCTTCCCAGACAGAGTGTGTAAGGCGAAAATTGTGTATCTCAAAAACATTTTTCTCATAGGAAACCATTAAAATGGGAATAATCCGTTCCCGGGTTTCCATAAAATATACTTTTCAACTAAATAAGCCTTAAAACTACACACAACATACCTTATTCTATGTCTAATAAATGTGCTATTGTATTGTAATGAAAGAAATACACTGCATTGTATCATAAAGTCACTTTATTTACATTTGTGATGGTCATTGATGGCTTGATGGAATGGCGTTGGAGGTCGAAGGTCAAAGGGAATTGCTGTTTGGAAAGAGAGGCGCATTACATGAGGACTGTAATTAAAGAAATTTGACCTTTTTAAGACGAAAAGTTTGTAAGATAAGGTGTTTGTAAGTTGAGGTCTCACTGCACTATATTTGTAAGTTGAGGTCTCACTGTTGTCCGGTTAAAACTTCGTTTTCTCTCCTGGTTCGCGCATTGTCTGGAGTTCACTTGATAAAAATATCAGCAAGTACAATAGATGGTGGACAAACATCTACTTTATTCTAATGAGGCAGAGAAAGCACTTCTCCTCTCGGTGGGACGAAGACATGAGCACACGAGCACAAAGAAAGCAAGAGAAGGCAAGAGCAAGAACGAGCTCCCGCTCCAAGTTTTAAACGTACAGAGTGGCGATCTGTTGTCCAATCAGTTGCGAACAAGTCGACCTTTCCCGTCCAATCGGTTACGAGCAATTCAGTGTTGGGCGGGTCTTAGATTGAAGTTGGAGCCGCTGCTTTTTTCCTTC
This sequence comes from Hippocampus bargibanti, assembly GCF_051943395.1. Classification (NCBI taxonomy): domain Eukaryota; kingdom Metazoa; phylum Chordata; class Actinopteri; order Syngnathiformes; family Syngnathidae; genus Hippocampus; species Hippocampus bargibanti. Next base: position 771,146 of record NC_142748.1, on the reverse strand, counting down.
CACGGCTATTGTACTAATAAGACTGATAGTTTTATTTAACTAAATTAGACTGAAATTAACCGTGCACAATTCATAATATATACTAAGCTAAACATGAAAAAACATATGTTTACTTAATATAAACATGAAATAACGTAATATGTTTACTAATGTACATAAACACTCTATCATTCCCTCCTGTTGTACATTTAAACATCAGTTCATACATTTCCAAAAGATTTCATGCATGCACGTCATACTAATTGCACAGGGAACCATTCTAATCTCATCTATCCAACGTCTAATATTATTTAACTTACCATGGAGAAGGCGAAAAACCTCTATCACAATTTTGCTGCTGTGATATATAACCTCTCCATTTTTGGGGGTTTTTAATGAGGAAAACTCCTTCTCGGCTCTCCGTTTTCTTTTTTTGCTTTTGTTCTTTGGAGCAACCACTCTCTGGCCATGGTGTACTATCCCTAGCTACAACACTGGGTCCCCTTCACGCATTTGTTGATACAAAACCTTTGCGTAATTCACCTGGGAATTAGTTATCATATTCATTAGCATTGTTCTTAAGCATGGAATAATACAACCAATGACTAAGAAAATAAGTACAATCACAATTGCGAATGGGATAAACAGTCTGAGCAAAGTCTTATACCAAGAGCCCCCAAAGAGCCCGTCAAAGATCCACGGTTGATCAGGCCGGTGATCTTTGGCCATGGCATCTCTGAGATCCCTGACAACAGACAGAGCATCAGTCATGTTTATGGAATTCGCTTCTTCGGGTATGTACGTACAACAAGTATCACCCACCATAGCACAGACGCCCCCTTGTGGCGCGGTCAAAAGGTCCAAAACCATTCTATTTTGCAGCACCATTTGTCTAATTGCTGCAATTTCAGTGTTTTGCATTTCATCTACTTCCAAACTGGCGTTTACAAACACTTGAAACCTGTAGTCAATTGTTTCAATTCGTAGCATGTTTTTAGCTACTCCAATTTGTGGAAAAAGAGCTAACATTACCTTACTTCCCGTGCTATGGTGTTTGAATTGTTCTGGAACATCAGTTCCCCAGATCGAATCGTGGGGCTTAAACGACACTCTTCTTTTCACATGATGGTGTGCTGGACGACTGGTAATGATGAAAGTATTGTCAGTTACAGTAACAGGTGCGCACATACCGTAGGCTTTCGGAGGAATAAAAGAATATACTTTCCATCCACATAACCACCAAAGATGTGAAGATACAGGTAAAATGGTGACATTGGTGTTTAACGGTAGCACGTATAAACATCTATTCTCATCTATAAAACCTAGATTTTGACCTGTACCGTACATTGCAACGCATACTGGTAATCGCAATCCGCTCTCGGTCATAACCTGATTTTCAGTTTCCAAAATGGTATCCAAACTTGGAACAATCTCTCCTCTCGAAGCATTGCGAAGAACTGGAAAATGTTGATCAGGTTTATGCGAAGATATTAACATATACGCAGCTCGAGCCATTTTATCTCCAAATACCTTTGAATGCACTCTTTGTTGCGTTACAGAATGTGGCATAAAAGAACAAACAAAGCAATTACTTTTCCTATTTTGTTTAGCAATTAATGTAGCATAACGATACCACGTGTTTGATAACAACGGATTCCAGTCATGTTTTTCTCCTGCAAATGGTTGATATAATGCGTCCATGACATCTGAATTTTGGGCTTTTTTGTCAGGTGTTTCCATCCAGGCTGTCGGTTTGATGTGCGGTTTGCGCTGGAAAGGCGATGTCACGACTGGTGTTGTCAAAGATGACAACATGCATATAGTTACAGGAAAACCAGTGTGATGTTCACGAAAATCAGGACAGAGTCTCAAGTCCATGCATCCCGCAACCTTGTGGGTTACGATAACGAGTTGGATATCTGTCATTGTGCCAGTTCCAGTTCCTAACCAGTTCCCTTGAGTTATCTTTCTGACAATTCGTTTTGCTTCTTGGGCACAGCTATTTTGAACCCATTTTGTTTTGGGCTCAGAATGGACCACAACTGAGTCCCAACCAGTGGTCCAAGTCTTCCCTGACTTGATACGAGCGTACCAAGAACCATGAGGGTAATCACTTCCCGTTTGTCGTGCTTCGTTCCTGAGGATGTTAAGAGGAAATGAGATGATTCCTGCATCTTGTAGTGGCAAGCAGGCTACAGGATGTGCCATGCTAGGGCACTTTTCTGTCATCGTTGGTTGCAATGGTGGAGTCTGGCAGGCTGATGGAATGGGAGGCTTTACGTGCGTCATCTGGATTGCCTCCACTAATTCATACAGCAAGATGATGTGGACCAAACCCATGGCTATTGAGTGGTTTGGCTCCGTCTCTCTTCCACCTGCTCCGGATCTGGTTGGTGAACGATTTTGCAGTGGCTTTGATGCACCCAGGTGGACCTCTCGGCGATTTTGATGGCAGTTGGCGTGGTTATCAGCACGGTGAATGGCCCCTCCCACTTTGGCGCCGACCAGGATTTACGTTTAATTGCTCTGATCAGCACGCGGTCTCCGGGGCGAAGCAGCTTCTCGTCCTGTGGATACAACAGGGCAGACTGCGGCAGTACACAGGCTGACTGAACCTCTTTTGTCGTAAACATTTCACACAACCATTTTGCCAACAAAGCACCTGGATCTGATTCATTTTCTTGCCAGGGCACACCTTCCCATAATGGGAGGATGAAAGGTCTGCCATGCAAGATCTCAAAAGGCGTTAAGCCATTATTAGTGGGTGTTATTCTCATATATAATTTAACCAAAAACAGACATTCAGGCCAAGGTTTGCCTGTTGCCTCCATGGTTTTTCTGAGTCGATTTTTTATTGTGCCATTCGTTCTTTCAACCAATCCTGCACTCTGTGGATGATATGCACAGTGGTTTTTTAATTTAATACCTAAATGTTCAGAAATTTTGGTGATTACGTCATTAACAAAATGTGGTCCATTATCACTCCAAATTATTCTTGGTATGCCATGTTCTGGAATAATATGTTTGCATAATGCTTTTGCAACGGATAATGCATCGGATTTCTTTGAAGGCACAATTTCCACCCATTTGGTGAATGAATCAATTAACACCAAACAGTATTTATAAGAATTACTTGTGCTTAGTTCAATGAAATCCATGTGGACCACTTCAAAGGGGTGTGACCCTTGTGGAAATGTTCCTCTTTTTGGTCGCATGTTACCTTGTGGATTGTGTTTACAGCAAATCAAACAACTCCGACAAAAGTTTTTTGCATATGAATTGAAACCTCTGCTTAAATGGAATACTTTCCCTGCTATAAACACCATGCCCCCTGTTGATATATGTGAACTACCATGGCTCAATCGAGCCACCATAGGGAACATGTTTCTTGGTAAACATGGTTTGTTGTCTATTTTATACAACTCATCAACGAGCTTAGCACCATCGGCAAGCCACAAATCTTTTTCGGACTTTGTAGCTAACGCTTGCATGTCCTTTAAAACTTGTGTAGGCACTAATTCACGCATTTCTTGATTGACCAAATTGAAAGTAGTCTGAGCGGCGTTCTTCGCTGCTGTGTCCGCTCTGGCATTGCCTGAGCTAATTCTGTCTTTAGCTCTCGTGTGCGCTGCACATTTGCATACAGCTACACTTTTTGGAAGGAGGATAGCTTTCAATAAGCCTCTCAATAAATCTGCATGTTCGACAGATTTTCCGTTCGATGTAGTCATTCCTCTGCGGTTCCACTGAGCTGCAAAGCAGTGAAGTGTGGAAAACGCATATTGACTGTCCGTAAAAATCGTCACCGTTCTCCCTTCCGCCCATTTACACGCTTCAGTCAATGCAACAATTTCTGCTGCTTGTGCTGAATACGTGTTTGGTAATGAGCCATCAGCAACAATTTCAACATCGGTCACAACAGCATAGCCTACCCTGTTAGCCCCTGCGTCTGACCTAGACGCAGAGCCATCAACGTACAGGTAGATGCTGTCAGGTAAAGGTATGTCTTTTAAGTCTGGTCGTGGTTTGCAGTTCTCATTTATTCTGTCAACGCATGAATGTGGTTCTCCGTCCACAGGTAGAGGTATAAGTGTCGCTGGGTTAATGCTATTGCACCTCTCAACAGTTATATGTGGTTGTTCCAGCAGGGTTGTCATGATAGACAAATGTCGTGCTGGTGACAAGAAGGTCATTTTTGTGCCTGTAATCAATAAGTCAACTGAGTGTGGTACCATCAGCGTTGTGGGATGAAAAAGTACTAGTTCAGCTGACGACTGAACTGCCAACGCTGCGGCACACACTGCTCTAACACATGCTGGAAGAGCTGCAGCTACTGGATCCAGTCTTTTAGAATAGAATGCAACTGGTCTCAGCTTTTGTCCATGCTTTTGTAACAGGACTGAAGTCATGTATTTGTCTTTGCAGTCAACTGTTTGAACAAAAGGTTTGTCATAGTCAGGTAAAGCTAAGACGCTAGTGTTTGCTATCAAATTTTTTAATTCTGTAAATGCTTTACTGGCCTCTTCGGTCCACTGAATAGAGTCTTTCAGTGCCATTTCGTCTTGGTATATAAGTGTCAATAATGGTTGGGTAACTTGTGCATAATGCGGAATCCAAGTTCTGCAATAATTGCACAGTCCCAAAAACGTCATCATCTGTTTTTTCGTCTTAGGTCGAGGAACCTGCAAAATTGTCTGTTTTCTCTTAGTTGTCAACTCTCTTCCCTTTCTTGACAAAAGATGTCCTAAGAAAACTACTTCTTGTTGACAGAACTGCAATTTATCCAAAGAAGCTTTGTTACCTGTATTCGCTAAATATTGGAACAAAGCTATTGATACAGTCTTGTTCTCATCTTCAGTCGGTGAAGCAATTAAGATGTCGTCAACATACAAAAGAATCTGAGAAGATTCAGGATGTTTAAAATCAGCAATACACGAAGACATTTCCTGTGAAAAAATTGTAGGACTATCTGTAAACCCTTGTGGTAATCTTGTATATGTATATTTTTTCCCATTAAATGTAAATCCGAACCAATGACGTGAATTTTTGTGTAACGGAATGGAGAAAAAGGCATTGCTCAAATCAATCACTGTAAACCATTTTTTGTCAGGTTTTAAACTGTTCAATAATGTGTGCGGGTCTGGCACACACGGAGCACGTGATTGTATGGATTTATTTACCTGTCGTAAATCATGCACCATTCTCCAAACTCCAGCTTCCACTTTTTTAACAGGAAATATCGGTGTATTACATTCACAAGTTGGGTCTTCAATCAAAATACCAGCTTTCACCATATCCCGTATTACAGGGGTGATGCCAATAATAGCGTCCTGTTTTAATGGATATTGTTTAAGTCTTGGTCGATAAGTCGTTTTAGGCAATACTTCAACTGGTTTCGCTGTTTTAAGTAAGCCCACATCAGTTTTTCCCGATGACCAAAGGGTGGCAGGGACGTCTGGAAAGTCCTCCGCCCCTAAAGTGGCCATCAGTCATAATTCTAGTGAATCGACCTTTACTGGGTCCCCCATAGCGTCAACTACGAAGGACTCCAGAAAATTCACTTTTTTGGGTTTATACCCTTCTTCTGTTGGTATTAAAGCTATTTGCAATTTTTGTAACAGGTCTCTCCCCAACAAATTTATAGGACACTCTCCACTCAAGACCATAGTGACCTTGTATGGACTTAGTCCCTCATCTAAAATTTTTATTGGTTTAGAAATCGGTAACAATGTCACTTTCCCATCTGCAGATACCACAGAAATTTGTTGTCGACTCGGAGTGACACCTGGAATGGTGTCTCTTAACACTGATCTGCATGCACCACTATCGCAAAGAAATTTGACATCCTTTTTCCCGATTTTTAGCCAATAATAAGGTTTTTCGTTTTCCGGTAAGGTTAAGGCAAACACATTAGTCAAATCCAAGATTTCAACTGGTTTTATTGATTCCCATTCCTCACTGTTGTGACTGTTGTCATCAGTGTTGAAATGGGGTTCCTCACGTCAATCTGAATGTTTTGTTTTATGTCCTTCACCATATCGCGTATTATATGGTGGAGGTCTGTAAGATTTCCCATGTTTCCTTTTCGGTATAGGTTTCTTTTTGCAGTGGCGAGCCATATGCCCTACACTGCCACAACTGTAGCATCGATCATTGTGCGGCATCCGTCTCTTCATCCGATCCTGGTATAACACGTTCTCCATTATGTTACCCATGGTAGATGCCATCACATGTTCCATCGGCGAATCTGCACCATTTCCCCACTTTTTTCTCACCACTTCTTGGGCGTGGATTGCCCATTCCATGAGATCAACCAACCTTCCAGTCCGGTGTTGGACATAATGTTTGCGAATGAAATCTCCAATTTCCGGCGTCAAATTCTGCAAAAATGTTTGCTTGAATTGGTTGACATATATAGAATTCTCATCAGCAGATTCAGGAATACAGCAGTGGTTTCGAAAAACATTTTCCAAGCGTCCCCGAAAAATGTTAATATCTTCCCCACGTAACTGTCTACAATTCTGAATCAAGCCAAAGTTTGGTGTTTTCTTCCATAATGTTCGGATGTTTTCACAAACCAATCTTCGTTGGGTTGACGCTTCCTCGTACGTCATATTTGTTCCCATCGATGTTTTCCCAGTAAAGTCACCTTTCACCCGATTCCAATGATGTCCCAAGCATCTCCTGAAAACCTTAAGTGTTTCTTGTCCATTCAACTGATAAGAAGCACATAATTCCTCAAAATTCTCAGTCCAACTTTCTGCATTTTCAACAACATCACCTAGTCCTTTACACGCCTCTGCGACATCACTGTCGCCCCATGGCCGATAAACCAAGATAGTTTGATCATGTATGCTTGAAGAATTAGGATTTGCTACCTGAATGAGTGGCAAAACGTCACAGTCGCTTCCATTATTCATTTCAATTCCATTCAACTCTTCAAACGGATACAATTGTCCAGAACAATTTGCTTTGCTCCTCGTACGCGACGAGACACAATCAGCGGCAATCTGATTTGCCATCTCAGGTTGTAATCCTCGTATTCCTCCAGTAGGGGTCATAAGCGCTCCATTCTGCTGGTCTGCCCAACAGACATTTGGAGTCATCACCTGGGGGGCCCACGCAGGGGGGCCCACCCGCCCCACAGGGGTTGAACAAATGGCGTCCTCCCCCTTCTTCAGCTCCGCGGAGGAGGAGGGGGGTCGTGGCGCCTCGACGGGGCAGCCCCCCGCCTCTCCCCCTCGCCTCCCGTGGGGGAGCCCTGGGGATTGAAACAATGGCTGCTCTCCATTTCCCACCAACTTTACATTGGGACGTGCAACAGACGAAGCCACAGTTTCATCGTCAGAGCTCACTTTGGAAGACATTGCAACTATCGCTTTCTCCTCTTTTTTCATCCGTTTGGCTTCCATCTCTCTCTCTCTGATTTTTGCTTGCGCAATCCAAGCTTCGCAGGCAATTATCTCGGCACGTATCTTTCCAAGAGATTTTTTCATCGCGGACGCTTCCTGAAGTTTCAATCGAAACAAAACTTCCTTCAGAGGCTGGAGTTGTAAAGAACCAGAGAACGTACTACAGTCCATCCATTTCTTGCAATAAAGTTCGCTACCAGGGAACTTTTTGGACATAAACTCTACGTCCCTATGAATTGGGGTCTTTTTAGAAAAAATAGCACCCATTTTCACGATTGCAACAACAAATGCCTTCTTCAACTATCACAAGAAAGGAAGCACACCTCGCGATGTTGATTCAAACCCAAGAACAAAGGGCGTGATTCGCGCCAATCCTCAGCCAGGATGCGCGTTCACGCACACACACAAGGAATGCTCTTACGCACACACGCACACACACACACACCAACGGCTCAAATGACTTCGCCCCCACCCTTTTTTCTCCGAGACAAAGAACTTTCTCTGAGCCACGATGCTAGCATAGACAAACCAAGTTAAAAATGTATTTTTGATCTTATTTCTTTCCTCTCGACTCAGTACAATAGCAGCTGCCCTAAAACACTTCCGCTCTACAGACTAAAAGCGGTCCACCACACAAACTGAATCCCAGCTATCACCACCTTGTGAACAATATTCTTTCGCTGGAAAACTTCCGATTCACATTTCGGCGTGTGGATATTGTGTGCACCTTAATATGCACTCCTCCACCGGCACACGTATTCTCATTTGGCCACCTTGCCTAACGAAAATCGCTTCACACCGGTCCGTACGTGAGTCAAGTGGAAAAGAGACTCTCTGGCCAGGAGGTCTCACAATGCATTCAAACAATGGCTGCTAGCTAGCGCGCTACTTACTTAGTGAACTTTTGAATGCTGCCGTGTAGTCCTTCAGCCAGAACGCGAGGAGCCCAACTGCCACCAGAAAGTTGTGATTCTTTCTGTCTCTCGCGTGGAGGATTTTCCGCGAACAGGCTTCAGTGAAGAACGAAAAAAAAACTTCGTTTCTTCCGTAGGTTGTCCCAATCAAAGCGCAGATTTGACGCGCATCTCAATGCGGGCCTCCCGTCGAAAAATCGTAAAACGGGTCAACCACCAGGAGCTTCTTTAGCTCCCGTCTCGCCTTGACTGGTCACCCAGGTTGTGGTCCTCGAGCAAAGGCTGGTCGACGTAGCACGGGTTTTTCGGCACCAATTAATGTCCGGTTAAAACTTCGTTTTCTCTCCTGGTTCGCGCATTGTCTGGAGTTCACTTGATAAAAATATCAGCAAGTACAATAGATGGTGGACAAACATCTACTTTATTCTAATGAGGCAGAGAAAGCACTTCTCCTCTCGGTGGGACGAAGACATGAGCACACGAGCACAAAGAAAGCAAGAGAAGGCAAGAGCAAGAACGAGCTCCCGCTCCAAGTTTTAAACGTACAGAGTGGCGATCTGTTGTCCAATCAGTTGCGAACAAGTCGACCTTTCCCGTCCAATCGGTTACGAGCAATTCAGTGTTGGGCGGGTCTTAGATTGAAGTTGGAGCCGCTGCTTTTTTCCTTCCACGGCTATTGTACTAATAAGACTGATAGTTTTATTTAACTAAATTAGACTGAAATTAACCGTGCACAATTCATAATATATACTAAGCTAAACATGAAAAAACATATGTTTACTTAATATAAACATGAAATAACGTAATATGTTTACTAATGTACATAAACACTCTATCAACTGTACTATCATTAATCGTTTTTTTTTTTTTTTAATTAACATGATATATCGAAAGAACACAAATTCAAAGTCTTCTTTTGCTGTGGACAAATTCAATTTGTCCATAGCAAAAATAAATAAAAATAATAATAATAATACATTTTATTTTAAGCGCCTTTCAAAGCTCTCAAGGACACTTTACAGTCACAGACAAGCATAGGTACTATCATAAATAAAATACAATCACAAAAGCCACAATGCTCTACAACAAAGAACATACTTATTATTGCTAGAAATATGTTGTAACTTGTTAAAAGTATTCAAATTTTGTGAATAAAATTGTGCAATGAAATATAGTGATACCTCCGCTGACGAACGCCTCAGCTCACTAACCTTTCACAAGCATATAGTCTTGGCTGACGAACTAGTTTTCATCACACCCTTTCTTTGAGTGCGGACGTGGTTTGTTGTCGAGTGTATTACTTTTGCCATTATGGGACCGAAAAAGCCCCCACCACAGGCTACTGTTAAGCCGAAGAAGACACAAAAGAAAATTACGGTCGAGCAGAAGAAGGAGATCATCAAAAAACACGAACGAGGTTTGCATTTGTGTGACTTAGCGTCCCAGTACCATTGTGCTAAGTCGACCATTGCTGTCATCCTTAAGAACAAGGAAGCTATAAAGGGTGCGTGTGTGGCTAAGGGTGCTTCCGTGTTTGTCTAAGCAACGGTCTCACGATATAGAAGAGGTTGAAACACTTCTGTTAATTTGGATTACCGAAAAGCAGCTAGCAGGGGACAGTCTTTATGGAAGGTGACTCTCCTTCCAAACAGTAACTCCCTCCCTCCCTCCCTCCTTCTCCATTCCATCAAGCCATCAGCTACCATCACTAAGGTAAATAAAACGACTTTATTATACATTAGTTTATTTCTTTCATTACAATACAATAGCACATTTATTAGACATCAAATAAAGTCGATTTTATGGAGTTTTAAAGGACAACCAACGTCACTTTTCTAAAATACCCAAAACACGCATTATGATATTTTTAGTCATATGCAAAAACACCAATAAAAATGACTTAAAGTGTCCAAAATCTGCAAAAAAATGAACCTGGAAGTGGCCAGTTTCCGAAGGTCCCGCCCCCAGTTCGTGACGTCACGCGAAGACGTCTTGCATTGCTGGAGAATCCAAACAATGGCTTCAGATTCTGAGAATATGCTTCTTGTTACACATCCAGTTATGAATATGATTCAAATAGTTCTGAAGAGGAAAGCATACATGTTTGCAATCGATTAAAGAATTTATTCCGTGCCATTTTGAGGCAACATTGGGGCAACAATGGATCATCAGAAAAGAGGCACAAAATGGCAACCTCCAGTGGCCACCTCCGCTTCCATAGGCTGATAAATTGGAGCTTGGACTCCCTCTTCTGGCGGCCTTTGGGTGCAACACGGTTCTCAGACCAAACAATACATTGACGTGATGGAAGGACGCTACAATGCGTCTTTTTTACGGTCAGGGGGCGGTCCTTTCATGACGTCACGTACGGACTCGTCACCAACTCAAAAACAAGACTTCCTGAATATTCAGAGCCAGTCTTAAAAGGTAAAATATAGCTATATGCGATTGAATCTTATTAAAATATGCTCAGTACAAGTCATTTGAAGCCATTTTACAAATTGACACAACTTGTCCGGAGACGTCAGTTGTCCTTTAAGGCTTATTTAGTAGAAAATTATGTTTTATTGGTACCCGGGAAGGGATTATTCTCATTTTAATGGTTTCTTATGGGAAATAAATGTTTGTAAGAGGAACTTTTCGTCTCACACACACTTTCTGGGATCCAATTAAGTTCGCGAGCTGAGGTATCACCGCCTATGGGTTTTTTTCTCAGTAAGTAAGGCAAAATTGAGCCGTTAGTAACGTCGCAGTTTCACAGGTATGCACTTAATTTGTCTGAGATTCCATTTTTTTTACTATCAGTGCCAGAATGACAGAGCGAAAAGATAACGTAGCCCCCAAACAAACAAACAAAAACCATGTGGGAACTAAACTATTATCAATATTCTTCTCTCTTTGAGGTGAAAAGAATCGATGGAACAGTGGATTCTTGTCCTTGTCTGAAAGTCACCCAAAAGTCGTGTAGTTCACAGAACAGCAACACCGACGTTACTTTCTACAGACTGAGCATGCCGATTGAATGCGCTGAATCCTTCTCCAGGCTTCCTTCTAACAGCAGTCGCGTGTCACTCAAGACAGTAAGATCGTTGCAAAAATATTGAGATTCTCACAAATGTGTTTTCCAGTGCTTGAGAATATGTGTGGCATATGAAGTACTTGTTTCTAGGAGATAGAAGACTTTGAAAGGGATTTTGAGGTCCTGATGAAAACGGCACACGGTCCTAATGGTCCGGGGGGTCCAGACAGAGGTGAATTTAATCACCACAAAGATTACAACCAAGAGAAAACCTCCAAGCTTAAACAAAGGTAAACAAGTTGTCAACTTAGTTTATTTTTTTGTATACAAACTTGTATATTCCAAGTATCCAAATGAATAGTATTGACTGTTGTTTGGAATATCCGTACCAGGTTTCTATTGAAGAAGAATACACCAGACAATTCTTTTCCCACCCCTGCTTGTCTAACTGAGGATCAGATGGTTGATGACAAGAATGAATATGAATTAGTCATGCAAGCATCTACGGTAAGACCACATAAATATTTCTCTCTCTCGCCCTCCCTGACTATCTCTCCTTCCTCTCTCTGTATCTCTCTTTTTTCCCTCTTTTGGCCTCACACGGTGATTAATGCGATCATGCAACCATTAAAGCAGATCATGCCAGTATTTTTGTCTGCTTCATTTTTGTTGAGTGACAAATGTTGGTGTTGTACCTTTTGTTGTTGTGGCTGCGAGAATAGAAAGGAAAGATGAATTGAATCAGCCGTTTTGCATTTTACCCCCCAGAAAAAGACATTTTCTGAGAACTTTTGTCATCATGCGCCTCATAAAATGGCTGTAGAATATGCAAAATTTCAATGAGAATGGAGCTGCGGTGTAATTTAATCGAAGAGGATGATTTTGTTCTGGTTATCGCAAACCACTTTGTATCATTTTCAAATACAGTAATATGTACTATAATACAAATGTCACAATTCACTGTTCATTTTTATTTCACTACTTATTGTATCTTAGGTTTAGCAGCGAGCCATGACCAGCTCATTAGCAGTTAGCTCATTAGCGCACTAGTAATAATAGCAATCCACACCTATTCCTTCATCTTCTGGAGTAGTCACCCACTTTATTCGTTCTCCAACAAGAACCCGTCACAAAATATTGCGATGGTGATTCCTATCAAACCAGCCAGTGGCTAATGCTAGCTAACCCTCTCCTCATATAGGACTTTACAGAAAAGGCGAATTGGTTTCTTAACAAATAGTTTGTTGATGAGGTGACTCCACAAATCAGTGGTGTTCGCTTTACCTAGAACAGATTTCAGAACTGTAAAGATTTTAAAGACAAAAAAAACATGATTGGACTCAGTTTTCTACTTTTTGGGGCGGGTATTTCAAACTTCTTGCAGGCTCCTCACCTCTATGGAGAGCCAAACAACCAAAGTGTACCTTTTCCAATGTAACCCCTGTCTTAACTGTGCTTTAAGTAAACTCATACATGTCTTGTAACTAAAATAAAAAAAGAAAAAAATTGTAACTCTGCTTCTCTCTCTTTCAAAAAGCACTCATACTCTGTCCGGATCTTCCCTGGCCAGGAGCCCAGTAGTGTGTGGGTGGGTTGGGTCACCTCTGACTTTCATCAATATGAACCGGGCTTTGGGTTGGACACGGTCCAAACTGTAACAGTGACTTTGGGAGATGAGAGAGGCAAAGTTCATGAGAGGTGAGTGAAGCGATATTATTTTTATCTTTTCTGTTTGAGTGTCATAAGAAATAAGTCGTTTTAGGGATTGATCACCTTTAAAGGACAACCGACGTCTCCGGACAAGTTGTGTCCATAATTTGTAAAATGGCTTCAAATGACTTCTACTGAGCGTATTTAACAAAGATTCCACCGCATATAGCTAGATTTTAACTTTTAAGACTCGTGCATGAATATTCAGGAAGTCTTGTTTTTGAGTTGGTGACGAGTCCGTACGTGACGTCATGAAAGGACCCCCCCCTCCCCCGACAGACAAAAAGACACATTGTAGCAGTCCTTCATCATGTCAATGTATTTTGCTGTACTGTTTTTCTGAAAACCTTGATGTTGCACCCAAAAGCCGCCAGAAGAGGGCGTCCAAGCTCCATGAAAGGAATTTATCAGCCTGTGGAAACGGGCTGATTCATTCCTCACGGGAGCTGGACGCCATTTTTGGGTGCGACATTCCCCCCTGCCCGTTTGCCTCAAAATGACATGGAAAAAATCCTTCAATTGATTGCAAACTTGTATGCTTTCCTCTTCAGAACTATTGGAATCATATTCATAACTGGATGTGTAACAAGAAAGCATATTCTCCCAATCTGAAGCCATTGTTTTGATTCTCGAACAAGGCAAGACGTCTTGGCGTGACGTCACAAATTGGGGGCGGGACTTTCTGAAATTTTTTTTTGCAGATTTTGGACACTTTTATTGGTGTTTTGCATTTGACTAAAAATATCATACTCCGTGTTTTGGGTATTTTAGATGCTATGAAACGTTTTTCTGATGTCAGTTAAGAAACAAAAAAGTGACGTCGCTTGTCCTTTAAGAAAAGTTTCTTAAACAACTTATTGTATTTAATTTATGAAATGGGTCAAATTGACCCTAAAAAAAAAGAGGGTTAAATGTGTCAATAAATCTTAAAGTAGAATCATTGTGTCTGTGTGTTTTTCAGAAGATCACAGATTACCAGCAAAAATTAGTCTCTTTCTCAAAATACACAATTCATGTTTCAAAAGTAAATATCGGCCATTGAACTCGTCGCTGGCATTAGAATGACTATTTGCGACATTGTGTGTCATTGTGTCTGGATGGATAACGCAGTCAAATTGCTTTTGATGTGCACAAATGAAACAAAGATGTGAAGCTTAGTCATGCACTGTAGTTTTGACAATTTCAGTTGTGAAACAAATGTACTCAAGCAACTGAGAATGACTCATTGATTTGGTGCAAAATGCATGCATTGGCTGTGTTAGTTTTTCATTGCAGAAATCACTCATATACTGTATAAATAGGCCTGAGGGGGTAGAGGGAGTGGGGTAGGGGGGGAGAATCAGAATGAGGGAGAATGTGCGGGAGAGAGCATGTTGCACACATGCGAGACAGGGAGAGAGAATGCGTGAGAGTGTATCGAGAGAGCGTGTGTGTGAGCGAGTGCTTGCGAAAGAGCTCGCGTGAGAGAGCACGTGCAACAGAGCTTGTGAGAGAGCTTGTGCGAGAGAGACAAATCGTCAAATTAATACAACAGAAATGCACATGTTGCACACCTATGTGAGCGTGAGAGAGAGATTGCATGAGAGTGTGTACGAGAGAGTGTGAGAAAGAAATCCCCAAATAAATGCGCATGTAGCACAAAAGTGTGAGAGTGAAAGAGTGTGTGTGAAAGTGTGTTGCAAAGAGTGTGAGAGAGAGAAATCCCCAAATAAATATTACAGAAATGTGCATGTAGCCCAAATGAGTGTGTGAGTGTGTGCGAAAGAGAAATTCCCAAATTAATCTTCCATAAATGCGCATGTTGCTCACATGTAAATTTCCCAATAACCACATGTGTATGTTAGCTTACACAGACGTATGATTGGCTGGTCACTCGCCAATCATAGTTTGCGAAAACTGCTCTGATCACAAGCCGTTAGTGACACAAGCGCAGCGTATCTGTAGCGAGCTGCAGTCTAGCTAGCTATCAAGATAGCTATCTAGTGGCTAGGTAGCTATCTTTCTATCTATATGAGTTACGTTGGGGTTGAGTGAACGCTGGCGCGTGTGGCTGCCGCTGCTCACCCACAGAAAACTGATCCTGTGACTGTAAAGTGGCCTTGAGTTTTGAAAGGCGCTTAGAAATCCAATGTATTGTTGTTATTATTATTATTATGTGATCAATACAAATGTCAGTGTCATGTTGAAATGCTGTCTTCCAGTATCAAACGCAGTAACTGCTATATGGTGTGGGCTGGAGAGAGCAACAGCCCAGGTGGCAGAAGTAACAACGGTTTAGAGATCGGCTGCTTCGTTGACACAGCAAAAGGACTGCTATACTTTAGCGCTAATGGCAAAGAGCTCAGCACAGTCTACCAGGTATGTAAAGGTGACACAAGCACTTTCCAGGATGTGGATTCTTTGATGTTTGAATTTAAAGAAAAAATGGAATAATTTGTTCTCTCTCAGGTGGAGCCAAGTACGAAACTCTTCCCCGCTGTCTTTGCCAAGGCGACCAGCCCCAATG
Source organism: Hippocampus bargibanti (assembly GCF_051943395.1). Lineage (NCBI taxonomy): Eukaryota > Metazoa > Chordata > Actinopteri > Syngnathiformes > Syngnathidae > Hippocampus > Hippocampus bargibanti. Next base: position 755,606 of record NC_142748.1, on the reverse strand, counting down.
TCTTCCAGTTTGAACTGGGGCAGATTAAGGTGAGATAACAATCGTCATGGTGATGGTGATGATAATATATAATGATAATAATGATAACACATTTCATTTATAAGCGCCTTTCAAAACTCTCGAAGTCACTTGACAGTCACAGGATACGTTTTTCTTCGGGTGAGCAGCGGCAGCCACATGTGCCAGCGTTCACTCAACCCGGTGCTCTCGCGGGCTCCTCACGCTATGTATCTATCCAGCTGCAGACTGTCCAATAGCACCGAAACTTTCCTCTGAACAAAGTGGGGCTGTGAAGATGCTGCCCATTACAGACGCAAAAAAAAGCACAATGGCCCCAGAGCTGTCCAGCAATGATAGTCAAATGGCAGCGACATTGCTCCCGATCAAAAACAGTGCTGGCATATTTGTGCTGTCGCAATTGGTCAGCACAGTCTCCTTGATGAATGTCGTGGCCAAAAATGCTGAAAAACAATCCGATTCTGTTCCATATGACGCACAACAACACAAAGTGACAAAAGAAAACACCAAAACAAGACAGATATGATGATATTGACATGATGTTTCCGTTCCCTTTTTAGAATGTGATGCCTCTATCAGCTGGTTTATTTTTGAGTGAGAGGAAGAATTTATCCCCCCAATGTCCTCCTCGGTTGCATGTCCAATTTCTCACTCCCGTTTTATGGAGTCGTGTTCCCAATCACTACCCCAAGGTAATGCTTGTTGTTCCTCAATATCAGTCGATATTGTCCCCGTGTGCATTTCCAGACTAAAACCTCTCCTCTCCGCAGGTTTCAGTATCCCGAGTAAATGACCGACATGGCTGGGAAGTCCAATGTAATGAACCATCGCAGTTTTTGTCTCTGCACATACCTGAAGAGAACAGGTTGACTGAATACCCCCGCAGCCGGCTTCAAACACTCCCCTTGATATTTCACGTCTCACTTGTGTGTGTCATTCAGGTCACTGGATATCTTGGAACTGACAGAAAGGAGAGATTTGTTGACGTTTCATTACCATACCCTCAGATTGTATTCTGCAATCTGTGCATTGGGTAACAATCGGGTTGCTCACTCCCTTTGCTCTCACGTGGATGAGGCTCAGCTTCTGCACGCTATCGAGAATAAGTACATGCCAGGTGAGTCGCATCAAAGTCAATTTTTCAAAGACACTAATCTCTTGTTTTTGGCGGTTAAGGACATTAATGTCCTCTCGGACCCAGCGTGCAAGGCACTTGGAATGACTTTAACAAACATAATAAACATGAAAACGGCAAGTTGCCAGGAGAGAGAGGTCATGCAAAAACAAAAAAAAAAGGTTGAAGTGAGGTCTTGCAGAAAAAAAAAAAATGAGTTCAAGATGATAGTACACCGTGTAGCGTGTACTCAGAGCTCGGTGAGTGTGGCAGTGGGAAGGGGCAGGGGGGCAGGGCTGGGAGGGAGTTGAGTCTTGAGCCTGCTGGTTTTGGCTTGGACCACTGCGCAGTAATTGGCCAACGAAACGCGACACTGATCTAGGAAACACTTGATTAGACTGATCAACAGTAACTCGCGTGAAAAGACAGATGGGGGTGCTGGGCGGGGCTGAGAAGATGCACGGCCAATCCACATGGCTGTAAACTATGGGATATATCATGCTGTCATTGGGTGACGTCAGCACTGGGAACCAATCAAGCTACAGCCATGTACAGAGTGACCCAAAAAGATGCGTACCCATGAAAATTTCTATTGTGGCTTTAATTAAAAGGCTATTGATTTCAAATTACAACCATACATTATTCAGTTTATGGAAGACCATTCTCCAGAGTTTCAGCAATTTATGTATATCTTTAGTCAATTTATGGCTTTCCCAAGATGTCTTCCAAATGTCCACCATTTCGTTGCAAGCAAACCTGTACTCTTCTGACAAAGTTGTCAATCACTTTTGTGATTGTAATTTGAAATAAATAGCTTTTTAATCAAAGCCACAATTGAAATTTTCATGCGTACGCATCTTTTTGGGTCACCCTGTAGCAAGGGATTACAGTACAGTTTCATTCACTGAAGAGGTATTTGCTTAATGAATAAATAAATTAAATGGAAATTGTATTAGCCCGCACGTCGAATCTGAAATTACATAAAACAGTCCAAGATGTACAACTCGCTCATTAGCTAGAAGTCAGTGACATCATCAGTGACGCCTGTTGACGAGAGCGAGGACAAAAGTGGTCATCAACTGAATGGCCATTCTTTAGTTTTATGGCTTCTATGCCAAGGAGGTATCTGAATAATCTGCGCTTTAGTTTTGCTTCACCAAAGAAAATGGGCCTATGACTCAATAGGTCGGGCAGCAATTGTCTGTTTTAATTGTTCTGCTGTAAATTCCGAGGAATAAAAAATGTCGCTCAGTGTCTGAGCATATGAGGATTGACTACACTCTGGAAGGCTAAATATATTTAGGAATTGTTTTCGGTCAGTGTTGGAGTTGTTAAAAGTAAAGAACATTTTTAATGTTGCATTTAGTAAGAACGAGAAGTACCGTATTTATTCGAGTATAACTCGCGCACGTGTATAACGCGCACCTCTAATTTTCAATTAAAAATCGGTATAAAATTGTGTTTCACTTTTTCACGGCCCAGAACAAGCTTTGTAAGCGACAACAGATCCGTCCATGATAAAAATCATTTATTGACAATGTCAACTATGAACACAACAACCAAAAGAAAATTACCCTGAGTTGCCATCTCACGGGTAACAGTATATCAATTAAAATATGAAGAACACTGAATCAAAACTCTGGAGATTGGTACTTGTGCAAAACGACAATGCTTAACTCACGTTTCAATGTGGGCGAGGCAGGGAAAGAAAATGAAGCGTAGCTCAAGAAATGGTAATCAACAATCAAAAAAAGGAATGCGTGTGATCCGAGTCTTTCTGAGAATCGTTGTACTCAAATAAATACGGTAAATAAAAATACATTCACATGCGGGCACACACACACAAAAAACACCAATGATAACGACACAGCAAAAAAGGTGGTGAATATCTGATTTTGATGCCAAATATCTGGCCGTAACATACCATCCCGCGAGTAGTAAATGGCCCCCAGGCCTTAGGTTTGAAACCACTGATTACCAGGCTCAGCGGCTTGGAAAAAATGGATTGGTGCTCAAAATGATTGGCATATTGAAGTGCTATTCCCTAACTGTGTGTAATAAGTTTTTTTTCATATGCTAGGGTTCATTTAGCTGACGACCTATTGGCTAATTATTAGCTTTCTATTTGCGATCTATTAGCTAACTGGCCGGCTAGCTAGCGATCTGGCTGGCTATACATTTGTTATATAGGTAGTTGTCTAGCTGGCTATCGATTGACTATCTATTAACTCTGAAGCTTTCTATATATTGACTTCCGGGTTGAGTGAACGCTGACGCGTGTGGCTGCCGCTGCCCATCCACAGAAAAACTTCTCCTGTGACTGAAAAGTGACATTGACAGTTTTGAAAGGCACTTATAAATTAAATGTATTATTATTATTATTATTATTATTATAACAATGTGAGAGATGTTTGATCGGACACTGTGGACAAGACTCGAACCCAGAAAGATAGTATTTTACTGCCGGCAGGAGACGCAGCCATTCATGACAGACGTCTGAATTCTGCAGCCCTCTGCCTAGCTATTTATTGAGAATATATGCAAATTTAAGTGATACATTAGTAAAACATAGTTTTCTTGATTTGAATACCACGCCCCTGGAACGTTCTGAGCCCCAAAAGCTGTAAGCAATAAAACATTGTCTTTTCCATGAACTGATAAATTTGTATCCTGGCTAATGAGCTCTTCCTGTGAAGGAGTTTTAAGTCGTAAATTGCTTCGGTGATAAAGGAGTTTCCCAAGTCCTAAATTTTGTCCAAGGCCGGATCTCCTCGATGAAAATGACAGTTTAACTTGCTGTGTTTGTTGACCTCAGATTGACCCCAGGTTGTCTGTGCTTCAATTGTGTATTCGAGTCACACATGTTGACTAAGCATATAACAGCATGAAACTTTGAAATATGATAACTTCTTATTCTCTATCATTCTGTTAATCTTTTTCTGCGTGTTTCCCTTTCAGGTTTGCTTCGCGCAGGGTTCTATGACCTCTTGATTGACATCCACCTGAGCAACTACGCAACCGCTCGACTCATGATGAACAATGAGTACATTGTTCCAATGACCGCCGAAACCAAGAGCATCACCCTTTTTCCCAATGAGGAAAAAAAACACGGAGTGCCCGGCATCGGGCTCAGCACTTCCTTAAGACCAAGAATGCAATTTTCATCCCCAAGTTTTGTCTGGGATTCCGGAACATGTCGTACGAATGTCAACAATGGCTCAGGAGCAATGGATTCTTGCCAATACAGTCCCGAGTTCCCTTTAGATATTCTAAAAACTAAAACGATTGAGATGCTCACCGAGGCAGTATGTGAAGGCAACATTCATGTGAGGGATCCCATTGGAGGCAGCACTGAATTTCTCTTTGTTCCGCTCATCAAGCTTTTTTATACCATGCTAATCATGGGCGTTTTCCAAAATGGTGATCTGAAGAATATACTGCGACTGATTGAGCCGTCTGTGTTTTCCGAGAAATGCGAAGTGCCGGATGGAATGGGGAGGAAGTTGCCAAAGCAGACAAAGGATGAAGGGCAAAGCATCCCAAAGGAGGGCTTGTTGCAGATGAAACTACCAGAGCCTGTCAAACTTCAGGTAATCCCAATTTCTCTGAAACTAATTCTTTGTTTATTCGATAGTACATATTTATATCGATGAAAAGGTTTCTTCAGCCGTCATCTGTACTTCTTTGAAGGTGTCGGACGTTTCGCTTCGTATCCCAGTTGCTTCGTCAGCAAACTAAAGTCTTACTGGTAGTTTAGGCCCTATATGTATCACCTCATCAGCATAACTAAGCCTATGTTGCCTAAGCAGTGTGTTGTAAGAACGATCCAAATTGAACCTCACCCCACCATAGCGGTTTAGGGAATGGACCACTCCTGTACGACTGAGAGCTTACACAGACGTACATATTTATATGTAATTTAACAAAAAATCATGGTTGTCCTGCCGCTTTTTGTGTGCCGTAGATGTGCCATGTTCTTCAGTATCTATGTGACTGCCAGGTGCGCCATCGTATCGAAGCGGTTGTAGCCTTCTCTGATGATTTTGTAGCCTGTCTCCAAGAAAACCAACGTTTCCGCTACAACGAAGTCATGCTCGCATTGAACATGTCTGCTGCTCTCACTGCCAGGAAGACCAAAGAGTTCCGATCTCCACCTCAGGAACAGGTAAGGAACTAAGAGAAAGACATATCTTGAGGAGTACTTTTGATATTTTTATTCATTGGGGTACTTTCTGTCAATCAATCAAAGCTGGATTGCGCTGTTTTTCATAAAAGATATTTTGGTGCTCATACGAGAAGGCCTTCGTGTTTGCTTTCAACATTTAGCTTGTAGTAGACGTGCACATTCCACTATGACGTCCCTGATGCACTGCTGAAAAGGATGCTTTGATCCTCTAGAACTGCTTCATGTCACAAAGAGGGTACAGCAAGTGCTGAAGGTGCGAATGACTCTCTGTGTCTTCTTTTTTGTTCCCTTTCCTCTTCGTTTCATAACTTTGCTGCTGTGTTACTTCCAGGTAGATTGAACGCTGGTGCAAATGGCTGCCGCTGTTCACCCGCACAAAAAAATCCCATGACTGTAAAGTGTCCTTGATAGATTATTAGTTCAAAACAAGGTTTTGATTTAGACTGGTTCAGACTTGTCGCCTAAAATCTCGGATTGGATTGGAATTAGCCTTTTTTTAGTCTCGCGGTTCAGTGGAGAACATTTCACAATAGCATAGTCATGTAAGGAAGAGGATAGGAAAAGAGGAAGTCGAAAAACAAAATACGGGAGCTGCTGGATAGGCAGCCACTCTTGCGGCACAATCTTGAAGTCAAAATAACAAAATAATATGACAACACAAAGACAGTCATTCCATCCTAAATCCTTCCTGCACCCTCTTTGTTTTATGAAGCAGTTCTAGATGAAAGAGGAGAAGCGTCCTTTTAACCAGTGGATCAGAGACGTCATGGTGAAATGTGCACGTGTGCTACAAGCTAAATGTTGAAAGCAAGCACGAAGCTGTAGCATTCATTGGCAAAAACAGATGGTCTCACATTTCCTGTCCCACGTAAATCCGCTTCAATTCCAAGCCGCGACAGTTCCACATCTGCTCCCAGAGCTGTACACCGATGACAGTCAAATGGCACCAACATTCCTCCCAATCAAAAACAAAGTTAGTGACAAGGAGAGCAGGTTTCACAAAATATTTTTGGCATTGATGTACTGCTTTCTGTATTAGATTGATACATACTCTTTGCTGCTTACCAGCTGAGGGATGTTCAAATTGTCTGTTGTTGATGTTTCTTCTCATCTATTATTGTCACTATTTTATGATCCTTGACACTCTTGTCTTGGTATTTCTATTTGAAGTTGCATCCTTATGCTAAAGTCACTAAAATATATTTTTCTCATCCAACTTTAAACTACATTCACACCTGATTTGGCTGTACAATTCAAACTGGATGAGTTTGAAAATCTATTTCCTGCAGATTAACATGCTGCTGAATTTTAAGAAGGAGATGCAAGAGTGCCCTTGTCCCGAATACATCCGCGAACAACTACTCGACTTCCATGAGGACCTCATGAAACACTGTGGTAAATATACGTATTTCAAAATAGAATAAGACTACCCAAAATTTGTAGTGTAAAAGCTTTTTAATCTGGATCGTCAGAGCGGATAAGAGTCATTTATTCAGTAACATCTTTGTGGAATTGTACGAGTAGACAAATCTACTAATTTCAACACCGATTACTGACTGTAATGCCTCTTTTTTTCTCAGGTATAGAATTAACTGAAGATGGCTCTTTCGATGGAAACAGTCATTTCACCATTCGAGGTCGACTGATGTCATTGGTGGAAAAAATGTCTTCTCTGAAGAACAAGATTGTCAACGCGACAAAGGAAAATGCAGAGAGACCGTCCAGTAAGTTACCTGTATCCTAAAGTCTTCATCGGTTGTAAATATTAACGCATGCAGTGAGAATTGAACGTCTTTAGTCGTGATGTATTTATTTATTTATTGTTGTGCGTTCTGGATGAAATAAATGGAGGAGATGAAATATTCTTATGGTTTCTCCAAATTCATAACAGCCCTCGAGAGGAAACCATAACTACAATGTGGCTGGTGGCAAAAAATGACTTTGACATCCCTGATTAAGTCAGTCTACCGCCTGTAATGTTTTCATGTTGTTTTAAGAAAATGACACAAGTTGTCTTGAAGAGTGGCAATGTAACATGGCCGCCCTTTGGCCTCATTCCCAAGTCACAATTCTGACATAACGCTGAATAAGAAATGCAAAGGGTGAAGTTCTTTCTTCCAGATGCTCTCATTAATCCGAGCCAAGACTAAAACAGGCACTGATAAATGTGTTTTAAAGGACAACCGACACCATTTTCCTAACTGACATTAGAAAAACGTTTGATAGCATCTAAAATACCCAAAACACGCAGGCTGATAGTTTTAGTCAAATGCAAAACACCAATAAAAATGGCTTAAAGTGTCCCTAAATTACTTCAAAATGAAACTGGAAATGGCCAGTTTGAGAAGGTCCCGCCTCCTTGTTCGGGACATCACATCAAGACGTCTTGCCTTGCTAGAGAATCAAAACAATGGCTTCAGATTTGGGGAAGATGCTTTCTTGTTACTCATCCAGTTATGAATATGATTCAAATAGTTCTGAAGAGGAAAGCATACATGTTTGCAAACGATTAAAGAAGTCCTTTGAGGCGTCTGGACTCCAATGTAGCACCCAAAAAATGCACAAGATGGCGCCCAAGCTCCGTTGGAAATGGGCTGATTTGTCTGCTGGGAATTTGTGTCAACTAGTATCAAATAGTAGTCTTGGTGCAACACACAATTCACCATCGCATTATTTGTTTTTTCCTTCTAATTTCGCCATCAACATGAAGTTTTCAGACCAAACAAAGTACCCAAAATGCATTGTGTGTCGCTTTCTCGGTCAGGGGCGTTCCAGATGTGACGTCACGTCAGGCATCGTCACCAACTCAAAAACAAGACTTCCTGAATATTCAGCGCGGGTCTTAAAATGTAAAGTATAGCTAGATGGTGTGGAATCTTAGTAAAATACGCTCAGTAGAAGTCATTTGATTGACAAATTATGGACACAACTTGTCCAGAGGCGTCGGTTGTCATTTAAGCGGAGTATGGGGGTGGTTGAATGACAGAAGATTGTCAGTTGCAGCAGCAGCGTATGATGGCTAGCCCTGGCTTTAGCCACGAGGGGCCTAGAGGACATTCTTCAAGGACATACTCATGTATGCGCTCTATCATTGTTGGAGTGTCGGAAATCAAGTTTTATTGTCGAGCATTTGCTTGTAAGATGATATTGGTTTGTCTCCATTTGTTTCATCAGGTACATTGCAGCAGTTGATTTCAGAGACGATGGTTCGCTGGGCTCAGGAGTCGGTTATCGAGGATCCAGAGCTTGTCCGAGCCATGTTTGTCTTGTTGCATCGACAGTATGATGGCATTGGAGGACAGGTTTCATACTTTCTTTTTCCATCTTCCTAAATTGTCATTGCAATCCACACAAATGTATTTGTCCTTTCTCCATCTAGGTTCGGGCCCTCCCCAAGACTTATACAATAAACCCGGTATCAATTGAGGACACCATCAACTTGCTCGCTGCTCTTGGACAGATAAGATCGTTGCTGAGCGTACGAATGGGAAGAGAGGAGGAGAAGCTGATGATAAGGGGTCTGGGGTGAAACAAAATGTTCCTCGAATCTTTTTCATAGACAACTTTAAAAGTGTTAAGCTATGTCATTGGTGCTCTTTTTTTTTTGACTGTATTTTTGAAGTTTTCATATTTGGATAAGAACGGCAGGTAACAATGTATTTATTTTATTCTGCAGCGATATTATGAACAATAAAGTCTTCTACCAGCATCCGAACTTGATGAGAGCTTTGGGGATGCACGAGACCGTCATGGAGGTCATGGTGAACGTACTCGGTGGCGTTTCAAAGGTATCCAGAACTGCGTTAAACAGGATTAAAGATCTTTCTAGAGCATTCATTTTATATCTTTTTTTTGTCTCGCGTGAAAAGACCTTACCTTAACTTATCATAGTACCGTTTAGCAACTTCTATATAATGTTAATGTGTAGGGTTTTATTTCCTTGTTACCAATGTGTTATCATTACCGTTGTTTTGCAGGAAATCACCTTTCCTAAAATGGTGGCCAACTGCTGTCGTTTTCTTTGTTACTTTTGTCGAATCAGCCGTCAAAACCAAAAAGCCATGTTTGACCATCTCAGCTATCTGCTGGAAAACAGCAGCGTTGGCCTTGGTGAGTTACTATCCGAATAGAGCTACACAGTCATGAATAATATGCAATCGATGGAACCTCAAGGAAGGCACGGACTCTTTATTCCAATTAATGAAAAAAAAAGGATACGTGCGACTGACGAGTTGGTGTCGTTCGTCTGCGCTAAATTATAAAAAGCACTTACTGTAACTGCAACTAAAAAAAGTGCAACATAGTGGGGAACTTATACTAAATATCATATTTTCCGGCGTATAAGGCGCACCCAAGAGGCTTGATTTTCTTCAAAAGATGACCCTATGCCTTATACGCAGGAGCACCTTATACGTGAAGTAATATTGAAGGACAACAAACGTCGCAACTACTTTCAGCAGCTACTGACTCCATTTCCCCCTGTAGAGGAAGTAGTGCGTAACCCCAGCCTCTATTGTAGCGCCTTATAATGTGGTGTGCCTTATATTTGTAAAACATTTCGTTATTATATTTGAAAACCTTTTTTTATTCATAGGAGGTGCGCCTTCTATATGGAAAAAGTTAGAAAGTACACCATTCATTGGGGGTGCGCCTTATACTCCGGTGCGCCTTATACACCGCAAAATATGGTATTCTAAAAATAGCAATGATAATTCTAGAATGGCACACTGACAAACTGAAATTGCTGGTTACAATGAGCAAGGAAAAAAAATAATGCATAAGACAAAAAGCGCTTGCAAAGGCAAAGATAACACAGCAATGGAATAGCACAAGTGTACTGATTAATTGAATTGCTTCAATTCAGCATCCTCTGAGAAGTTTTATGGCATAAACTAAATGGACGTTTGGTATTCTTAGAAGGATACGGCGACGTCGTATTTTCAGGAAATGGAGTTTGTGTCCTTGACATTTCCACTGTCTTGCATTCTTCTTAGCGTCTCCATCGATGCGAGGAGCCACCCCTCTTGATGTTGCTGCCGCATCAGTCATGGATAACAATGAGTTGGCCCTTGCTTTGAGAGAACCAGATTTAGAGAAGGTGAAGCTCATCATATTGGGTCGTTTGAAACGTGTTTACCATCGCATTTGCAGGTTTGATAGAGAAATGTTCACCTCACTTAGCTACCTTAAGCGGTAGCTGATGATAAAGTGGCTGGAATTATTCACTCAATCGGTCCATTTAATGACAGCAATCCGTATTTTTCAGAGTTAAAACCCCAAAGAGTATTTTTAGCATGTGTAGAGACCTACTTTTTTTATGAAGTCTTCCCCCACTAAATGTAAAACCAATGCAGGACAATTGTGGTGGTGAAATGCTGACTAATTTCTCAACAAATACATAGATTGAAGCTAGTATTTTCTCAACTCCTCTGATGTTGCCGTATGATTAGATTTGGTGTAGGCGCATAGTGTTTGTTTTGAAGGTCGTGAAAAAAAAAACAACAGAAAAATAGGTCAAATGGGTGTCAAAGTCAAGGCCCGAGGGCCAAGTGTGGCCCGCCACATCATTTTATTCGGCCCGTGAAAGCAAATCAAGCATGTCAAGTGCCATGATGCTTGCTAAAGTGGTTTCCCCATATTCATAATGGCACTCAAGAAGGAACCAGGTGGCCCGTGGCAAAAAAAAAAAAAAGTTTGACACCCCTGTTTTACAAGCTCATGAAAAATTACACTTTGATTGATCTCACGGGATGCACATTTTTTCCGCTTGATGTCCTTCTTCTGTGTTTATTTTTCTTAATCAGTATAAATAAGGTTGATCATTCTTCTTCTTCTTCTTCTTCTAAGGTGGTTCAGTATCTGGCTGGCTGCGGACTGCAGAGCTGCATGATGCTGGGCTGTAAAGGATATCCCGACATTGGCTGGAACCCCGTCGAAGGAGAACGCTACCTTGACTTCTTGCGTTTTGCTGTATTTTGCAATGGTTAAAACGGAACTCTTGAATATTCACGCACTACTCTTTAGCTCCTCTTTCTTAAGTTGTAGAATGAATCAAATCTCGTTCTTGCCAAGGTTACTTACGCTCAATACTAAAATTGAGTTCTTGCTTTTTGATCATAGGTGAAAGTGTGGAAGAGAATGCTAACCTTGTGGTGAGACTTCTTATACGCCGACCCGAATGTTTCGGCCCAGCGCTTCGAGGAGAAGGCGGTGATGGATTGTTGGCCGCAATGGAAGAAGCAATTAAGATTTCCCTCGATCCCTTCAGGGATGGTCCTTCCTCTGCATCGGAAGGCAGCAACATTATGTAAGACAGTGCGCAAAATTAAAAAACATGTTACGCTCATAGTTATTTTTGAGATAGTACGAGTGAGTGAGTGTGTGTGTGAGTGAGCGTGAGTGAGAATGAGTGGACATGAAGTGAGTGAGTGAGATTGATTATTCTGTCTATTTTTGTCAAGATTTAGGATGAATCCACCAATAGTGACTGTTATAAAAAACAAATGCATCTAAATAAAACCATACACTCAAGTTCAAGTGCTATCCAATTGTGCGTCTGTGTTTGTGTTTATGTGTGTGTGTGCGTGCATGCCTCCATAGTAATGATGGGCTACAGGAAGAAAATGATACCATCCACTTGGGGAATGCCATCATGACCTTCTATGCAGCTCTCATTGACCTTCTTGGACGTTGCGGTCCAGAGATGCACGTGAGTGACACAAACACACACACACACACACAATTTTATCATAACATAATCTATCACTGTCATTGTTTTGTATCAGTTAATACATGCCGGTAAAGGTGAAGCAATCCGCATCAGAGCCATTCTAAGGTCTCTCATTCCCATTGAAGATCTTGTGGGTGTCATTTGTATTCCGTTCTCGATGCCGAGCCTGGGAAAAGGTAACTAACTACACGTACGTGTACAACATCGACACAAGCGCCATCTTCTATTCGTTTAGGCAAGAATACAAACTCCAGTTTTATTACCTCACCTAGATGGAGTGGTGTTGGAACCAGACATGTCAGCTGGCTTCTGTCCTGATCATAAAGCGGCCATGGTGTTGTTTTTGGACCGCGTATATGGTGTACAAGATCAGAATTTTCTTCTTCACCTGCTGGAAGTTGGATTCCTACCCGACCTCAGAGCTGCAGCTTCATTGGACACTGTTAGTTTGGGTTCTTTGCTGTGCGATCTATGGTTAAGATTTTTAATTTTGTTTGGGATCTTCAGATAGAAAATCGACTCACTTTTCTGGAGTCAATTAGGAGAATGCTTTAATGCTTAAACTACGGTCCTCGAGGCTTTCCCGCTTGTTTGTCATCTCTACCTGCTGCAAAACACCTGATTGAAATGATCAGATTATCAGCAATCCTTGCATATCAATCAGGTGTGTGGGAAACGTACAGGAAATCGACCCTCGAGGACTGGACTTTGAGACCCATGCTTTAATGAATACATTGAGCATTTTGTAGCCTATAATAATAACAATAATAATACATTTAACTTTCAAGTGCCTTTCTGAACACCAAAGGACACTTTACAATAAAAACAATACATAAAACAATATGACATTTTGATGTAGATTTCAACTTAATGCGGGCGTTATGGATGTTTACACTTTACCATACAGGAAGTTAATTTACAAAAAATGACTTTATATCTTGTTTAAAATACTTATTATAGTACATTTCTGACTCAGGAATAACATTATGTTCCCAATTATTAGGAGTTTGGCTATTTTTTTTCATACATATACATTACAGCTGGGGTGTCAAAACTCATTTTTATGGCGTGGGCCACATTGTAGTTATGGTTTCCTCAGAATTTGGGGAAACCAATGTGCCATCACCACATTTTACACGCAGAGCGCACAACATATTTAGGAATAATTAGTTTTCAAGAATAATGACTGTTATTGTGGTTTAGATGGGACAATTTGAAATTTTGGTTCAAGCATCATGGCCCTTGACTTTGACACCAGTGCTGTATAATATAATATAATATAATATAATATAATATAATATAAATAGGGAATAAGCTGAAAGGAAAAGAAGAAAATATAATATATAATATAATATAATATAATATATAATTAAATCTAATTAAATATAATTACATATAATATATAATATAATATAATTAAGATAATAATAATACATTTAATTTACAAGTTCCTTTGAAATCATCCAGGGCCACTTTACAATTGAAAGAGCAAGAAACACCAGCTCAATAAAACCATAAATAAAATGAGATAATAATAATAATAATAATAATAATAATATAGTATAGAAAGATTAGGATAATTCACGCAGAACTTTTAGCTTTCCTTTTTTCAAGTAACAATAAAATGTATGTCATTTTCATAATGTCATTCTTGTACGCCTCCCTCCGCACCCCTCTTTTCTTCCATGATTGTCTTTGTGTTAGGCAGCTCTCAGTGCCACAGACATGGCTCTCGCCCTCAATCGCTATCTGTGCGCCGCAGTATTGCCCTTACTGACAAAATGCGCGCCACTATTTGCGGGGACGGAGCCATTTGCATCGTTGATCGATTCTCTCCTTCACACGGTTTACCGTTTGTCCAAAGGCTGCTGCCTTACCAAAGCTCAGAGGGATGCCATTGAAGAGTGTCTTCTTGCCGTTTGCGGGTAAGAGGACAGTTTACTGTTTGACAATTGGATTGATGCTTTGGATGAGGGTTTGCAAATACGCTGTGGGTACTTCAGGACAGCCAATTTCACATTACATGCAGAATAATGCCTTTAAAGTTTGTTTTTATGAAAACGGTAAAGCACCAATGTAGTCCCCAAGGACGTGTTCTGCCCACAGTGATGAGAATTCTCTCTTTTTAAAGCAATCTGGACAGCCTGCATGCAACCGAATAAGACAACTCCTAATTATTGGATTGGATTGGATTGAATTACATTAGCCTTTATTAGTCTCTCAGTGGAGAAATTTACATTTCGCAGCAGCAAAGTCATGAAAGTAAATGGAAAGGGAGAAGTAGAAAAACAAAATACAGCACGTGCTGTATTTTGCCACTCTCGCGGGCGGCGCCATCCTGAAATCAAAACAATAACAAATAATGTGACACAACACAAACCACACAGAGTCATTCAATCTTAAACACTTTCGGTCCCCTCTTTGTTGTATGAAGCAAATCTAAATGAAAGAGGAAAGGATTAAAGCGTCCTTTTCACCAGTGGATCAGGGACGTCATGGTGGAACGTGCACGTCTACTACAAGCTACATGTTGAAAGCAAACGTGAAACTGTAGCATCCATTGACGAAAAGAGTCTCGCATCTCCTGTGCCACGTAAATCCGCTTCAATTCCAAGCCGCGACAGTTCCACATACGCATTTATGCACGGTTTTAACACTTTAATTCACATTTTTGTAACAGTTGAATGGAACCAATCGTTCTTTTGTTGTTTGTTGCCGTTTTCGAAAATGTTTGAACAAATTTAGAAAATTGGGCTGGCTCCTTCAGTCAATACATTAATTTGCTACTTGTAATTGAGCCTCTAGATGGCAGCACTTGGCACATCCAGGTAACAGCGCGACTGCCCAATGTATTAATTCTACATGCAGGCCTGATGTTATTGATGTTATAGCACAGGCTGCTGGCCGGATGAAAATTGACCAAGGGCCACATTTGGCCCCTGGGCCGGATTTTGGACATTTTGACATAAACCATATTTCTCTTGAAAATTGTGTGATTTAAACAAATTGAAACACGAATGAGTCTCACTGTTGTTATTTTCTGTTTCTGTTTCACTTTCTCCATTTTTTTTTCTGCAGTAAATTGCGACCTTCGATGATGCAGCATCTATTGAGGAGGCTTGTGTTTGACATTCCTTTGCTTAACGAACATACCAAGATGCCCTTGAAGGTGCGTCATGAGGGAATTTCAACTTTTCGTTCTTTCAGCAAATGCAACTAGACTTGAAATGATGTGTTTTAGAAACCCCCTTTTTGAAAATGGTCTTTTACAAAGCCTCAATTTTATTTATTTTTTCAAACAGCTTTTGACCAATCACTTTGAGCGTTGCTGGAAATACTACTGCCTGACCGAAGGTTGGGGAGGTTTTGGTGCCTCGTCTGATGAAGAACTTCACCTTTCGAGGAAATTATTCTGGGGACTATTTGATGCTCTCTCTCAAAAGGTATGAAGAAATGTAGCTCAATTTAATTGAACCTTGTAGTCATTGAAATTTGTTTTGAAAGGTTTACGGTTTGTTTGAGATGCATATAAACCAAAAAATAAATGTCATCAGAGGGGTAAAATGACAGTCTGATTTTATTTCATTTCAAACAGATGACATTTGAGTTGACTTTTTAAAAGACGAAAAGCTACAGATTGCAGGAGGTGGCCAATTCCAGAGTTGGGGATCAGTGCCAACAAAAAAAAAAAATGTTTCCAAATACTATCAGGATGCAAACAGAGGAGATGGATCATACAGCAGCGGTGTTCTATACTGAGGCGACCAATATTCAGATTAAGGCCGAAATTACACTTTCTCAAACATTCAGAAGAACTCTTGAAAAAGTTACAAGAATGTCAAACTCATTTTTTGTAGTTATGGTTTCCTCTCGGGGGCCATTATGAATTATGGGGAATGTTTTATCCCCTCCACGTATTACATATACAGCACAGAACAAATTCTGGAGTAAATAGTTTTCTAATTTAAAGTAAAAAAACAATGTCGGTTATTGTGGTTTGCATGGAACAATGTGAAATTTTGGTTTGGACTTTAGCAAGCATCACGGAAAGTAAATTGGATTTTCTTTCCCGGGCCGAATAAAACGATGCGGTGGGCCAGATTTGCCCCACGCACCTTGATTTAGACACCTGTGATGTAAGGGATTGGACAGATTGGCTAGATAGCAATCGAGCTAGATAGCTAGCTCTCTTTCTATTTAGTTATTGGATTGGATTGGATTGGATATGCCTTTACTGTGAGACTAATAAAGGCATATCCAATCCAATCCAATAACTAAATAGAAAGAGAGCTAGCTATCTAGCTCGATTGCTATCTAGCTTGATTGCTAGCCAGCTAGTTAAATCTCTGGCTAGCTCGATAGATAAGCATCAAATTTCAGCTTTCAAATTTGATTTCCTTTCGGGGCCAGATTTGGCCCGCGGGCCGTGACTTTGACACCTGTGCTCTACATATACAGATTAATTGTTATCAAGGGGTCGACAACCGTAAATGTTGAAACGGCCATATTGGACCAAAAAACAAACACATTTAAAGCCTTATATAAGCCTCATAATTTAGACAACCTATGCCTTATGTATGTCCATTAGCTATATTAGCATACTATCATAATTACAAAATTGTTTACAAATACATCATAAGCCTTCATGATTAAATCTGTTGAAGGGTGCCGCCTCTAGTTTTTAAGTTCATAACAATATGGATGAATTACTGTGTTTCATTGCTTTGAAATGATAGAAATGTAATTAAAAAATCCGTTTTTTAAATGTAATGTTTATTTTCAGGAAAGGAAAAAAAACCAAAATGGAATGTGCGTTGTGTGAACACATCTGGGCAACAAACAGTGCAATTGAACGCAGCATGTATTTAGATGTGTTGAATCATCTGTTCTCCTCAGTTATATCGAATAAATGTATCAAAATAGTTATTTAAATGGGGATATATGTGTGTCTTTGTTTGTTCAGCCTTATGACCAGGAGCTGTTTAAGGTTGCGTTGTCATGCCTTAGCGCAGTGGGAGGAGCTCTTCCTCCAGATTATATGGAGTCGAAATACATGGCCATGATGGACAAACAATCATCAATGGATTCTGAAGGAAACTTTACTCCACAGCCTGCAGATACTGCCAAGTATAGATATTTTTTGTATTCATAGTTTTGAATGTCTATCAGAGATGACCTATTTACTTACTGACTATTAAAATGCTGCGAGATACACTCGTGAAATTTCTGTTGCTCAACTAAAATGGAAAGTGACTGAGATGTACTTACGCACAATGCCGAAAGAATCTAAAACGCATTACGAGTCTCAATATTACTCTTGTTTTGTCTTATAGCGTGTTGGTCCCAGAAAAATTAGACAGTTTCATAGCCAGATATGCAGAGCATAACCATGAGAAGTGGTGTTTCGAAAAGGTACGTCTTTGTCCATTCATATTCCTTAGAATTAACTTAAATGTTGCGATTTTATGGCATATCTCTTTTTTTACTTCCAGTTTTCCAATGGCTTCGCATATGGAGAAAATACATGTGAAATAACCAAGAGCCACAATTTCTTGAAGCCTTTTAAAGCACTCTCTGAGAAGGTAATGGACATTTGCCTCTTCATTTACTGTATTTGTTTATTTATTTGTTTACTGATTATATAATCTACATTTGCCCCTGTATTTATTTATGTATTCATTGATCTATTTATTCTTTCATCTATTTTTTTGTTTTATCTATTAATTTATTTTGTATTGAGTTATTGTGAATAACCAAAGTTATTGGGTTTTAACACTGTCAACATCTCAACTCAGAAATATATAGTCTGACTAAACACAAAGATAATAACGCAGAGTTTGGGTTCTGGATCGTGTGATTGTCCAATTTTGGGGTATGACTTTCTGGATGCAGAATACAAAAGTGTTTTTGTCTGACAAATTGTTTCTACAGTGGTTGGAAAAGTCTTGCGTATATCTGTGTTTCGAGAAAACCGGATCTGGTCTCATATTGGCTGATTTGCTTTAGGATAAAGAATTCTACTATTTGCCAATCAGAGAGTCGCTCAAGACCATGCTTTCTTGGAGCTGGAGTATCAGCAGGATACGAGAGAGTGACTCTTCAAGCCTCCACAACAACAAATCTCGGAGGATATCACTTGCTAGCCAGGTACCATTTTCGGAACATTTACTGCTCGTGTAGCATGTTGGACAAAACTATTACATACCCACCATTAATAGTCATAATGTATTTGCACCTTACTTGGTTTGTATTGATCCATTCTTTGTGTTTGTATTCTTTTTTTCACATTTTGAAGGGACACTTTGCTTTTTCTTTAGTTTTACTCTCTGTCCTGTACTTTCTCGAGCAATATGATGTTTTTAATGAAACATAAAACAACCTTTTCCAGTGGTTAAGCAGACTCTCCACATTCAATAAAGGTGACTTCAATATGCTGTTCACACTTGGGTGGAATAGATTTGTCATCTCCACCCGCCTTATTGGGATAATAATTGAATAAACATGCTAAAAATCGCTTAGCCTAACCGCTGAGCTGTGAAAAAAAAATATTTCTCTGACACTGTTTAAAAAAAATTGTGTCAACGAGCCACGGTTATTCAAAACAACTCGAGTTTTTTGAACAGTTGCCTTGTGATTGACCAGTCCGGTGCCTTGTCTGGATTTCGCCCCAAGATAGGCTCGAGCGTGACCTTGAACAAGAGAAGCAGTTTCGAAAATGGATGAATTTAAAAAAAAGCTTTTTTAATAACAAAAAGTAATCATTTGTTCCTCAGCTGTCCTACGAAGGTGCTCAATGTTACAATCCAAGACCAATTGATATGAGCAACGTTACACTCTCCAGAGACACACAGGTATTGAATATGTCGTATCAAAAGACGCATGCGGATACCAACAAACCACTATATTTAAGAGTTTAAAAAATGACCTGTACAAGCCAACAGTCAAATGTGTTTTGCAGTCAATGGCGGAGCTGCTTGCGGAGAACTTTCACAACATCTGGGCTCGAAAAAAGAAAATGGAGCTTGAAGCCAAAGGTGTGGTACAGAAAATAGAGTGGCTTTCACGCATTCATATGTTTCAGTTTGATGTCTAGCAAACTGTTACGGATTGTCCATATTTTGGTCGACAAGCTAATGATCACAAAATGGAGTTCCAGATATGGCAAAAAAA
This sequence comes from Hippocampus bargibanti, assembly GCF_051943395.1. Taxonomy (NCBI): domain Eukaryota; kingdom Metazoa; phylum Chordata; class Actinopteri; order Syngnathiformes; family Syngnathidae; genus Hippocampus; species Hippocampus bargibanti. Next base: position 736,388 of record NC_142748.1, on the reverse strand, counting down.
TAATAATCAAGGGTCGCATTACTCAAACAAGTTGAAAAGAAGTCGCTTATTTTCTGATTGTAACCAGGAAGTAAGTTCCTTGTGTCAATATATCGTGAGGTGAAGTTCTGTCACTCAACAGCTCTGAAAAGTATTTCTGATATTCGACCAAGATCATATTTTTTCCACAGATACATTGGAGTGCTTATTTTATTTCTTGCCTCTACATGCCAGGTGGAGGAAATCACCCCTTATTGGTTCCCTTCGATACACTGACTGCCAAAGAGAAATTAAAAGACAGACAAAAAGCACAAGATATCCTGAAGTTCCTCCAGATCAATGGTTACATTGTGTCAAGGTAGGAATTATATTTATACCCATGTGAAAGTTGGTATGATTAATAATAATACATTACATTTTAAGCACCTTTCAAAGCTCTCAAGGACACTTTACAGTCACAGGCAAGCATAGGTACTATCATAAATAAAATACGATACAATCACAAATAGAATGCAATTGTCACGTTTTGCGAGGTGGTGATGACGGGTGCGGATCCCAAAAAGCAGGCAGGAGGGAGCAGAAGGTTGTGTTTGACAAATTGTATTAACATAAAGTCAGCAGGAACAAAATCTAAAACATCAAAATCATCTGAACAGAAAAAATACAAATTATCAAAAGAAAACCAAGATTAAAAGTCCGCCAAGGAGAAACAAACACATGCACCGCACACAATGCATTCAACAGCATACAATGACATTTAACAATTACCCGACACCGAATGGTCGTGCCGGGAGTCCTTTTAAGTGTCACTGATTGTAACGACCAGCACCTGTGCAGGTGCAGGCGGGACCGACAGCGCCACTCGGTCGCCAACCAGATCATGACAGATCTGGTTGATCATCTCTGGATTTATTCCTACATTTATCTCCTACATGAAGATGACAGGTTAACAGCCCGTGTCTGTTTACGTCAGATAGACCCCAGGTTTCTATGTACTTCCATTGTGGACCTTGTGTTCGGCGGCTAACTAACTTTGAAACTTTAAATATGATAATGTCTATTCTCTATCAATAAATAATAAAGAAAAAAAAAGTTATTATCCTGTGACTGTAAAGTGTCCTTGAGAGTTTTGAAAGGCGTTTAGAAAAAAAAAAGTATTATTATTATAAATCAGTGAAAATAAATTCAAGATGAACCAAACAAGTGGGTTTTGAAGCAATCAGCATCACCAGGATGTTGATTCAAAATATAAAACTAAACATATGTCGTTTACTGTGCCGACTTTAATAAAACCAGCCGCATTTTATGCCCCTACTAGATTTCATGACAAACAATATCTGCACGGAGACTTTGTTTCTTATTTTCAGAGGTGTGAAGTCACAGGAGTTGGACTCCCCAGCCATCGAGAAGCGGTTTGCCTACACCTTCCTTCAGCAGCTCATCAAATGCGTCGACCAGGCACACGAGCTCATGATGAAGTCTGGTGAGACTCATTTTATAACAGTTGTTACTTTATTCGGTTTTGACGAGGTTCATTGTAAAAGATGGCCCAATCTGGACAACAAAAATGGACTATTAGCGATTTGATTCTCTCTCTAGACATCAGAACAAGACAAAAGGGAGTAAAAAATCCTCATGAACAGCAGATGAAATTCTTTGGAAAGGTCAGAACTGCATTCAAAAACCAATGAAAAAAATTGTAGTAGACCCTGGGATTTTTTTCTCCACATTTCCACCAATTGTCCATTTTTAATCTACAGGTCGTCTTGCCATTGGTTGATCAGTACTTCAAAAACCATCGACTGTACTTCTTATCCACATCCATTCATCCCATAAGTAGCGGTGGCCATGCCTCCAACAAGGAGAAAGAGATGGTTACGAGGTAATTGTGACAAAAAAATAGCAGTCATAAGACTTGGCGAAATTCCATACTGGTCCTTGAAATTGTAACTAGACATCTGAATGTCTGAATGTTGTTTGTCATTCCCCTTTGTCTTTTTTCCTCTTGGATGTTTCACGACAGCTTTTTAATTTGTTTCTTCTTTCCTCCCTGCCTCTTTTTCATCAATTATTTTTTTCTAGTCTTTTCTGCAAACTGGGAGTACTTGTCAAAAATAGGATATCCTTCTTTGGTAAGAATAGTTTATGGCACGGGTGTCAAAGTCAAGGCCCGGGGGCCAAATCTGGCCCGCCACGTCATTTTATTCGGCCCACAAAAGCAAATCACACTTTCTTCACAAATTCTATGATGCGTGATAAAGTCTGAACCGAAATTTCAAATGCTAACATTTAAACCATAATAAGAGTCATTATTTTTTACTTCAAATTTGAGAGGAAACCGTTACTACAATGTGGCCTGCGGCAAAAAAAATGAGTTTGACACCCATGGTTTATGGCTATTGCTTGCGCTTCTGATCACATGCTTAAACTCCCATCCAAACCCACCCCTCTGTTTAAAAAAAACAAAAAGAAAAAAAAACAATACTCCATTATATTTGGATTTGCATGAATCCAGTATACAGACGCTCCCCAACTTACGAACAAGATACGTTTGTAAGGTGAATTTATTCGTAAATTGCCTCCGGACCAGTTGTGTCCATAATTTGTAAAATCACTTCAAATAACTTCCACTGAGCGTATTTTACAAAGATTCCACCCCATATAGCCATATTTTACGTTTTAAGACTTGCGCTGAATATTCAGGAAGTCTTGTTTTCGAGTTGATGACGATTCCTGACGTGACGTCACATCTGGAACGCCCCTGACCGAGAAAGCGACTCACATAATGCATTTTGGGTACTTTGTTTGGTTTGAAAACTTCGTGTTGATGGCGAAATCAGAAGGAAAACACATAAATAACGCGATGGTGAATCATTGTGTGTTGCACCAAGTCTACTATTTGACACTAGTTGACACAAATTCCCAGCAGACAAATCAGCCCATTTCCAACGGAGCTTGGGTGCCATCTTTTGCATTTTCTGGGTGCTACATTGGAGTCAAGACGCCTCAAAATGAGACGGAAGGATTTCTTTAATCGATTGCAAACATGTATGCTTTCCTCTTCAGAACTACAGTAAAGTCTCGTTATATCGATATTCAAGGGAGTCCGAAAAAATATCGATATAACCGGGACTATCGATATATCCGACCCTGTTTGCATGTAATTTTATCCGTGCGTGCATAGAAATAGTATCGATATAACCGGGACTATCGATATATCCGATATCGATATAACGAGACTTTACTGTATTTGAATCATATTCATAACTAGGAAACAAAAAAAATGTGTCAGTTGTCCTTTAAGGTTCATATAAGTATGTTTAAGGCTTGTATAAGTAACCTGTATTGGTTTGTACTGAAAAAATAAACATTTAACAAAATATATGCTCTATAATGATATGTACATGTACAACTGGGGAGAATACCGCATATGTTACTATAAAAATGTTCATACGTACCCTTGTTTGTAACTAGAATGTTCGTTCGAAAGTTGAGGAACGTCTGTACCGTATTTTCTGGTGTATAAGGCGCAGCCAAAAGCCTTAATTTTCTTGAAAAGATGGCCCTACGCCTTATACGGCAGTGCGCCTTATATGTGAAGTAACATTGAGCCACTACAGGTCTTGGACTACTGTCGGCAGCCATTGACTTGATTTCCCCTTTTTATTGCGTAACCCCAGCCTCTACTGTGGAGCCTTATAGTGTGGTGGGCCTTATATTTGGAAAAAAATATATATATTTCTATATTATATTTGCAAAACTTTTTTATTCATTGAAGGTGCGCCTTATATATGGAAAACATTTGAAAATACACTATTCATTGAGTGTGTACCTGATACTCCGGAGCGCCTTATACACGGGAAAATATGGTAATTTGATCTAATGTGGAAAGTGTTTTTTAGCAAACGGTAACTGAGTGATATCCTACACCAAGGTGTGTGTATGCATGTGTGTGTGCGCAAAAGCTTTTAAAGGGATTTGTTTCATTCATGAGCGTTTGCAACGAATGCAATTGATTCCTAAAGTGAATTCTTTTAGCTGTTGATCTACATTGCCACCCTCGCCTGTCATCATGAGCTGTATCAAAAGAAGCAGAAGGATGAATGTTGCTGTTTCTTTTGTGGACAAACCAAATTGAACTTTTTTGCTAATAAGTATGCAATAGAACAAACCACCGGAAGAAGTCTGACGTGTGCCACCAGAACATCAGGTCATGTTTTTTTATGTATGAAAGGAACCACACTTAAATATTAGTCAACCACTGAAATTATTAGACGGATCGTAATATATGCATAGATTTTGAGGCAGATTGATTGCGGTTTAATGACAGGGTGACTTGAAGCAATTGTTTACATTCAGCATAGCGGTTATGCAGTTGCTATATGCCATACCCCGAACCCCCCACTCCTCCTGTGGCTTTCACATCACATTATTTTATGTTTACTTCCTTTTTTTCTTTCATTTTGCTTAAAATTGTCTTTTCTGATTGCTCATTTCCTATTTTAGGTAATAATGCCACATCCATTGTAAACTGCTTGCAGATCTTGGGGCAAAGTCTGGATGCCAGGTAAGGGTGGTAAAAATGGATGTATTATAAAGTTGTGTTCGTACCTCAACAGACAGATTAACTTTGAATATGCAACCAATGCACATTAATACCAACGCAAAAGTTTCAAAAACTGGATAATGCTTCACAATTTTGTGCCATTTTGTGTCAAGTAGAAATACAGTATTAACAAAGTACTTTTGTTTGTGTTGCTAAGGTCATAACATTTGAAAGAAAAAAAGACGGGTTAACAATATTTTTTTTTACGTTTGAATTAGTGTCAAAATAACTGCAAAAAGAAGAGAAAAAAAATATGTCGCTCACTGGTGTTAAAGTCAAGGCCCGGGGGCCAGATCTGTCCCGCCGCATCATTTTATTCGGCCCGTGAAAGCAAATCAAGCATTTCAAGTACTGTAATGCTTGCTAAAGTCGGAACCAAAATTTCAAATTGTTATACGTAAACCACACTAACAGTCATTATTCTTGACTTCGGGTTTGAAAAGTAGTTGTTCATTAATTTGTTCTATATGTAATATGTGTATTGTAGCCTATATATCACAAATGTGTCAGAAGCGCTGCCGTTCTGCCACTCACAGTCAAATCTTCGCATATTTTGCCCTTGATTTTAAAAATATTCTGGATTTGGATATTTGTCAATACAATGATTGATAATAAAAGCAGACTAACTAATTCAATACGTCTGTGTAAGCTCTCATTGATACAGGAGTGGTCCATCGATGACAAGGTTCTTCAGCCGTCATCTGTACAAATTTGAAGGTGTCGGACGTTTCGCTTCTTATCCAAGAGGCTTCGTCAGTAAACTAAAACATTTTGCTGGTAGTTTTGGTCCTATATATATATCCCTATATTCTGATGATACTAAAAGGAGAGGAGTAGCAGTACCTTACATTGCAGCGGTTTCAAATAAACTACTCATTTCAAACCGATCAACACTTTCAGGCAAGAATTAGTGCATCCAAAAGATAGGCTGCCAAATGAAAATTGTCAAGGGCAATACATTGGGGAGACTGAACAAATTCTCAAAAAAAGACTATCAACATCGCAGGGATAATACTAGTGGGCCTCAATCGGTAGTACATATGCACCTAAAAGCTAGCAACCGCTCATTTGACGACAAGGAGGTTAAAATCTTAGTGAAAGAAAATAGATGGTTTGAAAGGGGAGTAAAAGAAGCTATTTTCATAAAACAGCAAAACCCTTCACTTAATCGCCATGGTGGGGCGAGGTTTAATTGGGCTCATTCATACAACAGACCTCTGAGGCAACATAGGCTTAGTTATGCTGATGAGATGATACCAGAGAAAATGGGGCAATGAGGTCAGTTGTAGATCCCATCATCAGGCAGGACAATAGAAGTAATCAGTGTAGCCTCAGGGAATAGTCCCCTGCTCCCCCCAACCTGAGAGCAGGGACCTATCATAGCAGAGTCCGGCACAGCCACGTCTGGACAGTAGGACTATATTAGGACCAAAACTACCAGCAACATTTTTTCGTTAGATGACGAAGCCTCTTGGATGAGAAGCGAACCGTCCGACACCTTGAAAGAAGTACAGATGACGGCTGAAGAAACCTTCTCATTGATAACTAATTCAATGTTATCCTGTATTAGGACAGTGATGAAGACAGGCTTGGGGTCAGTCAAGACAGCACTTCAGTCCTACTTTGACAGCGCAGCGGAAGCTCTGGAGAAGACGCAAGAGAACTTGAAGCTTGGTCAATTTACTCACAGCAAAGAACAGCCCACGGGGGTCCCTCAGATCATCAACTACACGACGTTTGGCTTGCTTCCGATCCTGTCTTCCTTGTTTGAACATATTGGGAAGAATAATTTTGGAGAAGATCTGATATGTACGTCCATCTGCTTTATTTTAATTGTAAATGTTTTTTTTAAATTCAATTATAGGCGACAGATTTGCTCCTGTTTGTTTTTCTACACGTATATACGTAGTTACACTTGCGAAAGTCAATAAAGGGAGACATTTTGAAACTTGAAAATTCTACAATGAATTTTCAAACGTTACCCATGAAAGTGAATTGATGAATTGATTTTTTTATTTTTTTGATTCTCTTAATTAGCCGATGAGGTCCAGATTTGCTGTTACCGAATCCTCAACAGCCTCTATTTTCTGGGAACCAATGAAAGCATATATGTTGAGCGGTATGTATGCCAAGCATTCATACTCACAAAACTTAGTCATTTGTCTTCTTTTGTTGGACTATTTTAAAGAAAATTATTGATACATACTTTATTTTTCATTTGAAATTTGATTGATGTTTTTTTTTTTCCAGACATCGGCCAGCATTAGGAAAATGTTTAGCTGCTTTCTCAACAGCCTTTCCGGTGGCCTTCCTTGAACCTCACATCAACAATTTTAACAACTTCTCAATCTACAACAGCAAAAGACCTAAAGACAGAAATGGTAGTATTTAATTCTTTTTTAACTTGCCGCATTAAAATAGTAACACAACTGATTTTAAACATATTTCAGTTTATGCTGTACATACATTTTAAGAGTGCTTTTAACTCATTCACTGCCATTCACACATTTATTCGGGAATCGAAAAGCATGACACGGAGCGCCAATCCTCAATTTGTTTGGGTTTTGTTTTTTCTTGCGAGGGGTTCTGATAAAGCGCTGGTCAGACCTCTGGAAATGTTTTTTTTTTTACATTTCACAGGGGGCAGCATTTCCCTTTTTCCATGTTAGCGCTTTGCTCCAGCTTCAGCTGTTGTTAAAGCGTGATATAAACCAATATGTACGTATGTATTGCATTATATTTTGTACAGACGCCCCATTTCAAGCGCCAATAATTCCAAACCCATATAATTTAGGAATTAACTCTTTTTTTTCTGATGAATGAAGAGTCTAATGGTCCTTATGCCTCATTAAATGTTTATGTAGTCCTAAAACTCAATATTCTGTCTTGTAGTTTGAGTGAAAATGACAAAAACCCTGGCACTGGAGCATAGTCTGGCAGTGAATGAGTTAAGTGTGACATTAAAGGACAACTGACACAATTTTTTTTTGTTTCATAACTGACATGAGAAAAACGTTTTGTAGCATCTAAAATACCCGAAACACGCAGGCTGATATTTTTAGTCAAATGCAAAACACCAATAAAAATGACTTCAAGTGTCCAGAATCTGCAAAAAAATGAAACCGGAAGTGGCCAGTTTCAGAAGGCCCGCCCCCTTGTTCTTGACGTCACGCCAGGACGTCTTCGCCTTTCTCTAGGATCAAAACAATGGCTTCAGATACGGAGAAGATGCTTTCTTGTTACTCATCCAGTTATGAATATGATTGAAATAGTTCTGAAGAGGAAAGCATACATGTTTGCAATCGATCATAGAAGTCCTTTTGTCTCATTTTGAGGCGTCTGGACTCCAATGTAGCGCCCAGAAAATGCACAAGATGGCGCCCAATCTCTGTTGGAAATGGGCTGATTTGTCTGCTGGGAATTTGTGTCAATTACTAGTATCAAATAGTAGTTTTGGTGCAACACACAATTCACCACCGCGTTATTTATGTTTTTTCCTTCTAATTTCGCCATCAACACGATGTTTTCAGACCAAACAAAGTACCCAAAAATGCATTGTGTGTCGTTTTCCCGGTCAGGGGCGTTCCTGCCGTGACGTCACAGTAGGTATCGTCACCAACTCAAAAACAAGACTTCCTGAATATTCAGCGCGGGTCTTAAAACGTAACACATAGCTCTATGCGGTGGAATCTTTGTAAAATACGCTCAGTAGAAGTCATTTGAAGTTTTTTACAAACGTTAATTTTACAAATTACGGACAGAACTTGTCCGTAGGCGTCGCTTGTCCTTTAAATGTACTTTTTGTGTTCATATCATTTGTGTATGTATATTTAAAGAATCTGCTTTGCATTGCAGCTCTTGGTCTGCCAAGCGAGGTCGCAGACGTTTGTCCATTGATTCCAAATTTGGACAAATCTCTAGAAGAAGTCATTGAGGTGGCAGAATCTGGCATGAAATATACTCAAGTGCCTCATGTCATGGAGGTATGTCATCATTTTTTTTTTTACCTCTAGCGAGATATTGCGAACTACAATCAGCTCGTGTTTAATCTTTCTATTCATGCAGGTGATTTTACCAGTTTTGTGCAGCTACATGTCTCACTGGTGGGAACACGGCCCAGAGAATAACCCAGACCGAGCCGACAGCTGCTGTACATCTGTGACCTCCGAACATATGAACATATTACTTGGAAATATCTTAAAAATCATCTACAACAATTTAGGGCTTGACGAAGGAGCCTGGATGAAAAGACTAGCTGGTAATCCTCTTTGCAAAGGTCTTTTTTTGATATCCAATGTGTAATTTACGAATACCAGCGCTATATCCGCATGCATTTTGAGTGATGCAAATAACCTTGATGAGCGCTGGTGGAAAATCAGCGCTCTACTTTGTATGTTTTGGCATCTGGGACACTCAATTCAATTGTATTTATAGAGAACTTTCAAGTTCAAGTACTCTAGCTGCATACAAAGTGCCGTACATGGACAACTATCATACACGGGCAAAAAAGCAGTCACAGAGATAGTAGAAAGCACCAGGGAGTAAGTTTTGAGGTGGGTTTTAAAGATGGGCAGCGAATGCCGAATGTTCAGTGGCCGGTCATTCCAGAGGAAAAGGCTCGATACCCTCTGAGCTTCCGTTTAGTTTTTGGCACGTCTAATAACTTCTGGTCAGCAGACCTGAGGCGCCGGCCGGGAAGGTGTCTAGAGGTGGAGCGAGGCCATTTCAAGATTTGAAAACAAAAATAAGATCTTGAAAAGAACTCTAAAATGTATAGGGTGCCGCTGAAAGGATGCCAGAGTAGGAGTTGTGTGCTCCCTCTTACGAGTACCAGTCAAGAAGCCAGCAGCAGCATTCTGGACCAACTGGAGACGCTGACTCCAAAGTAACACTCATTGCAGTAAATGAGCCAAGATGTGCAAAAGGCATGAGTTACTGCTTCAAGTTGTTTTATTTTAGCCAGCTGACTAAAAGGAAAGAAGCTGGATTTAACAACAGCACCAATTTGTCGATCGAGTTGATAGTCACTGTCTAATTTAAGACCGGATTCAAACCCTTGACCTTTGTACTACGAGGCGGACGTAATAACCAATCATCCAACGCCTTACTCGTGCAATTATCAATAAAAATAATTTGATAATGTTAAATGGAAACATTTTGTTTTACTGACCTATGATCAATTCAGGAAATATTTTGTTGTATGATGAAAAGACAAAGACGCATAACAGACACAATGCCAAGTTCATTTAGGTTGATTTTGGCATTATCATTTTGATTTGATGAGTCACCAACTATTTGTTGAATAAGAGTTATTATTTGACTTTTTACGATACATATTGCACAAAACAAATACTCATGAATACGCCCCAGGATTCGTTAAAACTATTAAAGACATAAATAACCCCGTCTCTTTTTCCTCCAGTGTTTTCTCAACCAATCATCAGCAAGGCCAAATCCCAGTTGCTCAAGACACACTTTCTGCCTCTGATGAAGAAGCTCAGAAAAGTGAGTCAAGTGCTTGGCGGGATGATATATGAATTGAAAACAAATATTAAATAGATGATGGATGGATGGATGGATAGAAATAAACAAATAAAGAAATCAGCATGTAAATAAATAAATGAGTAGAAAAGATAAATAAATATATAACTAAAAAAAAAATAGTAACAAAATAATTACATCAATAAATAAATACATACATAAAAATAATAAATAAGTAATTAAAAAATAATTAAATAGATTAACCAAAATATAAATCGATAGATATATAGATAACTAACTAACTAAATAGTTGGCAGGACAACAACAACAACAACAACAACAAAAAAAACAAAAAAAAACAAAAAAAAACTTTTAATGGTCTCAACAACACTCCTCAAGTCACGATAGTAACTTTGGGCGTGTCTGTCATAACAGGACCACATTAAAAAGTCTAAAGCACAGGTGTGAAAGTCAAGGCCCGCGGGCCAAATCCGGCCCGCCACATCATTTTTTTCGGCCCGCGAAAGCAAATCAAACTTGTTAAATTCCATAATGATTGCTAAAATCTGAGCCAAAATGTCATATTTTTGGATGTCAACCACAATAAATCATTATTCTTGACTTCAGATTTGAAAACGAGTTATTCATTAATTTGCTGTGTGCTCTATATGTAATATTTGAAGGGATTTAAACATTCTAATGGGTTCCCCAAATTCATAACGGCCCTCGAGAGGAAACCATAAGCATAATGTGGCCCACGGCAAAAAATGACTTTGACATCCCTGGTCTAAAGAACCTATGTACATAGTTGAAGCAGCCATTTTAAGTGTTGCACCAATCACAATTTTCTGGCTGATCGCTGATCTTTAAAATTCCCTACTTGGCCCTCCTGATTTTTGTCTTTTCTCTTTGTTCTCATATAGAAAGCAGAAGTTGTGCTGATGGATGAGGAACAAAGCAAGGCAGAGGGCAGGGGTGAGATCTCAGAAACGGAGCTTCTCATCTTGGACCAATTCTCCATCCTTGTCCGAGACCTCTACGCTTTTTATCCCCTTCTCATACGATTTGTTGACTACAACAGGTGAAATGCCTTTTGGTATTTGTGACACGTGAATGAATCAACATCAAGTTGTATTTACTCTCCTGTAATATTGACATACTACTGTACAGTACATGCATTTCTTGTGAATTCAATTACAAATGACTTAAAAATCAAATTTGAATGGACTAAAATGTCATAATATGTTGGACAGGGCCACATGGCTGAAAGAGTCCAATCCAGAGGCGGAATTGTTGTTCCAGATGGTCGCTGAAGTTTTTATCTTCTGGGCAAAGTCTCACGTAAGGCAGTTGGAAACATGACCGACGATGGCCTCCCTTGTAAGATAAAATCACTTTTCCTTCATGTAGAACTTCAAGAGAGAGGAGCAAAATTTTGTGGTTCAGAATGAAATCAACAATATGGCCTTCCTCATCTCAGATTCCAAGTGTAAAATGTCAAAGGTATAATATACCGCTTTTATAACAGAATGTTTTCAATAACCGACTCACATATGTCACTGAAAATGTATCATTGTCATTGTATGTATCTGTCATGTGACCAAACTCTGCTCCAGGTCATCGTCTCATACCAGGAGAGAAAGAAGTTGAGGAGAAAAGGAGATCGATATTCATTGCAGACCAGTTTGATCGTGGCGGCGCTGAAGCGACTGCTGCCCATAGGACTTAATGTTTGTGTTCACGGCGAACAAGAGCTCATTGCTCTCGCGAAGAGCCGATTCTCGCAGGTATGCCAGGAAAAATAACTTCTATCCTTCAATCCATTTTCCGAAACGCAGCTTTTCATCACGATACCGGATTGATTACTTTTTTTACCTTGTACAGTGATACCTCGGTTTACCAACCCCTTGGCTTACGAGCTTTTCGGTTTACGAACGTTAAATTTATGAAAATTTTACCTTGGCATACAAACTGTTTTCGTACACGGAACTGCCTCAATGAGTGATGTGTCGTTCGCAAACGAGTCCGTTCTTCTAACATCAAAATGGCAGTTGACTGTTTTTGTCTTAGGCTTAGAAAATTAGAAAGTAGAAAATTATGTTTTATGGGGACCTGGGAACGGATTATTCTCATTTTAATGGTTTCCTATGGAAATTAATTTTTGTGATACACACTTTTCACCTTACACACTCTGTCTGGGAACCAATTAAGTTCGTAAGCCAAGGTATCACTGAACGTCTGTTGTATTGAGGACTAACCACAGTTAATCACAAAATGTGAAGTAATCCAGTGCTTGGATTTGTCATTTGAAAGGTGAAGATGTATGTTATTTTTGCAGAAAGACACTGAGGATGAAGTGCGGGAAGTCATTCGAAACAATCTCCATCTACAAGGAAAGGTAAAAGTCCTTCACAGTAATTTAGGTTTGTCAAATCTCGACAACATTGCCTGTGATTGATGCATTTTGGGTGATTTACTATGGATCACAAAATATGGTATTACCCAGAACACACTTAGAGTGAGAACACAGGTATCAAAGTCAAGGTTCGGGGGCCAGATCTGGTACCCCAAACCATTGTATGTGGCCTGCGAAAGTCAAGTGCCATGATGCTTGACACAATCTGTACCAAAATATTAAATTTCATATATAATTCACAATAACAGTCATTATTCTTGATTTGTGAATGTACACTAAAACTATATTATTGATCCATTTGTTGTACACTGTGTATGTAATATATGGAGGGAATTAAACATTTATATGGTTTCCCAAAATTGATAAGTGCTCTGCAAGGGAATCCAAAAATTCAATGTTCTATTTTTATTTCTATTCAACATAATGACACAACGATGAAAAGGGTTCTTCAGCCGTCATCTGGACAAATTTGAAGGTGTTGGACGTTTCGCTTCTTATCCGAGAATCTTCGCCAGCAAACTAAAGTCTTACTGGTAGTTCACGCCCGATATATATATATATATATATATATATATATATATCCCTACTGTCCAGACATGGCGGTGCCGGACTGAAACCTTTTCATCGATGGACCACTCCTGTATGACTCAGAGCTTACACAGACATAATGACACAATTTCATTGGAATTGGGCTTGTTTTTAAACATCTGAGTTTTAAGCTTGTTCATCATTGCAGTATGTATTTAAATAATAACGACAATAATAATGATAATAATAACGATAATAGTAACGATAAATAATAACGATATTAATAATGATAATAATAACGATATTAATAATATTATCGATAATATTAACGATAATAATGACGGCAATAATGAATAATAATGACACTAGTGAATAATAGTGAATAATAAGGATAATCATGAATAATAAGGATAATGATAGTCACAGTTCATAGATTTTCATATAACAATCATCGAAGTTCATAGAATTGCTTGTTCTGTAGTCACAAGGGGATGTAATCCAGTGTCTTATTGTGCCGGTCACGAGCCCGGATAAATACAGATGGTTGTGTCAGGAAGGGCATCCGACGTAAAAAAACTTTGCCAAAACAAATATGCGAATCAAACCTAAGAAGAAGAGCCATCGGTGTAGCAATGGAACTGGAGACCACGAATACCAACCATTTGGCCGACGGGGAGAAGGTAGAGAATGAAGGTGGTACGCAGCGTCAAAAGGTTTGGTGTTAACTGATTTCTCTTATCTTGTGTTTGTTTGTGTGCATTTCAAGTTGCAGGATCCTGCTATTCGCTGGCAAAGGGCCCTGTACAGAGACATTCTGAATCACTGCGGTAACTCCTTTGACCCTGAGAAGAATGTGGAAAGAGTGCTGGACATTGCGCATGTCCTCTTTCACCTAGACCAGGTTAAAGTTAGAATAAAATTTATTGCTTACAGTCGCAGATATTTTTTAAATACACATTAATATCACTGTTCTGGTTTCCAAATCATCATGTTTGTCTGTATTACGCTATTGCTAAAATATTTGGAAATTCATTATTAAATTTAAGATACAAATTCATAAACTCAGCGATACCTCAGTTTGCGACCCCCCTTGGCTTACAAACTTTTCGGTTTACGAACGTTAAATTTAAGAAAATGTTACCTTTGCATCTGAACTTTACCTTGGCATACAAACTTTTTTCATACATGGAGCTGCCTCTATGAGTGATGTGTCGTTCGCGAACGAGCCCGTTCTTCTAACAACATAATGGCAGCCGACTGTTTTAGTCCTCGATTCCCCGCCCCCAGTCCTCGGTTAAAGCCACGTCAAGAACGCAGCAGTGACGGGAGGTGGTTTAAACATTAGAGACAGGCAGACGACAGTGAGAGAGTTTCAACTGTGATAGTTCAAAGGCATAGTGTAGACTGCAAGGTTAAAATATCCCATCAATCAGGCTCCACACAAGCCATCTGTACACTTGATGCAAAAAAACTATTAACCCAGCTAAACAGAACACAATTTATGAGGAACTAGATACAATTATCGCAGAGAAAGCACCTACAAAAATTACGTTTTATGGGGACCTGGGCACGGATTATTCTCATTTGAATGGTTTCCTATGGGAAATTATTTTTTGGGATACACCCTTTTCGCCTTACACACTGTCTGAGAACCAATTAAGTTTGTAAGCCAAGGTATCACTGTATTAGAAAAGGGTCGATGAAGTCAAGCCAGAAAGGCTAATCAGGTCAGAAAGTGTGCAAAACACCTCTGAGTCCTCTTGTTGTCCTTTCAGGTTGAACATCCTCAACGCAGTAAAAAGGCAGTGTGGCACAAGTTACTATCCAAACAGAGAAAAAGAGCTGTAGTCGCTTGCTTCAGGATGGCTCCCCTCTACAATCTGCCCAGGTACATTGTACAACTCACAAATAGTAGTTGGGGATATTTGGCTTTTAGGTGAAATGTATGCAAAATAGAAAAAAGGTTCAGACTGCAGTGATATTATAAGAAAGTAGGACATTCAAGTAGAACACAGGTGTCAAAGTCGAGGCCTAGGGGCCAAATCTGGCACGCTACAACATTTTATTTGGCCAGCAAAACCAAATAACTAATGTTATTTAAGTACTATGTATAAGTCGGGCTTGCACTGCTGGTGTGTTCAGGTAGCATTACGGGTCACCTAGCACGCAGATCAACCTGATGTAAATAGGTTTGGATGGTCTGACTTGGCATTTCAGTGCCTCTCACCTCCTTTCCAAATGCTTAATACTCAACGTGGCATTCACCATATAGTTTCTCAGGGCATTTTTTCACAATGTAGCGGTCATCTGTGTGGCATGTAGCCAAAGAACGTCCATTTCTATATCTTTCTGTGGCCTCTCTTTAGATCTATTGAAACCTCCTGATGACATTTTTTCACTATTTTTTAATATCAGTAGCCACTTATGTCTGAGAATATCCTATTTGAAGGATTACAATGGCAATGGTATCAGAATCAGAAATCCTTTCATCACACCACAATGGGGAAATTTCACCAACATTTGAACTCAGATCTCTCGAATCAAAGTCCAGAGTGCTAACCATTCCACCATGTATGTATGTACTGTTGTTAGATGTCGACTTGGTCAAATTATGTCAAGTTATGTATAAATTATGTGAACAGAGTGATGAAAATGACTGTTTAGACACCAGCTCCAATTGAACCAGGATATTTATGGGTCAATTCAAGGATCAAATGCCTAATTGTGAATTTTCCAGTGAAGCTCATTGTTCAAAAACTTGCAAAAAGTACTGAAATATTTCCCCTGTAAAGGTATGAATACATTTTAGGTTGGTCCTTTACTCATTCACTGGCAGACAATGGGCAAAAATATGTCCACTCATTTTCACTCAAATTGCACGACCCACAGAGTATTGAGTTTTAGGACTACATAAACATTCAATTAAGCATCAGAAACCCTAGACTCTCTTCTTTCATCCAAAAAAAACCCAGTTAATTCCCAAGTTATCTGAGCTTGAAATAGGGCTGACTGTACAAAAGGCAAATGCTGCCCCATCGCGGAAGGGAAAAACATTGCCAGAGGTCTGACCAGCGCTCCACGTCCTATTTTCAATTCCTGAATACATTCTGGAATGGCAGTGCATGAGTTAAATTTGACCGAAAAGCCAAATGTATCCCTAATTTTGTTGTGTGCATGCACTCACACACTCACAAATATTGTATTTTTTGTGTGTGTTTTAGTCAGTTACATTACAATACCACATGCAAATAAATGAATAATCTCCCCCAATCTAGACATCGGGCTGTCAACTTGTTCCTCCAGGGCTATGAGAAATCTTGGATTGAGGCAGAAGAACATTTCTTTGAGGATAAACTCATAGAGGATCTTGCTGTAAGTTCACGCGAGCTCCAGTTGCGGCTTCAGACATGAGGGTGTTCAGATTGAGCAAATTCACGACAGATAATTAAAATGTCATGTATCGCGTTACATTCCCACTAGAGCACAGGTGTCAAAGTCAAGGCCCGGGGGCAAAATCTGGCCCGCTACATCATGTTATTCGGCCCGTGAAAGCAAATTATACTAGTGGAATTCCATGATGCTTTCTAAAGTCCGAACCAAAATTTCAAATTGTCTCATCTAAACCACAATAACAGTCATTCTTTTTGACTTCATATTTGAAAACTAGTTTGCACTCAAGAATGAGCGAGACTTGCAAATGTTGATGTCTTGCTAGATAGTCAAAGTATTTAAAGATGCTAAAAATGTACTTCAGAAATCAAGTGAGCAAGTACCATTTGAAGAAGTAGAAGGAACGAAACGCATCGATCCACTCCGTCAGCTCATCCAGCTTTTCAGTAGAACGGCTCTGACAGACAAGTGGTGAGTTTACACTGATATCGCCTGTCGCAGACTGTTTTTTTTTTAAAGCATTTTAGAAGTAAATAATGGAACGGTTGACTGTTGTAGTAAACTGGATGAAGATCAGCTCTACATGGCCTATGCTGATATCATGGCAAAGGTACCTGAACCACTCTTCACTCCTCATCCAAATATATATTTTAAATTTGGCACATGATATTGACTGCCCGCCGTTTACTCACTCTGTTTATTTTTTTTATCGCCCTTTTTTTCAGAGCTGCCATGATGAAGAAGATGAAGATGGGGAGGAAGTGAAAAGTTTTGAAGTAGGCTTTCTTGATCGTTTGACTCGTCGGCCACTTCCGCTCCAACATTTTTCCGATCTTCCATTTTCATGAATAGGAAAAAGAGATGGAAAAGCAGAAGTTGTTATATCAGCAAGAAAGGCTTCATGATCGCGGAGCTGCTGAGATGGTACTTCAGACTATTAGTGCCAGCAAAGGTATGGCTTTTTCAGTTTTCTTTATACTTGAATTGTTAAACAATCGTCAGTTTACTTAAAGGACAACCAACTCCTCCGGACAAGTTGTGTCCATCATTTCTAAAATGGCTTCAAATGACTTCTACTGAGCGTATTTTACAAAGATTCCACCACATCTAGCTATATTTTACCTTTTAAGACTCGCGCTGAATATTCAGGAAGTCTTGTTTTTGAGTTGGTGACGAGTCCGTACGTGACGTCACTGAAGGAACGTCCCTGACCGAGAAAGCGACACACAATGCATTTGTTTGGTCTGAAAACATCGTGTTGATGGCGAAATTAGAAGGAAAACGCATAAATAACGCAATGGTGAATCGTTGTGTGTTGCACCAAGACTGCTATTTGATACTAGTTGACACAAATTCCAAGCGGAGAAATCAGCCCATTTCCAGCGGACCTTGGACGCCCTCTTGTGCATTTTCCGGGATGCTACATTGGAGTCCAGACATCTCAAAATAATCCGGAAGGACTTCTTTAATCAATTGCAAACATGTATGCTTTCCTCTTCAGAACTATTTGAATCATATTCATAACTGGATGAGTGACAAGAACGCATCTTCTCCCAATCTGAAGCCATTGTTTTGATTCTAGAGAAAGGCGAAGACGTCCTGGCGTGACGTCACGAATAAGGGGGCGGGACATTCTGAAACTCGCAATTTCTGTGGTCATTTTGAAGTAGTTTTGGGACGCTTGAACTCATTTTTATTGTTGTTTTGCATTTGACTAAAAACATCAGCCTGCGTGTTTTGGGTATTTTAGATGCGGAAAAAAAAAAAAAATGTTTTTCTGATATCAGGAAACAAAAAAATGGTGTCCGGTTGTCCTTTAAAGTTGTTATGGTACTTCAATGAAACAATCCCGACCAAGTAAAAATGTGTACTTTGCCTTGAGTGTTTGGTTCTTTTGAACCAGGTGAGATGGGTCCCATGGTCGCCTCAACTCTCAAACTAGGCATCGCAATTCTCAATGGAGGAAACTCGACAGTACAATTGGTAACGTTGTTACAGTCCCTTTTTATCTGTTTGCTGCATTTTAAATTTGAACGCTTCATAAATAAATAAATGGCTTAATCTTTGGACAGAAAATGCTGGATTATCTGAAGAATCGAAAGGATGTGGGCTTCTTTCAGAGCCTTGCTGGCCTCATGCAGTCGTGCAGGTAACGGTTAGAATGAATTTTTTTTTTGAAATGTGAATTCTACCAACTTTAACTCATTCACTGCCATTCCTGAATGTATTTGGCAATTGAAAAGCATGTCGTGGAGTGCCTTTACTGAATTTGTTCGGGTTTTGTTTTTTCTTGCGGGGGGGCGGGTGCGAATCAAGCTCCGGTCAGACCTCTGGCAATGTGTTTCACTCCCATGAGGGGGCAGCGTTTGCCTTTTGTACAGCCACCCGCATTTCAAACTCTGATCACTCCAGACCCATATCATTTGGGAATTAACTCTTCTTTTTCTAATGAACGAAGAGTGTCTAAGTTTTCTTACACTGCATTGGAAGTTTATGTAGTCCTAAAACTCAATATTCTGTGTTTGAATTGCAATTTGAGTAAAAATGACAAAAACCCTGGCACTTTAGTGGACACATTTTGGCACATCGTCTGGCAGTGAATGAGTTCAGGATGACCACTTGAGTGTTCCCTTAACTTTGTTTGCATGCTGTGTTTGACAACATGACACCCCTTTTCTCAGCGTTCTAGATTTAAATGCATTTGAGAGACAGAACAAAGCAGAAGGACTGGGAATGATCACTGAGGAAGGATCAGGTAAAAATATGTTCCACAAATGTGGCATGAGGACCTATAATGATCTATTTCTTGTGTTGCGTCATTGTTTCTCCAAATATTTTTTCTTTGCATTTTGTGCTTCCAGCCATTATACTTTTGCTTATGTAATGTTGATGACTTGAGTGACACATTTCCCTCATACCTAACCACTTTTGACCATGAAATGCAGTCTACCAATATATTTTCTGGCTCTTCGCCACTCAGCCAGAGATACAGCTTATTGCATCATATGGATTCTAGATGAATTGTCTATTTAGATTATTTAATTCTTTCAATGACTCAATTCTAATACAGTGAGACCTCAATTTACGAACTTAATTGGTTCCCATACAGAGTGTGTAAGGTGAAAAGTGTGTATCTAAAAAAAAGTTCCCATAGGAAACCATTACAATGGGAATAATCCGTTCCCGGGTTTCCATAAAATTTACTTTTCAACTAAATAAGCCTTAAAACTACACACAACATACCTTATTCTATGTATAATAAATGTGCGTATTGTATTGTAATGAAAGAAATACCCTGCATTGTATCATAAAGTCACTTTATTTACATTTGTGATGGTCATTGATGGCTTGATGGAATGGCGTTAAAGGTCGAAGGTCAAAGGGAATTGCTGTTTGGAAAGAGAGGCGCATTACATGAGGACTGTAATTAAAGAAATAAACTGTGCTGTAAAATAAAGTTTTATTGACCTTTTTGATGGTCGTTGATGGCTTATGGAAGGAGAGTCACCTTCCATAAGGACTGTTGCTAACTTAACCTCTGGTGCTGTTCGTTCGTGTGCTTCCGCCGAAGATCACTCCGCCAGCCGTGGTGGGTGTGTATTATGAAAATAGTGCTTATTATAAGGTTTAATTTTCATAAATTTGACGTTTGTAAGACGAAAAGTTTGTAAGTTGAGGTCTCACTGTATTTCTTAATTTAAACACATTTTACTAGTCTGCTCTTATGTTCAATATTCCATTTATTACTATTACTATTACTACTGTACTACCACTATTCCACTATATTATGGTGGCCCGGTAGTCGAGCGCATGGTTAACATGCCGACTTCACAGTGCAGAGGTGGTGAGTTCAAAACCCGGTCCGGCCTCCCTGTGTGGAGTTTGCATGCTTTCCCCCAGCCCAGGAAGAGCATGCATAATTACTATTTTTATCATTATTTTCATGACTTATCTGCTATTTTATTATTTATCATTTTACTTGGTTTTATTTTTGTGTGCTTTTTTTTTATTGTAAAGTGTCCTTGGGTGTTTTGAAAGGCGCTTGAAATTAAATGTTATTATTATTATTTGTGAATGTCTTTTTAAAATGGAAGTGCTAATTACTGTATTTGCATACGTCCTTGGGATTGGTATCTTATTTTTGTCTGCATGTGTCTTTCTGTATTGTTAATGTGTGTGTGCTTGTGTGTGTTTCTTCTGTTTGGGACAGGTGAGAAGGTTATGCAGGACGATAAGTTCACCTGTGATCTCTTCCGCTTTCTTCAGCTTCTCTGCGAAGGACATAATTCGGGTAATTTTCTAAATTGACCATTGCCGAATTTCATACAGTATTCAAGTTGATGTTCTGATGTATCTTTGTTGATTGCAGTTTTCCAGAACTACTTAAGGACTCAAACAGGGAACAATACAACTGTCAACATCATCATCTCGACTGTGGACTACCTCCTGAGAGTACAGGTTGGTACGCTTATTTTTCATTCTAAAAGTCTGTTTTTCTCAGAATGTATTCGTTTTAGAGTAGGTTGTCCAACTCTTATTCTCGGACCTTTTACGTTAGTTATGGTTGCCCTCAAGGTTAGGATGAATTGATTATATAACAAGATAAATAACAAACATAAAAGCATGTACAATAAATTACCAATCACTCCCGTATTATTTGACACCAAACATCGCAGGAAGAAAGTATTTGGCTGCAAAATACTGCTTAAGTGAGCTTCAGATATGCCACAATTAGATTGCTGTGCCTGACTACAGTGAGCAATGCGAGATATGTTCAAACTGTTGCTCAGTTCCGATTTTTCTGGGTGCATGAGTGGACATTATTATAGATTTTTTTCCACAAATGAGACCTGGGGGCTCGCTCTATTTATTTATTTACGTGTTTGTTTATTTGTTTGTTTGTTTATCACTTTGCCTATTTGTTTAGCATACATTTCTTTTTTGCCTCGATATTCATTCATTTATTTATGTATTTATTTATTTGTCAATTTCTTTCTTTATTTGTTTGTTTATCAATTTGCCTATTTGTTTATTTGTTTAGCATACATTTCTTTTTTGCCTCTATATTCGTTTATTTCTATTTATTTATTTGTCAATTTCTTTCTTTATTTACTACATATTTCTGGTTTGCCTATTTATGTGTTTATTTTTATTTATTTATTTATTTATTCATTCATTTGTGTATTTATTTCAATACTTATTTATTCTTTTGTTTATATTTATTCATGATAGATAAATAGAGAGTTTGTTTATTTATGTGTTTATTTTTTGTCTATATTAATGGGTATCTATGGCGATCTACAGTAGCCAACATCTAAACTAACCGTGATCCAAAGCCCATTGTGCACACGCTCTCACTTTTACAAGTACACCCACCTAATAGTCTCATCTCGTCAACTTGAGGTGCGCAATTGTGCTACTCTTCCTTCACTTTTCAATATTTTTTTTCCTATTCATCACGTACTGACCTGGAAGCCTAATTATAATTGATCTGATTTCTCCTGTCCCTTTTTTTCATAGGAGTCTATTAGTGATTTCTACTGGTATTACTCCGGCAAGGATGTAATTGATGAGCAGGGACAGAGGAACTTCTCAAAGGCAATTAATGTTGCCAAGCAAGTGTTCAACACACTCACAGAGTATATCCAGGTACACTAATCCGAGTTTATGGAAGTGCTAGATGATATATTGAAATGATGTTGACGCATGTTGTAAAAATTGCTGCATACCTATATTACATTTATTTAGTTATTAATTCATTTATTTATTTATGTTGTTTAACCATCGGTTTATTTATTTGTACATGTATGTTTATTTATTTTATTTATTATTTATTTATTTATTTATTTATTCAACCATCGGTTTATTTATTTATACATGTATGTTTATTTTATTTATTTATTTATTTATTCATTCATCTATTTATTTATTTTGTTTAACCATCGGTTTATTTATTTATACATGTATGTTTATTTATTTTATTTATTTATTATTTATTCATATTTATTTTTTATTTATTTATTCATTTATTTATTTATTCAACCATCGTTTTTTTTATTTATACATGTATGTTTATTTTTTTTAATTTTATTTATTTATTTATATTTATTTATTTATTTAACCATCGGTTTATTTATTTATACATGTATGTGTATTTTATTTATTTATGTATGTATGTATTTATGTATTTATTTATTGCTTGTCACAGGGTCCATGTACTGGCAATCAGCAGAGTTTAGCACACAGTCGCCTATGGGATGCCGTAGTTGGGTTTCTCCATGTCTTTGCTCATATGCAGATGAAATTGTCTCAGGTATGTTTGAGTGAAATATGAATGGCGGCGACATGCAGTCAAATTTATGGATTGAATTTTAAATGACTTTTTATTCTTATTATAATTGTGATATACCGTAAAATACACTCTTCTTTCATGATCTTTTCACTCTCCTTTCCAAGATTACACTGGACGTTTTTTTTTTTTTTAGTTAATAATAATAATAATAATAATAATAATACATTACATTTTAAGCGCCTTTCAAAGCTCTCTGTTGGTATGCTTGAAGAACTCATTGAATGACATTTTGTGTTGTTTTCCCTTTAGGATTCGAGTCAGATCGAGTTACTGAAAGAACTAATGGATCTTCAGAAAGACATGGTGGTCATGTTGCTTTCAATGATGGAGGGTATGACAATCATGCTCCAGTATTGTCATATTAGTAAAGTATTAGATGTTAAAATGATGAGTTTGATGGGTGAAAATGCACATTTGCATGACATAGAACACGGCGTATTTATTGAATTTAATCTTGAGATAGAAGACAGGAACGTCTTTGTTTTGTTTTTGTTTGAAGATATACTGTACTATAAATGTCACTCCTGTTTTATTTTGGCAGGCAATGTTGTTAATGGCACCATTGGAAAGCAGATGGTAGACATGCTGGTGGAATCGTCCAACAATGTGGAAATGATTTTGAAGTTCTTTGATATGTTCCTCAAGCTGAAAGATGTCACCTCCTCAGATGCCTTTAAAGACTACGACCCTGATGGGAAAGGCAAGTCTGTGTTTACGGAGAACCCGATGTGTAGTATTTAATAATTCTAATGGTATTGATTAACCAATGAAATAAAAGGTGTGATATCCAAGAGGGACTTCCAGAAGGCAATGGAGAACCATAAGCACTACACACAGTCTGAGACTGAGTTCCTTCTGTCTTGTGCCGAAACGGATGAAAATGAACTCCTGCACTATGAGGAATTTGTGGAGCGATTTCATGAACCAGCCAAGGTAATATAAATCACAATGAATTATCTACACGGCGACTTGATTTTGAGACATAAATATGATTAACTAATGTGTGTGCGTAAGCTCTCGGTCGTACAGGAGTGGTCCATCAATGAAAAGGTTTCTTCATCCGTCATCTGTACTTCTTTGAAGGTGTCAGATATTTCGCTCCTCATCCGAAAAGCTTCGTCAGCGAATTAAAGTTGTGGCCTTGTATACTGTACAGTATATCCCTAATGGACAAAAGTGGCGGTGTCTGATCTCTGCTTTGATATGTCCCTACTCTAAGGTTTGAGTAGTAGTGGACTACACCCTGAATCTTATCTGCTTACTTCTTTTGTCCTGTCTGATTATGTTCTATGACTGGTTCTGATTACCCCATGCTCACTGGTATCACCTCATCAGCATGACTAAGCATACATGGTAACGATCTAAGAAGTCTGTCAGAGACTAGTAGATGCACAATGTAAAAATGCAATGCTTTTGTGTACTGTATTTATCCAAGCACGCTCTACATCTTGACAGAGTAACAATACACTTAAAGGACAAGCGTCGCCTCCGGACAAGTTGTGTCCGTAATTTGTAAAATCACTTCAAATGACTTCTACTGAGCGCATTTTACAAAGATTCCACGGCTTCTAGCTATATTTTACGTTTTCAGACTCGCACTGAATATTCAGGAAGTCTTGTTTTTGAGTTGGTGACGAGTCCGTACGTGACATCACTAAAGGACCGCCCCTGACCGAGAAAGCGACACATAATGAATTTTGGGTACTTTGTTTGGTCTGAAAACTTTGTGTTGATCCGTGTTGACAGTGAAATTAGAAGGAAAACACATAATGCGATTGTGAATCATTGTGTGTTGCACCAAGACTGCTATTTGATACTAGTTGACACAAATTCCCAGCAGACAAATCAGCCCATTTCCAACGGAGCTTGGGCGCCATTTTTTGCATTTTCCGGGACGCTACATTGGCGTCCAGACGCTTCAAAATGATCCGGAAGGACTTCTTGAATCGATTGCAAACATGTATGCTTTCCTCTTCAGAACTATTTGAATCATATTCATAACTGGATTGTTATGCCATTGTTTTGATTCTAGAGCAAGGCAAGACGTCCTGACGTGACATCACGAACAAGGGGGCGGGACCTTCTGAAACTCGCCATTTCCGGGGTCATTATGAAGTAGTTTTGGGACACTTTAACTCATTTTTATTGGTGTTTTGCATTTGACTAAAAACTATCAGCCTGCGTGTTTTGGCTATTTTCGATGCTATCAAACGTTTTTCTGATATCAGGAAACAAAAAAAAGTGACGTCGGTTGTGGTTTAAATCAAGAAGCTTTTCATAAATGAATATGATTGTCATGGTCTGTGTGGTGAGAAAAATGTTGGGTAAAAAACTCCACTGATGAGAACCCGATTGTGATTTCAAGGACATTGGCTTCAACGTGGCCGTGTTGTTGACCAACTTGTCGGAGCATATGCCTCATGACAACCGACTGCACACTTTCCTGGAGTTGGCTGAGAGTGTTCTCAACTACTTCCAACCCTACCTGGGTAGGATTGAAATCATGGGGAGCGCCAAGCGTATTGAAAGGGTCTACTTTGAGATCAGTGAATCCAGCCGAACTCAATGGGAGAAACCACAGGTGAGATTGTCATGAACTCGATTACTTACAATGTGTTGACCTACTTTCAGTTTTTCCAAGTTTGAAAAATATATATATTTTTTTTAATGTAACCCAAACGTAGGTCAAAGAATCCAAGCGCCAATTCATCTTTGATGTGGTCAACGAAGGAGGCGAGAAGGAAAAAATGGAGTTGTTTGTGAACTTCTGTGAGGACACCATCTTTGAAATGCAACTGGCCGCTCAGATGTCAGACAGCGGCGAGCGTTCAGCTGCGAAAGAGGGTGGCGACCAAGAGAGGCCAGATGTGGAAAATCCCCAAGCAAGCTTCTTTTCAATGACTACGCTCCGCATGGCACTAAAAGCGCTGCGCTTCAATGTCATCCTATTGATTCAGGTCAGGCTCCTGAATTCTACTTAGTTATAAAATGTACCGTATTTTATGCACACCTAAAAGCCTGTGTGCGCCACAACAACAATAACAACAATAATAATAATAATAATAATAATAACGATGATAATAATAATAATAATAATAATAATAATAATAACGATGATAATGATCATGATAACAATAATACTGATGATAACAATAATATAATGATAACGATAATAATGATGATGATATTGATAATGATAAGAATAATAATAATAATGATGATAGTGATGATGACAGTGATGATAATGATGATGATAATGATAATAATGATGATGATATTGATAATGATAAGAATAATAATAATGATGATAGTGATGATGACAGTGATGATAATGATGATGATAATGATAATGATGATCATGATAGTAATGATCATAATGATAATGATAATAATGATAATAATAATGATAATAATAATAAGAATAATAATAATGATGATAGTGATGATGACAGTGATGATAATGATGATGATAATGATAATGATGATCATGATAGTAATGATCATAATGATAATGATAATAATGATAATAATAATGATAATAATAATAATAATAATAATAATGAAGGTAATGATAGTAATAGTAATGATGATAGTAATAATGATGCTAGTAATATTAATAATGATGATAATAATAATAATAATAATATTAATGGTAATAATAACCCATTTACACAGAGCATGTTAATATGAACACAGATAAATTACTTTTCAAATGCATTAATGTTGTTTCTTGCCACATTCATTATTTTGAAGGATATATAATTATAGTATTGTTCATTATATACTCCGTTTGAAACAAATTTATTTAGATGTTTTAAAAATAGGTAAATGGATCAATAACAACAACATTATTATTATTATTATTATTATTATTATTATTATTATTATAGTTCAAAAGAACTGATAAAATGAGCTTTATGTGTTTTTTGTGTGTTTCCACTTGAACACGGTTGGTCATATTGTGGACATGAATGCGTGAACAACATTGAGTTATTGTTTGAGTTGTTATTGCTTTGCACTATTATGAGAGTTACTAAATTGTGATTGCACTAACTAGTTAATTAATTGACCGGAACTGCATCAGAATCTTGTTTTACGCGTTGACGGAATTTTTCCAATTTTCATCACCGACGTCAGGTGCTGTCTATGAAGAGTTTGAAGAAGCGTATGAAAAAGATAAAGAACATGACATCGAAAGCCATGCTTACCAACCTGGTTTCATTTTACTGGTCTGTGTTGCGGGGCCTTCTCCATATAGCCTTCAGTGTGGTGCGAGGCTTTTGCAGAATTTTCTACAATCGTATCTTTGGAAGCAATGCGGTTGATCGCGCCGAGAGCATCAAGGTATGGAGTGGACATAGCTCATCCATCCATTCTCAACAGTTTCCCCAACACTAACGCCCCACTCCACAGGTGTCTGAGCTACTGGCTAACGTGCCCGACCCAACCCACGATGGTCCCAGACAAGAGAGGAAAGCATCTGACAGAAGCTCAGGAAAGGATGATCTAGCGTACTTGGCTGTTAATACCAGCGAGACGGAGTTGCTGTCAGACATTTTTGGCCTGGACTTACGCAGAGAGGGAGGACAATATAAAATTAGTCCCCACAACCCCAATGCCGGTCTCACAGAAATTCTCAACTGCCCACTTCCTTCTCCACCCTCTTGTGGAGACACATCTCCTCCTGAATCCAGACAAAGTCATCAGGTGACCGAGAGAAAAACACACTCACACACACACACACACAAAAAACTAAACTTGACTAAAAATATCAGCCCTGCGTGCTTTGGGTATTTTAGATGCTATAAAACGTTTTTCTGATGTCAGTTACGAAACAAAAACATGGTGTCGGTTGTCCTTTAAGTCACGGTTTTTATGAATGGTTGGGTTCGACTCTTTCTGGTGAAAATATAGATAAAAATGTAATTCATCATGTTTTTTTTTTTCAATGCCTATTCCAGTCGCATGTGTCTTCAATGGAGGAACAGAAAGAAGCAGTAGCAGAGAATGCATGTGAAGCAAAGAGAAAGTAAGTACGGCTAATAGCGTTTTGTTTTATTTTCTTTCCTTTTTTAAACTGTTTTGTATTTTTCAGGAGTGGAAATGAAGATAAAAATGAAAAGATGAAGTCAAAAAGGAAACGACGTAGGATCTCAAAGGACGAACCTGATTTACAGGAGTCGGCACTCTCAAAAAAGCTCATTGCCTATCAGCGGAAAGTCCTGGTATGTAGACCTCATCTTCTTTTTCTATTTATTTTTTTAAATCTTTCTTTGTCACCAATTTTAAACCATGTATCTTTTTTTCCCCTCCCTAAAGAACTACTTTGCAAGGAACTTTTACAATCTGAGGATGCTGGCTCTCTTAGTTGCATTTGCCATCAACTTTATTCTCCTATTCTACAAGGTAAATATCAATGTTTCACAATCAAACGTAAAACCAATCTTTTTTTTCAATCACATTCAAAAACTTTGAAATGAAAAGTGTAATCTTACTGACAGTTGCCGTAAAAGCAACATGAAATTATATCTAATTTTTTTGTGTTGAAAATATGCTAGTAGAAAATTTCAAGCAAAGCTTTTTATTTTGCCAAATACTGTTAGTGTTTATGTGCTGCTCATCTTAACTAAAAAAAAATATTATTTTTATCTATTTATTTATATATATGGTATACTGTATTTATGATTATTGTGATATATTTTTTTACTTTATTCTGGATCCCTCGTCTCAATTCAATATTGTAGTCGGCCATTTTGAATTTCCTTTCAAATTATGTTTGTTAAAGTCATTCTAAGTGCCTTGCACGCTGGGTCCGAGAGGACATTAATTTCATCTGTGCTGTATGTCATGCATATCAGCATATTTGACAATACAGCTGACTTTGACTTTATGCCTTCGCTTTGATCTTTTATTGAGGTAATATTTTCTTTATCTGATATACTTCATTTTGAAAATATTCAAATTCCAGCTTGCTAGCGCAGAAGCATAGCCAGAACTACCAAGTCCCTTTATAGCACTGGTGTCAAAGTCAAGGCCTGGGGGCCAAATCTGGCCCGCCACATCATTTTATTTGGCCTGCGAAAGCGTATCGAACGTATGATGCTTGCGAAAGTCTGAATCCAATTTTCAAATTGTCGTACGTAAACCACAAACAATTTTTTACTTCAAATTTGAAAACTAGTTAGTTATTCATTAATTTGTAGTGCGATCTACCTGTAATGTGTGTAGGGGAAATTCCCAAATTCATAACGGCCCTTGAGAGTAACTACAATGTGGTCCACGAAAAAAAAATCAGTTTGACACACTTAATTTACAGTTACTTTGAATTTTGTTTTTTGCAAACTTCCCCTTAATGGGAAATGCCAAAACATTTAGAAAATAATAATAATAATAATAAAACTTAAAAACACATTTAAATGTCGAGAATTATTGCTCATTGACTTGTGCTTGACTTTCTATGGAAACACTTGGAGGTCAAAATAAATACTGGTAAATAATATAAAGCCCTACTCATTGTAATCAATGAATTGTTATATTTAGGTTTCTACATCCTCCTCAGTGGCTAAGGATGCAATTCCAAAGAGCCAATCAGACAGCACCATTCAGTGGGATCCATTGGATGGCCAACCGGCGGTCGAAATGAAAGATCTCGGAGAACCCTTCAAGTTGGCTATGGTCCATTTTGTCTTGGAGGAGGGCAGTGGTTACATGGAGCCGACACTGCGGATCTTGGCTATCCTTCATACAGTTATCGCTTTTTTCTGCATCATCGGATATTATTGTCTCAAGGTATACATTATTTATTTTATTGTATGGATTGGATTAGCCTTGATTAGTCTCGCAGTGGAGATATTTAGATTTCACAGCAGCAAAGTGATGAAAGTATGAGGAATGGAAAACAAAATACAGGACCTGGTGTAAAGGCAGACACTCTCGCGGTGCCATCTTGAAGTCAAAACAACAACAAAAAAAGTCAATAACAAATAATGTGACACAACACAAAAAACATTGAATCTTAAACACTCTGCACCCTTTTTGTTGTATGAAGCATTTCTGGATGAATGAGGAGAGGAGAGGATCAAAGCGTCCTTTTCACCAGTGGATCATCGCGGTGGAATGTGCACATCTACTATAAGCTAAATGTTGAAAGCAAACACGAAGCTGTAGCATCCATTGAGGAAAAGAGATTGTCTCACATCTCCTGTCGCACGTAAATCCGCTTCAATTCCAAGCCGCTAGGGTTCTACATACATGAAAAAGAGACGTCTGCTACAATCTAAATGTTGAAAGCAAACACGAAGCTGGAGCATCCATTGAGGAAAAGAGATTGTCTCACATCTTCTATCGCACGTAAATCCGCTTCAATTCCAAGCCGCGACAGTTGTACTGTGTGTTCCCCTCCACCAAAAGAAAAATAACCCATGTCCATCTTGGAGACAAAGCCCCAGTCCACTTGGAATCTGAAAGGAGGAGTTTTCTTGTATCTTCGGAATGGTGAAAATCTGCAGAAACATTGCTGGTTGTCTATCTCACTCGCATCCAAATAACGACACGATGACAATGAATTATTTGTGGAATTCCGCAAGTACTTGCACAGCGCTGTTTTTTTTTTTCTGCTGTGCATGCGTCGTGCAGGTTCCATTGGTGATCTTTAAGCGGGAAAAGGAGATTGCCAGGAAGTTGGAGTTTGATGGCCTTTATATTACTGAGCAGCCGTCGGAGGATGATATCAAAGGGCAGTGGGACAGGCTGGTTATCAACACACAGTAAGGAAGAATTGATTGGCCATTTTATTGTGAAAGTCGTCCGGCAACGATCACAAAAAAAACAAATAAGAAATCATTCCGTGATGATAAAAAAAAGCAACGTGAACAATGGCACTTTTGGGGGATTTTTTTTGTCATTGCAGGTTTTGATCAATTTAAATGTAGTTAATTGAAACGTTTTATTTTTAGGTCTTTCCCAAACAACTACTGGGATAAGTTTGTCAAACGAAAGGTAAGATTTAATTTGGAAAATCCTACTTTCAATACAGAATTGCACTCTGCACATTTTATTTATTTATTTATGTATTTATTTATTTGTATATGTGTATATTTGCATATTTGTTTATTTGTATATTTGTATATTTGCATATTTGTTTATTCGTATATTTGTTTATTTTTATATTTTTATGCTTTTATATTTTTACATTTTTACATTTTTACATTTTTATATTTTTATATTTATTTATTGGTATATTTAAATATTTATTTATTTATTTACCTATTTATTTATTTGTATGTTTGTATATTGGTATATTTGTTCATTTGTTGTATTTATTTATGTATTTATTTATTCGTATATTTATTTGTTTGTTTGTTGTTTATTTATTTATTTATTTATATGTTTGTATGTTTGTATATGTGTATATTTATTTATGTGTCCATTTATTTATGTGTATATTTATTTGTATATTTGCATATTTGTTTATTTGTATATTTATATATGTTTATTTTTATATTTGTTTATGTTTATATTTATGTATTTATTGTATATTTCAATATTTATTTATTTATTTGTATATTTATTTATTCATATAGTTGTTTATTTATTTATTTGTATATTTATTTATTTATTCGTAGATTTGTTTATTTGTTTATTTATTTGTATATTTATTTATTTATGACATAGGTGATGGATAAATACGGAGAATTTTATGGTCATGACCGGATCAGTGAACTTTTAGGATTGGACAAGGCAGCTCTGGACTTCAGCGACGCTCATAAAAAAAGGAAGCCCCGAAAAGACAGCTATCTTGCTGCTGTGTGAGTACATTATGTTGACCTGATTAAAGATTGGATTGAATTGCCTTAATTAGTCTCGCAGTGGAGAAATTTACATTACACAGCAGAAAAGGAAAGGAAGAAGTAGAAAAACAAAATGCAGGAGCTGCTGGAAAGGCGGCCACTCTCGCAACGCCATAAGTCAAAACAACAACAAAATATGACATCACCAAAACACACATATTCAATCTTCAGCACTTTCTGCACCCTCTTTGTTGTATGAAGCGGTCATCTTGGACTTTTAATCAATGAAATTAAACAAAAATGGAATGGTTTGTTTTCCAGAACACATCATTGTTATTTGTTTTTTGTCCACAGGCGAAACTCCATTGATGCCAAATACCAAATCTGGAAGCTTGGAGTTGTGTTTACTGACAATGTAAGCATTTACCCGCTATAGAGTATGTCAATTACGCTTTGAATTTGATTGACCGTATTTTCCGGCGTACCAAAAAGGCTTCATTTTCCTCAAAAGATGACCCTGCACCTGACAGGCAGGTGCGCCTTACACTTAGTGAAGTCATCTTGAGTGTTGCAACTACTCCATTTCACCGTGTACAAGTAGTACACGGTCAACGCTGGGATATATAAAACGTCAGCCCAGCCTCTACTGTAGCGCCTTATAATGTGGCGTGCCTTATATTGGGAAGACTTTTATAAATGTATAGATTATATTTTGAATGTTTTTCATTATTTGAAGGTGCATCTTGGAAAAAGTTTGAAAATACACCATTCAATTGGGGCGCGCCTTAAACGCCGGAAATGTGCTGTCATGATGTCCCAATATATTAGTGATGGGAATTCCGGCTCTTTTCAGAGAGCCGGTTCTTTTGGCACGGCTCACTAAAAAGATCCGGCTCTTTTGGATCCCAAATGGCTCCTCAGTTTGTTTGTTTTTCTGTTGCTCAAATGAATTAACGACCACAAAAAAATCATTTAAAATTATGTGAAAAACGATTTACTCGTGTAAAAAATACACTCTATCAAATATTTTTATTTATACGTGCGCAGAGAGGATCCACAAACTTTGACTTTTCCTGCGGTTACTCTGGTCTGATGATCAGCTGTCACTCATTTGCTTTTCATATTAATGCTATCATACCAACTAGTAAAAAAAAAAATCATAATTGAATGATAATAACAGTGTAATAATGTAATAACATTTGTTCACCTGTCTACCATGACCCCCTCCCCCGGCCTTCTCCTCACTGCTGCGCGTGTCTGTAATTTTCCCCTCCCTCCTCTACCACGGATATCGACCAATCACTAGCGGCTTTAACCCAAGACCGAAGTGGGCTCCCATTTCCGGCTCCTCGTTAGGAACCAGCTCTCTTTGTTCACTTCAGAGATGGCGGCTCTGAGAACCTGCTCGTTCGCAAACAACACAATGTATGCATTGAGTGAGAATTGAGAAGTGCGTATGTTGTCCTTTGTTTTTGTGACAGTCGTTTCTGTATCTGGCCTGGTATATGACCATGTCGGTCCTGGGTCACTACAACAACTTTTTCTTTGCCGCCCATCTGCTTGACATCGCAATGGGCTTCAAGACACTGCGGACCATCCTGTCCTCCGTCACGCACAATGGCAAACAGGTCTGCTCATTTGCTTCCTTGAAATCACGCGTGGCAAAGTTTTTTTTTTTTGCCGCGACCCACATTCAAGTTAGAGTTTCCTCTCGAGAACCGTGATGAATTTGAAGGGACCATTCGAATGTTTCATATCATGAGTGGTCCATCGAGGAAAAGGTTTCTTCAGCCGTCATCTGTTCTTTTCTTTTTTTTTTTTTTTTGAAGGACATAAACAAAGACTGACGACTGTGAGGTTAAAATCTTAGCTGAAGAAAATAGATGGAGTAAAAGTAGCTAGCGAAAGGGCGAAACCCTTTATGGCGCTTTAAGCTTCAATTTAGACCGTGCTTCCAACAGACTTCTTAGAGGTTCAGCGATAGAATGTTAAAAGTAATCAGATTGGCTAATGAGGTGAAATCAGAGCCAGGGATAGAGCAATAGAAGTAATCAGATTGGCTTCAAAGAGTGCTCGATTCCTCCCCTAACCCTAAGAGCGGGGCCCTATTGGAGCCTAGATCTGCCATGGCCACCTCTGTCCATTAGAAATACAGTTACCAGCACAACTTTAGTTTGCTGATGAAACTCTTTGGATGAGGATCAAAACGTCGGACGGCTTCAATAATAATATTACATTTCATTTACACGCCCCTTTCAAAACTCTCAAGGTCAGTTTACAGTCCCAGGATAAGTTTTTTAGTGGGTGAGCAGCGGCAGCCACACTCAGTGGCTGTAACTCAAATAGATGGAAAGCTAGCTAGTTGGCTAATAGATACAATAATAATAATAA
This sequence comes from Hippocampus bargibanti, assembly GCF_051943395.1. Lineage (NCBI taxonomy): Eukaryota > Metazoa > Chordata > Actinopteri > Syngnathiformes > Syngnathidae > Hippocampus > Hippocampus bargibanti. The sequence goes on along the minus strand of NC_142748.1, from coordinate 702,456 downwards.
TACATTTCATTTATAAGCACCTTTCAAAACACTTAAAGGTCACTTTCCAGTCACAGTTGTGCAATCTTAACGACTTTCCCCAATACGATGGCTGAAGAAACCTTTTCCTCAATGTTTTATATCCTCCACATATTACATACAGAAGGCACAACAAATGAAGGAATAAATACTTTTTAAATCTGAGATCAAGACTAATAACTGCTACTGCGGTTTACATACGACAATGTTGGACTTTAGCAAGCGTCATGGCACTTGACATGCTTAATTTGCTTTCGCGGGCCGAATAAAATGATGCGGTGAGCCTGATTTGGCCCCCGCGCCTTGACTTTGACACCGGTGCTCTAAATGCTCTCCTGATGAAAGTTGCCTGTAACTGTCAGTCTCTTTTTGGAACAGCTCAAGACGACTACGTTCTTCATGACAATTATTTTGTCTGGTGCTGTTTTTCCTTCCAGTTGGTGTTAACAGTCGGCCTGTTAGCAGTGGTGGTGTATTTGTACACAGTGGTCGCCTTTAACTTCTTCCGAAAGTTCTACAACAAGAGTGAAGATGGAGAATTACCTGACATGAAATGTGATGACATGTTGACAGTGAGTATTAGAAGGATTTTACTTTGGATATTTGACCATGCGGACTACTTGTCGATTAGACTGCCAACGATGCGTGTAATTCTCCCAAGTATCCTCTTCTAATGCTATTAAGTCAAAAAAATGTGGTGCGGGAGACTTGCTAAGAAAACTGTTATTCATCATACTTGGTCTTTTTTTTTTTTCTTTCTCTCTTTGCTCACTGGCAGCGTTAGATAAGTCTGTTGTCGACTTGAAAAGGCAAAGTTACTTGTGATTAAAGCGGGTCCATTGCCATTTATGGATTGCAAGTCACGGGAATTTAGTTTTGCAGTGTTCGCCCTCAGGCACTGACTGGCCTGCGTATGGCTAAGCTTCTGTATTTTCGATGAACTCAAATGCCGCACGGCGGGCTAATCAAAGCGGAATCCACTTTCCTTTTTAAGATGGTTTTTACACTTGTTTACATCGAATATATGTTAATGCTAACACTGTAATTCCCTTGTTTATAAATCAATAAATACATGGATGGATGGATGCACAAATAGATAAGTACATAAATAAATATATTTATAAGTAACATATTTTCTGGAATATAAGGCGCACCTTCAACGAATGACATATTTAAAAACCTTTTCCATACATAAGGTGCACCGCATTACAGTGGCCACCTTCAATTAATGACATATTTTAAAACGTTTTCCATACATTAAGGCACAGAGGATTATGAGGCGCGTGGTCAGCTTTGGAAAAAAAAAATGCTTTTAGGTGCGCCTTATAGTGCAGAAAATACTGTAAATAAATGGATGGATGGATGGATAGTTTACATCCGAGATTTTCCCCTGTTAATGCTAACAATGAAATTCCGTTGTTTATAAATAGATGGATGGATATACAAATAGATAAGTGAATAAGTAAACACATAAGTAAATAAACAAAACAAATATAAATACATTGCTAAATAAATAAATACATAAACGAATGTATGTAAAATGTTGTTGATACAGTAAAGTCTCGTTATATCGATATTCAAGGGAGTCCTAAAAAATATCGATATAACCGGGACTATCGATATATCCGACCCTGTTTGCATGTAATTTTCTCCGTGCGTGCATAGAAATAGTATCGATATAACCGGGACTATCAATATATCCGATATCAATATAACGAGACTTTACTGTAGTTTTGAAAGGTGCTTATAAATGAAATGTATTATTATTATTATTATTATTATTATTATTATTATTATTATTATTGATATTATTATTATTATTATTATTATTACATGCGGATCAAACCTATAAAGATGGAGGACACTGATTTGCTGTGGCGACCCCTTGAAGGGAAAAGACGAAAGAAGATGATGATGATGATTATTATTATTATTATTGATAGGTAGATAGATAAAAAGATGGATGGATGGATTGAGAGAGAGATAAATACAGAAATAGATAAGTAAATAAATTAAATAATAAATCAATTAGTCCAAAAATGAGTAACTAAATAAACGAATGAATGAAAAAATGAATAACAAACTAACTGACTAGCTAACTAACTAAAAAAAAAAATACATAAATGAAAATGGTGGTGGTTCTTGGAACATTTTTGTATTGATTGAGAAGTGGTTGGACACATGTACATGCGTGCACGCATTCAGCCATCTGTTTTATTTATTTATTTATTTATTTATCTGTCTGTCTCGTGTGTCCCGTCCCATCCCGTCTTGTCCCGTCCAAGTTTGTTTGTTTGTGCGTTGTGTTTTATTGTGATATGATTGTCACGAGACGTGACTTTTGTTGTGTCATTTTATTTCCCAGTCAATGCACAACAATCACATTTCAGTTCCACAATACCTTACATTTTTTTTTAAGCTAGCATTTTGGCTAATTAGCTCCAAGCTAAAGTTACCCAATGACAAATGCCTGCCTTTGTTTTTATCCAAAGACTTTTCAAGCGTATCGATGGCACTTTCAACGTCAGTGCGTAATCTCTCCTGTCCTGCATGTGGTGAGGGTCATGTTGCCATCAATGGGGGTTAAATTGGCGAAAGCGGCGGCCACCCAACAACTGATGCAACAATCCTGCAAAATAGGAACGCAGGCATACAAACACAAATATCCATCCAATCTGCAGCTGGATGAATGAATGCATGGCTTGATGAGCCCGCCCGCGCTGATAAGAAAGGAGCATCGGCGCAGAGTGCCGATGCATATGTGAAACTGTCGCGGCTTGGAATTGAAGCGGATTTACAGGAAATGTGAGACAATCTCTTTTCATCAATGGATGTTACAGCTTTGTGCTTACTTTCAACATTTAGCTTGTAGCAGACATGCACATTTCACCGTGAAGTCCCTGATCCATTGGTGAAAAGGACGATTTGATCCTCTTTTAGGTAGAACTGCTTCATACAACAAAGAGGGTGCAGAAAGTGCTTAAGATTGGCTGTCTGTGTCTTTTATGTTGCGTCACATTATTTGTTATTTAGTTTTGTTGTTGTTTTTTTTCGACTTCTTCCTTTCCTTTTCTCTTACTTTCTTCACTTTCACTTTGTGAAATTTGTCCACCGCGCGACAAATAAAGGCTAATCCAATCTAATCCAATCCTATAAAAGAGCCACAAGCACATTCCCACCGACAATATAGCTTTTTTTATACAATTAGTTGAGTGAATATTTTCCATTAATTATAAATAAACTGTGGAACATTTAATTATTTTCAGTCTATAATGACATTATTAGCATGTATTATAATGCATCAATTGCCTTAGAAATGAACATTTTGTCCATATTTTGGACTGCAGACCTCTTACGGGGTAAAAGTGGACAAAAAAAGAAATAATTGATGCCAATCCATCTGAAAGAAATACTATATAAGGGCTCGATAGCTGATAGTGTGTGTGTATGTGTGTGCGTGTGTGCGTGCGTGTGTGCGTGCGTGTGTGTGTGTGTGTGTGTGTGTGTGTGTGTGTGTGTGTGTGTGTGTGTGTGTGTGTGTGTGTTGAAATGGTGTGTGGAGGGGGGTGCTTTCTGTCACCCGGAAATTTCCCAACTAATCCTCCATATTCAGCCAGCCATAGCATTCCATAGAGCTCCATTAATTCCTATTAAGGATTTGGGGAGCAGACGTCGCTTTTTGGACAGAAAGGGGACAGCGACCAAGTGGCATGCAAAGATGGACCAAAGTATGACCTACAGTGAAAGTTCACTTTTGTTTCGAAAATAATAATAATAATAATCAGAATGATACATTTCATTTCTAAGCGCCTTTCAAAACGCTCAAGGTCACTTTACAGCCACTGGATAAGTTTTTCTGCGAATGAATGCCTGATGATGGATGACTCAGCAGTTTGGAGATGCTCAAATTATGTTCATATCATTTGATCATCTTCAAACTTCCCAACTAGACATTTCTAAATGTTCAATGCTTTGAAGACAAAGCCCCTTTTCAACTCCAGAAAATGAACATCATGTCATGGTTAACTCATTCACTGCCAGACATGTGCAAAAATGTGTCCACTCCAGTGCCAGGGTTTTTGTCATCGTCACTTAAATTCCAGGACCCACCGAATATTGAGTTTTAGGATGACATAAACATTCAATGCACCTTAGACTATCTTCTTTCACCAGAAAAAAAAAGAGTTAATTCCTAAATTATATGGAACTGGTGTTATCTGAGCTTGAAATGGGGGCGGCTGTCGCAAAAGAACATGGGCAGAGGTCTGACCAGCACTTTATCGGCACCCCCCCCTGCAACAAAACCCGAACAAATTAAAAAATGGCACTCTGTCATATTTTCAATGACCGAATAATTTCGGAAATGGCAGTGAATGAGTTAAATTTGACCAGAAAAGCCTAAATTATTTCCTAAATGATATGGGTCTGGAGTTATATGAGCTTGAAACGAGGGCAGATGTCCAAAATACAATGAGATACATCCATATAGGTTTAACAGGGCTTTAACAACAGCTGAAGCTAGAACAAAGAGCTAATATTGAAAAAAGGGAAATGCCCAGCGCTTTATCAGCACCCAAACAGGAAAGAAAGCCAAACAAATTTGGGAATGGCGCTCTTTCATATTTTCAATTCCCGAATAAATTCGGGAATGGCAGTGAATGAGTTAAGATAACCCTGAAACTGTCTTTTAATTTTAACAAACACTATCTCTGTCTTTGTGTTCCTTTTCATGCTAGTGCTACATGTTCCACATGTATGTCGGCGTGCGAGCAGGGGGAGGAATCGGCGACCAGATTGAGGATCCAGCGGGAGACGAATACGAGATCTATCGGATCATATTTGACATCACCTTCTTCTTCTTTGTCATTGTCATCCTGCTGGCAATCATCCAAGGTGATTGACGCACTTTTTGGAGAAATGTACGCCATCTTGGTTGCATTCGTAACCGTTTTATTGTCATATATTTATCGTCAATCCGATTCAGTTCACTGAACAGCGTCTGTGAAAACATCAAGCAAAAAACCGGCTTTCCACCTTTTATTTCTTCTCTTGATAAACTTTAGGTTTAATCATTGACGCTTTTGGAGAACTGCGCGATCAACAAGAGCAAGTGAAAGAGGATATGGAGGTATGCAGGAAATATTACAACAATTTAGTGATACTTCAAACTTAATTGATTCCCATGAAGTGTGTGTAAAGCGAAAAGTGTGTCTTCCAAACATTTATTTCCCATAAGAAAGCATTAAAAATGAGAATAACCAGTTCCCAGGTCCCCATAAAACATAATTTTCTACTAAATAAGCCTTAAAACAACACACAATACTTTATTTTATGTATCATAAATGTGCTATTGTATTGTAATTAAAGAAATAATCTGTACTGTAAAATAAAGCCGTTTTATTTACCTTTGTGATGGTCAGTGGATGACAAACTTCCAGGTTGCCTCTTGCGGATATACGCGTGAAGTTGCCGTGTTATCTCGGCGATAATACTCTCACTCACAATGTCAATGTTTCACTCCTGTAACAGCTAAAGCACTCCACTCGATAACAAACCATGTCCGCACTCAAAGAAAGTGGGTGACGAAAACTAGTCCGCCAGCCACCGTGGCGCTCCGTGTGTTTTGGTTCGTTTGCCGAAAACTAGTTCGTATGTCAAGATTATTTTTTGCCAATTTAATGTTCGTAAGGGGAAAAAGTTTGTAAGCTAAAGCGTTTGTAAACTGAGGTATCACTGTATTTGGAACCACGCTGTAGACGTGTGACCTACTCATACAACATTTTCATTTCTTGTCTTCCAGACAAAATGTTTTATTTGTGGAATAGGCAATGACTATTTTGACACTGTGCCGCATGGCTTTGAAACACACACTCTCCAGGAGCATAACTTGGCCAATTATCTGTAAGTATTTCTGAGCATAATTATGGGCGTGGATCTGTGTGTGTGTGTGTTTTCTGGGATGTGCTATTTCCTTAAACGGCTTCTGTTTTTTTTTTTTTTACGGTGAAGGAATACAAATGTAGAAAGGGTCTTTTGATACACTTTGCGGTGAACAACATACAGTCTGTACACAAGTGGTGTTTGACTAATTTAACAACATTCTTTATACAAAGACATTGTTTTAGCAGCATTGCAGTTCGTATGGGGCGGAAGAAAATTAATTTCACACTGTCACTGTGAACAACGGCTCGAACGCAGGAAGATTGTCTGCAGCCCTCTGCCAAGCTATTTAATGAGAGTACACATATGCAAATTTAGGTGATACATTATTAAAACGTAGTCGTCTTGATTTGAATACTACCACGCCCCAAGCGCCAACATCCATAAATCAACGGAACGTGGACATTTTAACGGGTTGTCTTTCCATGAACTGATAGATTTGTAAACTGGCGAATGAGCTCTTCCCAAATCCTAAATTCCGCCCATCGTCTTGTCAACTGTTGCTCCCTTGGTTGATAGGCATTACATATAACAGGATAATAAATGAAACTGCGTGGATGGATTAATGGCTCTATTGTTTGTTCCAGATTCTTCGTGATGTATCTTATCAATAAAGATGAAACAGAGCACACAGGCCAGGTTTGACAATGTCTCTGTCTTTCTCTCTTCGTTTTTCCTCAAAAGCCGACACTGCACTTAATAACTCGATGCGCCTTATATGTGGATCAGTATTCAGATTTCTTGAATGTGTTATTTGAAATATTCTATTCTATACAGAGAAACTTCTCCTGTGACTATAAAGTGAGAGTTTTGAAAGGCGCTTATAAATGAAAAATATTATTATTAAATTCATTTTGGTGAATGTCAACTCCTTCCTTTTCATGTCTCTCTTGAAGGAATCTTATGTATGGAAAATGTACCAGGAACGTTGCTGGGAGTTCTTCCCAGCTGGCGATTGTTTCCGAAAACAATATGAAGATCAGCTCAACTGATGTGTCTCTGGAGTTTTTGTCCCTTCTGGTGGTTCCTCTAGTGGTTCCTGTATGCTGCCTACTCGTCGGAGTAGCATAAGTTGCCAAACCACAGGGATTCAACCAACCAATGACATAACGCTCCAAAATCAACCTGGACTGACTTTCATCCAAGATCTTCCTCGTTCAGCAGGTCAACCCCACGTTTCATTTTTGGAATATTTGATGTACTACATGAAAAAAAAAAAAAAAAAAAAGATCTGCTTCTATCATGTAAATTCAAATTTTCAGCATGTGACTCATAGCTTACTCTCATCTAGGAGCCCTTCTAGTTGACATCGCAGTAATAAGCATTAAAAACAAAAACAAAATGCAAGAGGAGATGCGTCAACCACTTGATGTTACAGGTATTGAAACCTACTGCAATATATCTTTGGAAGATCTGCTTTTGTGACTCCAAAAATGTGACTTCATTGAATTTTGCCTGCGATACAGTGGGAAGATAATGTGCCTGAAGTTGAACACTTTCCTACTGTTTAGAAAAAAAATATATATATCAAAAGCATTTTAATGGTTTGAATTTACACAGAGCTTCCCGGATGTCATCATGGCGTCCAACAATATGCACATGGCCATGATTTTGTGTGTGTGTGTGTGTGTGTGTGTGTGTGTGTGTGTGTGTGTGTGTGTGTGTGTGTGTGTGTGTGTGTGTGTGTGTGTGTGTGTGTGTGTGTGTGCAACTTCGGAGTTGCACACTGAGCTAAAATAAAACAACACATTGTATTTTATAACTAGATTGTTGGAAATCATTTGCATGACAATGACTTTCAACCGATTTTCATCACATGACACGATTTGCGGGAACTAAACAGATTTGGGCAGAATACATTTTCCTCCTTCACTGTTTCTGACCGGCCCACACAGTGAACGTGAAGTTAAAATAAAAGGTAAAATATTCAATGATTTGCTTTTGAAATTTGTCCTTTTGTTTTATGTGCATTTAGTACAAACACAAAATACACAACTACAAAGTATGTCGGATGGTCGCGGCTTGGAATTGAAGCGGATTTACATGGAAAAGGAGATGATAGACAATCTCTTTTCGTCAATGGATGCTACATCTTCTTGTTTGCTTTCAACATTTAGCTTGTAGCAGACGTGCACATTTCACCGTGACGTCCCTGATCCACTGGTGAAAATGACACATTTATCCTCTCCTCTTTCATCTACAACTGCTTCATACAACAAAAAGGGTGCAGAAAGTGCTTAAGATTGAATGACTGTGTGGTTTGTGTTGTTTTATTATTTTGTTCTTTTGACTTCAATATGGCGCTGTGAGAGTGGCTGCATTTCCAGCAGCTCCTGTATTTTGTTTTTCTACTTCTTCCTTTCCTCTTCCTTCCGTAACTTTGCTGCTGTGAAATGTAAATTTCTCCACTGCGAGACTATTAAAGGCTAATCCAATCAAATCCAAACCTTCAGTAACCCTTTATTTGCATGCGCACTGTCAGGAAGAAACTGTAATAATTGTTCATGTTATGGTATGACACAGCCAACTTTGCAATTTTAGCTAGCATGCTAGCCGGATGCACCGCCGCGTGGGCCAATTTTGAGATGTGCTTCTTTGATGGGGAACATGGTATGTATTTCATTTGAATTTGCCAAATTTGAAAGTGTCAAAGTACACATGCACGATGTCACCGATACTGAGCTCCCAATGACGTTGTAGTCTAACCTCAACAATATACTCAGTTCCGTTCAGATTTCTCATCCTGATTCCAGCTGGGTTGCCTCACCAACGTGGATCACGGCTACATTTATCAGATGAATGCCCAAGAAGTCTTGTCTGTAAGTAACACAAATCAAATCTGACGCTGAACTAGCAAGTCGCAAGCCCGTGAGGCCCTCAATGAAAATGTTGACTGTAGATGAACCGTTTCACTGTGTAACGTTCACCACAGATATTTTCGAACTCTGAGGGAGGAATTGTGAAGAACTGTCATGGCCGCCACAGCTTCGATCTCATATCAACAAAAATGTGAATAAATTTAAATCCTTAATAATGTTTCAAATGTATGGGGTGGCTAAACTGGACAAGCGACGATTGTGATGGAGGTGAGTGAACCAGTTTATTATTACAGTGATACCTCGGTTTACGAACCCCTTGGATTAGGAACTTTTCGGTTTACGAACGTTAAATTTATGAACATTTTACCTTGGCATACGAACTTTTTTTCATACACGGTCTGCCTCAATGAGTGATGTGTCCTTCGCGAACGAGCCCGTTCTTCTAACAACAAAATGGCAGCCGACTGTTTTTGTCCTCTATTCCCCACCCCCAGTCTTCGGTTAAAGCCACGTGATTGGTCAAGAACGCAGCAGTGGGGGGAGGGTTAAACATTAAAAAGACAGGCAGACGACAGTGAGAGAGTTTCAACTTTGGTATCAAAGGCAGGGTGTAGGCTGCAAGGTTAAAATATCACATCAATCAGGCTCCACAAACAAGCCATCTGTACACTTGATGCGAAAAGCTACCAACCCAGATAAACAGAATACTATTGATGAGGAACTAGGTACAATTATCACAGAGAAAGCACCTACAAGGGATCATTCCTCAAGATGGTGAAAGAAGAAGGCTACGTTCCTCATCAAGTGTTCAATGCTGATGAAAGCGGACACTCCATTCCATCAAGCCATCAACGACCATCACAAAGCTAAATAAAAATGGAATAAAACTTTATTATACAATACAGTTTATTTCTTTAATTATAATACCATAGCACATTTATTCTACATAAAAGAAGGTATATTTTGTGTAGTTTTAAGGCTTAGAAGATTAGAAAGTAGAACATTATGCCTTATGGGGACCTGGGAATGGATTATTCTCATTTTAATGGTTTCCTATGGGAAATTAATTTTTGGGATACACACTTCGCCTTTCACACTCTATCTGGGAACCAATTAAGTTTGTAAGCCAAGGTATCACTGTATTTGGGTATTTCAATGACATCCAGGAAAACATATTGAAGTCCATCCATTCGTTGACATCATGTTGTTAAACTAGGGGCAGCGTTACCATCGGCCTTCCACTGCGTTATGGAGGTGTGTCAACGATGACTGGCAACAAAATCCAGAGCCTTCAGGGAAAATAGGCGTTAACTACGCGACCTACAAACACAGCTGCCAAAACACACCAAATCCTATTGAACATCTTTGGAAGGAGCTGAAACACGCTCATGTTGAACACCATACACGAAATGTGTGTAGAATTAGTGATGGTGATCGAGAGAATACGCGATGCATGGCAAAGATTCCTTAAAAGGATTTCCAGAGCGAACAGAAATCACGAACAGAGATGAGGTGAGGAAAGTTTGGTGCGCCTCAAGCGAATGGAATTGAAAGAAAAGGGTGTGAAAAGTGCACAGCTGCGATGTGAAAACACTTTTATAAGACAAAAATGGGGAAAAAAAATATCTATCTAGCTAGCTCACTAGCTATCTAGTTAGCTATCATTAGTTACTAGTTATTATTGTCATTTTGTTTTATTATAAGATAAACATTGGGAAACATATCGAGCTAGCTATCTAGCTAGCGAGCTATCGCGCTAGCTATCTAGCTAGCTATCATTAGTAGTTATTATTGTCATTTTGTTTTATTATAAGACAAACATTGGGAAACATTTATATCGAGCTAGCTAGCTAGCTATCTCGCTAGCTCTCTAGCTAGCGAGCTATCGCGCTAGCTATCTAGCTAGCTATCATTAGTTACTAGTTATTATTGTCATTTTGTTTTATTATAAGACAAACATTGGGAAACATTTATATCGAGCTAGCTATCATCAGTTACTAGTTATTGTCATTTTGTTTTATTATAAGACAAAAATGGGGAAACATTTATATCGAACTAGCTATCTAGCTAGCTACCATTAGTTACTAGTTATTATTGTCATTTTGTTTTATTATAAGACAAAAATGGGAAAAATATCTAGCTAGCTAGCTATCTCGCTAGCTATCATTAGATACTAGTTATTATTATCATTTTGTTTTATTATAAGACAAAAATGGTAAAAAAAAATATATATATCTCGCCAGCCAGCTATCTAGCTAGCCAGCTAGCTATCTAGCCACCTATCTAGCTAGCTATCCAGCCAACTATCTAGCTAGCTATCAATTTATTTAGCAAGCTATCTATTTATTTAGCTAGCTATCATTTTTTGGTCATTTAAAAAACATTGGGCAAAGTGAGAAAAAAGTGATTTTGGTCACATCCCTTGACTTTTCCATTAAGAAACAAATCGGAAATAATTACACACAAAAGGTTTCTTATGTCAAATACTTTGACTTTCGAGTAAGATATATTTAATCTGCCTGCCAAGAAGCTTCCAGTCCAAATCCGACAGTACACTGCATGTCCTTATACATTCAAATCTTTCATCAAGTGTCAATCAAATGTAATATTTTGCATTTGTAAAGTCAACGGTGGTGATTCTGTCAATGTGTCGTCCTTGAATGTTTTGCATCATCGTCAAAAGTTTAAAAGGCGGAGCTGTCCGGCTGCAGTCACACGCACATGCAGCGCTTGAGCGGCAAAAGAAAGCAGCATGCTGAACTCGGAGGGCTGACTTTTGAGTAGGATCATCATCATTCAGATGCGTCGGGTAAGTCCTTTTTATATTTTTATTTTGTACAACTTCATCACAAAACTCATTTCATCATTCATGTGTGCCTTCTATATGGAAAAAGTTTGAAAATACACCATTCATTGGGGGTGCGCCTTATACACCGCAAAATACGTTAATCAGGTTAATGATAATCAAATAAAACATTTGCTTGTCTTATTGACTGCGGTTGACACATTTATTACTGTAGAATTACTGTACAAAATACAAAACTGCATTTTGCGTATTGGGTTGGCTTTTAGAAATGACATTTCTTCCCTCTTTTCAACGCAGATCAAAAATTGTGGCAAAATATTGTATTTTCTGTGCCGTAAGGCACTTTGGAGTTTATAATAATACTTTTTCATTTGTTTTTCACCTGTTTTCATGAATAGGACGCACCGCATTATATAGTGCATGAAATAGAAGCTACAATAGTGGCTACTATTAGTGGCTACTCTACTAGATGTAGCAGTGCTAAAGGGAATACAATACAATACAATATTGTTACATTTATATAGAGCCTTCAAAAGTGCTGTGGTTGTATTAAAGAGCTTTTCCGGAACATTTCAAATGCTACATCCAAGAAATCTGAATATTGATCCACATATAAGGCACATCAGATGGAATGAGCATATTTTTATTTTCTGATACTTTGATTGATAATGTTTGTTTTAACAGTCACCGTTCCGTGACGACGGCGCAATGGAAGATTTGTCCGAAGTGCTCCTGTACTGAGAGGGGCGTTCTTGAATTGCGTTTTGCTTTTTGAGGAGCCTGCATGTTCCAGGTATGTTTTTGAGCTCAGTGACAGTGTGTATGTTGCTGTGGGTGGTGCCATATTACTGACCAGTTCTGGCTTTTATATACATATAAGTATATGCCATAGTATAGAGAGGCTCGACTATGTGTACCAGATGATAGGTACCATCACTTCCATTTTTTCTTTCTAGTTTTAGATTGCATGTTTGATTTTTTTTTAGGGAGGAATGCAGAAGGGGACTGAATTTAAATTCAAAATGTACAGCATGTTGCTCTGTGTCCGTTTATGAATGCTCTGTCAAATGCAAATGCCATCTTTGCTCATGATGACATTATCTGAAAAGCTTGGAGCAGCTACCCAAGGTTCCATTTTCTATGCCTGCTCACATAAGGGTTGAGGGTGAGCTTTGGATATGATATGATGGTTCTGGCTTTAATTAGTACAGCCTGTAATGTCATCTCTTCTTTACAGGCTATGCTAATCTATACCATAATCAGCAATGCAATGGAAGCTGTCTTAATGAATGCTTAATGAATGTTTTGGATGATTTTTACACAATTCTTGATGATGGACTCCATATTAAGTGTGTGTATGTCATAACAGGTGACACCATTGCACTCAACTAACCAGCTATTTCTTTGTTTTTTTTTTTGTTGTTGTTATTATCATTATTTTATTTGTTCGGTTACAAATGAAACAGAATAAGTTGTTTGTTGTTTGTTCTTTTTTTTTTTTTTACTGCCCAGAAGTTAAAATTGAATGTATTGTTAAGATGTTTGGGTAAGAATCAAAATGTCATTTTCACTTTATACCAAACTGTGATTTTAAAAGTAAATAATAATAAAAACAAATACAAATAAAATAAAATAACAATAAAAACTATTAGAAGACCAATAATAATAATAATAATAATAATAATAATAATAATAATAAAATAATAATAAAAACTATTAGAATATCAATAATAATAATAATAATAGTAATAATAATAATTTATTATAATAATAATAATAATAACAATATCAACAATAATAATGATCAGCATCATCAGCATACTAATAATAATAATGATAATTTATTACTATTACAACAATAATAATGATCAGCATCATCAGCATACTACTAATAATAATATTAATAATAATAATAATAAATAAATAATAATACCACTACTACTTATAATAATAATAATCATAACCATAATAATAACAATAATCAGCATCATCAGCATAATAACAATATAATACTAATACTACTACTACTACTACTACTAATAATAATAATAATAATAAATAACCAACTTCTTGGAAATCTACAAAATATATATATCATGGTCAAGATTGAGATTATTTTTGGGCAGGGAAGGTTGGATGATAAATCTAAAATAGTTCTATGTCAGAACTCCAAGCCAATGTTTATTCATACTACTGTATCCTTTTTCTATTGTTTATACATTAGTGATTGTTTGTGTGAAGACAGGATAGGGCATTTCAATTCCAACTGACCAATGGAGAAAGGGTAAGATTAAAAAACAAATGCTTCTCTTCTTTCCTTTTCCATTTTTTTGGTGTTAGCATGTTGCTATTTGTGTATATTTTAGTATTGTACGTGTGTGTGTTTTCTTTCACAAAGTCAATTAAGGAATCTGATTACATGACATACCATTGAATGAATGGTTGACGCTAATTCCCCATTGAGCCTCTTGTTTCTCTGAATTCTTCCTATTGTAGATGACGGTTGGTCATGATGAATGAAAGCGCAAGCACCTTCCTACCTGCAACTTTTGGTACTGCTTACAACACTTACTTACCTATGTTTAACATTTGAAAAGATGTTGTACTATATATTTTCCACAGAAAGCATAAATATATCAATTACAGTGATACCTCGGTTTTCGACCATAATCCGTTTCAGAAACCAATTTGTTCAAAAACCGAAACAGCACTTTCCATTAAAATCAATGCAAAAAAAATCTTAATCCGTTCAAAGTCTAGAAAACAACTTTTTTACTATTTCATCGCATAAACCGGATTTTTCAAACCATCGGACTTTTCAAACCATCCTCTGCTTGCTTTGAAATCACACTATTCAGGAGATCTTAACCAAATATGTCAGCATTTTTGCAAAAATAAAACAACAACAATATTAATGCGTCGGTCACAATGCGGAAGACGTGACACATAAGGAAGTGACGTACAAGGAAGCACAGGGTAGTCGAGTGATGCATTCAGATGCACTCAGTTTGGTTGAGAACCAAATTCCGGTTGTATACCGGGGCATAAAAAAGATGACATTTTTGGTTGAAAACCGAATGGGATGAGACGTTCGAAAACCCAGGTTTGACAAATGCAATTGCGATTTTGACTGATTTAGGTGTGCTTAATAAACAGCAGGCCGCATGCATGGTTGTCACTGTGAATGAATCCTTATACTAATTGCAAAACGTGATTTATTTCCTTTTCAGATGGCTCTTACCAGGAAGCTGCCATATTGTCTGGCAGCGTTGGTGGGTGGAATAGCCATCACTTTAATAGAAGTCATATTACTTGGCACCAAGCAAATTTCACTGACTCGTCGGGAAATAGTACACGAATCCAGGCAACACATGACTTTGATCTATTGGGAGGACACACAGTTTGGCAGGTATTTCACCGCAATCAAAACATGAAAAGTGGATCCGTAAGGCAACAGCAGCCACTGGTTTCATGTCATTAATTTAAGTGTGTAAATAATTTAACATACAGTTACCACTACATTTTTTACATGATTTTTGTTCAATACTGAGTTGAGTTATACTATGTTCTTCATCAGGGGTGCTCACACCTTTTCATCATGAGAGCTACTTTTCAAATAACCAAGTCATTATATTTATGGAGAAATATATTGAGGATTCTTGCCATTTCTGTTCATGTTTAAGCGCATATGTTGCAAGACACATCATCATTATGTACATTTCTTGCCATTACTTGACTTTACTATGAATGCTGGTAGATGAGAGCAATTGAAAATGTCATTGTGAAGTCCTATTCCCATTCCGTACAAAAGTCAGACTTTTTTCTTCTTACTTGGTCCAGCTCCCCACTCATTTTTATACCCTATCTTACATTTAAGAGGAAAAAACGTGCAAAAAAATGAGGACGTAACTAACGATTAGCTTGTTAAGTTTGCAAGGACGTTGTTTGATCATGCACAGTGTACAGACACTTCCCTACTTACGAACATTCGAGTTGTGAAAAACAGTAGATACGAACATTTTTGTAGCATTCCCTCCAGTTGTCTTTATACAGCATATACAGTAAAGTCTCGTTATATCGATATCGGATATATCGATAGTCCCGGTTATATCGATACCATTTCTATGCACGCACGGAGAAAATTACATGCGCGCAGGGTCGGATATATCGATAGTCCCGGTTATATCGATATTTTTTCGGACTCCCTTGAATATCGATATAACGAGACTTTACTGTATTTTATTAAATGTTTATTTTTTCAGTACAAACCAATACATACAGGTTACTTATACAAGCCTTCAACATACTCACCGTATATAAACCTTACACTTCCATTCCATACAAAATACAGCACAAAAGCAACTTATGAACAAATTCACTTTACGAACGACCGTTCGAAACGTACAGTATCTCGTTCGTAAGTTGGTTAGCGTCTATATCTAACAGTGAGTTGTCATATGATTGGTTGTCCGGTGTATCAATCAAGTGGAGGGATGGCTGATAGGCTGATTTTTTTTTACTTTATTTGTATAGGATCAGTTCATGTCAATGTCACATCAGCTTGTCATACAATCTGTCAATAGTACCTTGGAGATGGACTGATCGATTGCGATCGACGTATTGTTCTACATTATTCAGCAGTCAATCATTATCGTTTATAATTAAATAGAATCGAATTTTAAAGTGATCATCACATTCGACAACGGTCTGATGATTGTGTTTTCTTCTCCCCTCCTATCTTCAGGTGATGGTAATTGTCTTCCTCACCGGATCACTTTCACTTGTCACTGTCGTTGGGAACATCTTAGTACTTTTGTCCTTCAAGATTAATAAGGCACTGAAGACGGTGAACAACTACTACTTGCTGAGTTTGGCGTTTGCCGACCTGACCATTGGCACTTTATCCATGAACTTGTATACCACCTACATCATCATGAATCAGTGGGCTCTGGGGCCAGTGATCTGTGACTTGTGGCTTGCAATTGATTATGTAGCCAGTAATGCTTCAGTCATGAACCTCCTCGTCATAAGCTTTGACAGGTAATGTGTGTGTGTGTGTGTGTGTGTGTGTGTTTTTTTTCGACCGACGATGGTATTTTCTGCTTTCAGTTTTGCTTGGGTGCAAAATGTTATTTTTCTGTTACTTTTGTAGGTATTTCTCTGTGACCAGGCCTTTGACCTATCGTGCAAAGCGCACAACCAAGAGGGCCATGACCATGATTTGCTTAGCTTGGTCAATATCATTCATTCTGTGGGCCCCCGCCATCTTGTTCTGGCAATACATCGTCGGTGAGCGTACGGTGCCGCCCGATGAATGCTTCATCCAATTTCTATCCGAGCCCATTATTACATTCTGCACGGCCATAGCTGCATTTTACTTGCCGGTGACTATCATGACAACCCTGTTTTGGAAGATCTATCAGGAGACGGAAAAACGTGCTAAAGATATACAAGGTCTTAAGGGATCGGGTGCCGGAAACAGTCCAAGTCAAAATCACAGGAGTGACGATAGTGTGACCAAGAGCCAAAAGGAAAAATCCGACACAACGTCGATACAGCACATGCGCTCGGATGAACAAAATCAGCTGGCTTCGGACAACGTCAAGGACAACTCGGGTACTCCGAGAGGAATGGAAAACGGAGGGAAACGCCATGCGTTCCTGTTCCACTTGTCATCGTATTTCTGCCACGGTTTCAGAAGAGCTGATAAAAGCGTCCCTGCAGAACAGAGCGGCTGTGACACTTTCAACAACAATGACGCTTCTGAGGATGAAGAGGAAGTCAATGAGCCAGACCAAACAAGACTTGCCACAGGTCTGATAAGATAATCCTATCCGGTGTTGATTCGTGCTTACAGTGCAGAGGATTTATTTATTTATTTATTTATTTATTTTATTTATTCGTTTATGTATTTATTTACTGATTTATTTTACTTTTAATGTTAATTTTAATGTCAATTTTAACATTAATTTTAATGATTATTATAATTTATTTTTAATTTTGTCATTATTTTTATATGTATTTATTTTACTTGTTTGTTTATTCATATTTATTCATTTGATTTTTTTTATTAATTCATATTTGTTTATTTAGTTATTTATTTTGTATTTATTTTTAATTTATTGTTGGTTTATTTATTTATTTGTTTGTTTGTTTGTTTGTTTATTTATTGTTTAAACATCCAATGCCTTTTTGTTGGATAGTAAAAATAATAAAGAATAAAAATAATAACTACATCACACTAGTACAAATGTTACTTGTTTTTTTTGTTTGTTAGTTTTTTTTTAATAGCACTCAAATGCACCATATAATTTAATAACATGATAAGTTGTCCACTGGGGTACTGGAGCCACTGGACAGTCTGTGGAGGACACTGAACCGGTTGCCAGTCAATGACAGGGCACACCCAGACAAACAACCATCTGTGTTCACACTCACACCGAGGGTCAATTGAGCCATTAACTGTCCACGCATGTTTTTGGAGAGTGGGGGGACATCGGACAAAACCAAAATGGAATGATGTCACAAATCAAACCGACATGCCCTAATTTGATATCTCATTTGTTCCCCGTAGACGGAAAGAAGACGAAAAGGACAAAGGAGCGAAAATCATCCGAGTCAAAACATCCGCCACCTCGTGAGGACGCGTCCCCTGAAAATATCTCCATGAAAGATGCAAAAAGGTTTGCCTCCAAATCCAAGACGGAGGTGAACAAACGCAAAAATGAAAAAAAGGCCAATGACAAGAAAGCTGCGCGAACTCTAAGTGCTATTCTATTGGCATTCATTACGACATGGTTACCTTACAACATCATGGTCCTGGTTAATACCTTCTGCCAAGACTGCATCCCGGGAAATCTTTGGGCTTTGGGCTACTGGTTGTGTTACGTAAATAGCACGGTCAACCCCATGTGCTACGCTCTGTGTAACAAGACTTTTCGAAACACATTCAGGGATATCTTAATGTGCCAGTGGAAACAAAACAAAAGCAAGCCTCAATTTCAACAGAGGAATGCTGCAGCTTGCCGAAAAAAAGATCACATGTAGAGCAGAAATATACTCAAACATTTTTGTAATGGGAAGTCTAACATTTGGGGTAAGTTTAGCGAGGCATGCTTACGCTAGAAAAACAAAACAAAACAGACCTCAGAAATTCCAATAAAAATCAAAGTCAGCTGTATTGTCCAATATGCTAATATGCATGACATACAGCGCAGATGAAATTAATGTCCTCTCGGACCCAGCGTGCGAGGCGCTTAGAATGACTTTTACAAACATAATAAACACGAAAACGCCAATAATGACTTTCCAAAGACTTTGATCATTATAATAACAATAATAATAATACATTTCATTTCTAAGCGCCTTTCAAAACTCAAGGTCACTTTACAGTCACAGGATTAGTTTTTTCTGTGTGTCAGCAGCGGCAGCCACAGACCCGGAATAACTCAGTTAAAAGCTAGCTAGCTAAGAGCTAGATAGCCAGCCAGTAGCTAGCTACCCAGCTAATAGCCAGTTAGCCAGCCTAATAGCCAGTCAGCCAGATAATAGCTAGTAAGCTAGCCAGCCAGTAGCTAGCCAGCCAGCCAACAGCTAGCTACCCAGCTAATAGCCAGTTAGCCAGCCTAATAGCCAGTCAGCCAGATAATAGCTAGTAAGCTAGCCAGCCAATAGGTAGCCAGCCAACAGCTAGCTTGCCAGCTAATAGCCAGTTAACTAGCCTAATAGCCAGCCAATAGCCAGTTAGCAAGCCAGCCAATAGCCAGTTAGAAAGCCAGTTATATTACATCATAAGATCGTTACTGTCTGACATTCAGTAGCAAGACCTGATTCTCTTTAGCTAAAACTGGGTAGTCATTGAACTACAGTTTACAATTCCAATTTCTGATCCATTCAGTGAACGCTTTATTATCCAAAGCGTCTTATAGCGCAGAAAATACTGTAACTTCTTACCAACTTTGAACCCAAATACATGCGTCAGGATTAAAATATCCCCCGACGCCCACTAGTACAGTTAGGTTGCATTGTCACAAAAATCGTCTTTCACACTTTGACATTTACCATATTTTCTGCACTGTACACCTCGAAACCTTCAAAAGCTAAGCATGCCTTATAATACAGTGCGCCTTATATATTCTTAATTTCTTAAATACCTTATTTTCCAGTGTTTAAAGGACAACCGACGTCTCCGGACAAGTTATGTCCATAATTTGTAAAATGGCTTCAAATGACTTCTACTGAGCGTATTTTACAAAGATTCCACCGCATATACCTTTATATACGTTTTAAAACTTGATCTGAATATTCCGGAAGTCTTGTTTTTGAGTTGTTGACGAGTCCGTACGTGATGTCGCTAAAGAACCGCCTTTCACCGTAAAAAAAGACGCATTGTAGCGGTCCTTCCATCATGTCAATGTATTTTGCTGTACTTGTTTGATCTGGGGACCTCGTGTTGCACCCAAAAGCCGCCAGAAGAGGGCGTCCAAGCGCCATATAAGGAATTTATCAGCCTGTGGAAACGGAGATGGCCACTGGAGGTCGCCATTTTGTGCCTCTTTTTTTGGCTGAGAGATTTTGCCCCAATGTTGCCTCAAAATGGCACAAATAAATTCTTTAATCGATTGCAAACATTGATGCTTTCCTCTTCAGAACTATTTGAATCATATTCATAACTGGATGAGTAACAAGAAAGCATATTCTCCGAATCTGAAGCCATTGTTTTTCATTTGACTAAAAATAAAAATAAAAATATCATACTGCGTGTTTTGGGTATTTTGGATGCCAAAAAACGTTTTTTTTTCTGGTGTTAGTTAAAAAACAAAAAAGTGACGTTGGTTGTCCTTTAAGGCGCACCCAAAACCTTTGATTTTCTTCATAAGATGACACTGAAAAGTTTGAAAATACACGATTCATTTGGGGTGCCTTATACTCCGCTGCGCCTTATACACCAGAAAATACGGTATATCATTCATTCACGGTGGCCTTAAACCCGGTGCGCCTAATAGTCTGGAAAATACAGTACACTTCACTAGGATAATTTGTTTCTTTAATTAAAATACAATAGCACATGTGTTATACATAAAATAAGGTATATTTTGTGTAGTTTTAAGGCTTATTTTGTGGAAAATTATATTTTATGGGGACCTGGGAACGGATTATTCTCAATTTTAATGGTTTCATATGGGAAATAAATGTTTGGAAGATGAACTTTTCACCTTACACACAATTTCTGGGAACCAATTCAGTTCGTAAGCTGAGGTATCAGTGTGTACTAAATGGAGTAGTGTGACAAGTCTCATCTATAGGGATTGAATTTAGTCATTGAGTTTATGAGTATATAAACAAGACTAATGTTGTTATTTCTGGCACTATTGGATCATGGGTCAAATTGATTGTTATTTCTTATATATATTATTATTTATGTTATTTGTTATATCTTATCGAGATGCAAGCATGAGATAAGGCCTAAATATAGAGCGATTTACTCTACATCTAAATAGTAATAATAATACATTTCATTCATCAGCGCCTTTCAAAGCTCTCAAGGACGATACGTTTTACAGATGCGATAGATATAGATATAGATATAGATAATAATAATAATATTAATAATACATTTTATTTCAAGCGCCTATCAAAGCTCTCAATGACACTGTGCAGTCACAGACAAGCATAGATACAATAATAAATACAATAGATCATGACCATGAAATATCATATCTCTGTTAAGGCAATTCAGAGTGCTCGGTTGTTTAATCAGAGCTCTCTTGAATGATTGGTTGGCAAATTTCATTTCGAAAATCCACAAATAAAATCAGACAGGCTGAAATGATGTGAAATTCTCCCAAAATAGCGTTACGAATCAAATGGCATCACGATCCATTCAAACCACACCTACTGTAATTGTATACCTAAGAAACATTGTGAGAACAGTGGAGATCATTCAGATTTTTTTTTTTTGTGTTGTGCATTCAATTGTTATGGACTTTTTGGGTTCGCAATTTGAAACACTCATTACATGTTTTTAGTTTTTTAAGAACTTTCCATAATGCTGCAAAACCCTTCACGGTGTTATTGTATGTCTACATGTGTGGCTCCACCTGATGTGTTCATATATGTCTTGCTGAAAGGATTGAACGTTGCAATGTTGTTGTTATTCCTTAACCCCACCTACGGCTTATTGAATTGTCAGTTAGCGTTAAGCTACACCGACTGTAAAGTAAAGCAATATGGTTGTCTTTTTGTTTGAGTTTGACAGTAAATTTCCACGGGGATTAGCAATGAACAGTTTGACCCTTCTTTTTTTGAACAATTGTTCACTATCTGCCATAGTTTTATGAAGTGAGTTGAGTTCGCTGCTAACATTAAGCCATTATATTAAATTCTTCTTTTGTAATTCCAAGCAAAAATGTGATGAAAAATGGTCAGCTAATCACAGGGCATGATCAGCAAACACCCGTTTACACTCCCAATAACACATTCAGACAATTTTGAATGACTTACCATGCATGTTTTTTGAAATATGGGATGTAACTGGAGTGCCCGGGGAAAAACCCACCGAGGTGTGGCAGAACTTGCAAACTCCACAGATGAATCAAACCTTGCACCTCTCCGCTGTGTGGCCAACGTGCTCACTACTTGCTCACTGTGACATATGTAAAGTATCCCATTTAGTTTGTATTTTGTGGTATGGCTATTTATTTATTTATTCATGTATTTATTTATTTCGTATTTTGTGGTATGGCTATTTATTTAGTAATTTGTGGTATAGATATTTATTATTTAGTATTTTGTGGTGTGGTATGGCTATGTATTTATGTGTTTATTTATTATTTATTTATTGATTGATTGATTGTATGGGAGGACACTTTAAATACAAGCCCATCCAGTTTCCACATTGGTTAATGTGAACAGCAAAATGAGAATCATGGGTAATGTAGTGAGGAACTCTCACTGCAGTGGGAGTGAATGAGTCTTTTGTCACTCTCCCCCAGCCACTGATAATTCTTCCTTGTATTGGTTACGACTTTCTGCTCTTGACATCCTATTTGCAGGTCATATTTTGCATGCTGACGGAGATGCGGCGAGCATGCGGTGCTTTGTCATCACAGATGGAGAGTAGGAGGGGGGGAGGGTACGTCTGAAAGGGGAAATAAAGACAACCGGAGGGGATGAGGCGGGGGTGGTCTATAGCGCCGTCTCTCCTGAATCGGCATCAACGTACAGCCACGGCAACCAGAAGCGAGTGTGAATCTTGTCGGAATCACCCGACAACAAAGATTTCTTGATCCATCATGACAATCCCCGGGTAGCTTTTCATTCTCCAGTGACTGCTTTTGCTTGTGCCTGCCCTCGGGAATATATCACCAGAGAGAGGACCTCTACCTTGTGACCATCTCAGCCAACATGGGCAACCAGGAAGCCAGACCAAAAAAATCTGCAGCGGCATCCAGTAATGGTGGCCAGCACCCTTCATTTGAAGAGGGATGGAGCGAAGGAGGAGGGGATGTGACAAGGCGGGGTGGAAAGAAACATCACGGTAAGAATGAAAGTAAAGGGACAAGCAATGCTAGAGGAGGAGGAGGAAGATCACATGGCAGCGCTCCAGGAAAAAAGAAAAACAAATGTGAATCCAAGTCGTCTGTTTTTTCAATTCGCAAAAGGAAGCCTCATCACAAAGGTAAAGATGCATACTCGAGCGAAGACGCTTTGCAACGTGGCGAGGCAGCTAATTGGAAAACCCCTGATCTATCTGCAGATGAGCTCGGGCAATCGGATACCGAAGCTCCCAGCTTCCTGGAAACCAAAAACAAACAAGAAAGTGGACGCGAATGTAAACAGCGGGCAGGGGATGCGGCGGAAACAGAAACGGCCAAAGCTGCCTCGCCCGCCCAGGATGGAAGACCCCAAGGAGGGAGTTCTGGATCCGACACGGACATTTACAGCTTCCATTCAACGGCCGATCATGACGATTTGCTTGCAGACATCCAACTCGCGATCAAGCTCCATCAGCAATGTGAGGGGCTTGAAGCAGTTGGTGGATCCCAGGTACAGGGTGAAACCAGAGTCCGGCAGGGTCCAGAGCCAAAAAGACTACAAAGTAACGGAGTTGGGAAATTACCCCCTCTTGAAACACTCGAGCTGACGCCGGAATTAGAGCTTGGATCAGACGCGCTGTCTTTCCTGGAGGTCGGAACCATGTTGGATGAGCAGACTGAGAAACCACAAGGATTACCGGTACACGTCATGTCTCTTAGAGATGGGAGGGAAAACGGAGAGAAGGAAATGGACCGGATCCAAGAGCTCAATGGAAAGGAGGAGAAGGCGAGAAAGCACCTAGCGAGTGGTCCAGAAGTTACAAAAGACCAGCAGGCCTGGACGCAGCGATTCCCACCACCCCACACTCTGGACAAAGGCGTTACAGTCCAAGCTGTTACTATGCCAACCAGAAGCAACTTCCCCAATTTCACATCAGACGGTACACACACCCGGGAGCGGGAAGCAGGAGGTGAAAAACAGATTGAGGAGCCGCACGAGCCTAGCGGGGATGAAGCTCTGACCCCTCCACCGCTTGAAGACGACGACAGAAAAAGCAGCGTTGCCATGGTAGCAATTATTTCGGGGAACATGTGTGAAGAAGTTGCGGAGTCACTCGAAGACTGCTTCAGTATTGTCTCAGAGGGAAACCGCATCTCTCCTCCTTCTGCTGCTACCAATACGTCCTCCTCCAGGAGAAGCAGTGTTTGCTTGACACCATCCCAAGGGAGCCCCACGTTAGCCAAACACATCCACAGATCCAACCAGGCCGCTTCGCCCTCCAACCCGGCGGTGAAACCGTACCCTCCCGTTTTCCCTTCATACATCAAGACCACCACCAGACAACTAAGCTCACCAGGACATTCCCCGGCTCTGTCTCCATCCCTTAGCCCCATGTCGCCAAGAAGAGTTCATCATCATTTCCAAAGGTAACTTGGGTCAAGTTTTACATCGGGGTCTTATCACTGAATGGTTCGAGGTCACAATTGTCAAAATGAATGTTGATATGAGACACACGATGAAAAGGTTTCTTCAGCCGTCATCTGTACTTCTTTGAAGGTGTCGGATGTTTCGCTTATCATCCGAGAAGTTTCGTCAGAAAACTAAAATTTTCTGGTAGCCCTAGCCCTATAGACACATCCCTATTGTCCAGAGGTGGCGGTGCCCGACCTCTGTTTTTGGGTACCGCCACCTCTGGACAACTGACGTAGCTTCTCAGATGAGAAGCGAAACGTCCGACCCCTTCAAAGAAGTACAGATGACGTCTGAAGAAACCTTTTCATCGATGGACCACTCCTGTACGACCGAGAGCTTACACAGACATATGAGGCATACCTTTAGTTTCACATTTGAAAATAAGATCCAAGTCATACGTCATGCTAAAAATAGGACCGTGTCAGCTACAAGCTAAGTTTCAGTCACCATGACGCTTTAGCATTCATTGATGATTAAAAAAAATACATTATTGGCTTACTTCTGTTCCCATTATAAATCCGATTCATTTCCAAGCGGCGACTCTTAGTTCGAAATGTGTAATTTTGGATAAAAACACTATTGATTGACAATTCGAATATTGATTAAAAAAAAAAAAAACAGAAATGACTTCCGGAATACTTTTCGCAAGAGTTAGTGATGTAATTAAAGTGCTTAGTGTTTCCCTAGCTTTCTTATGATCGCGGTCACTATCAATCAAACACATTGGAAGTTTCTGCTCACAGGATGATGACTGGTAATCAGCAAGTCCTGAGAAAAGATTCCCGAAGCGATGCCGGTCCCTTGAGTCGCTCAGCCGACTGGACAGAAGAGCTCGAGAGAAAAATGATCTGTAAGCTCAACCACGGCGAGTCTGGGGATTCAGACGCCTACGTGTACAGAGGGGGAGGAAGCCAACCCCTTTGTCCAGCAAGGAGATCTTCTTGTGGACAAATTGCCGCATGCAGCTTCCAAGATGTCTTTACAGGTGAGTCCTTAAAGGACAACTGACACCATTTTTTGTTACCTAACTGACATCAGAAAAACGTTCAAAACTACTTCAAAACTAACCCAAAACGACTTCAAAATGACCCCAGAAATGGCGAGTTTCAGAAGGTCCCGCCCCCTTGTTCATGATGTCACACCCAGACGTCTTGCCTTGCTCTAGAATCAAAACAATGGCTTCAGATTGGGAGAAGATGCGTTCTTGTTACTCATCCAGTTATGAATATGATTCAAATAGTTCTGAATCGGAAAGCATATATGTTTGCAATCGATTAAAGAAGTCCTTCCGTCTCATTTTGAGGCGTCTGGACTCCAATGTAGCGCCCAGAAAATGCACAAAATGGCGCCCAAGCTCCTTTGGAGATGGGCTGATTTGTCTGCTGGGAATTTTGTGTCAACTACTATCAAATAGTAGTCTTGGTGCAACACACAACGATTCACCATTGCGTTATTTATGTTTTTTTTCCTTCTAATTTCGTCATCAACACAAAGTACCCAAAATACATTGTGTGTCGCTTTCTCGGTCAGGGGCGTTCCTGACGTGACGTCACGACAGGAATCGTCACCAACTCAAAAACAAGACTATCTGAATATTCAGGGAGAGTCTTAAAAGGTAAAATAGAGCTAGATGCGGTGGAATCTTTGTAAAATACGCTCAGTAGAAGTAACTTCAAACATGTTCCAAATGAAGGTTCCAAAGGAGCTAATAATGTCATGAAGTGTTATGTCTTAACAGGCAATTAATTGATTTGTAATTGACTGATTTTGTCAACATCCAGGTCGAACTCTCCTGGAAAAACTATTTCATCAACAGCAACAGGAAGAGCCGGAGGAAGCTGAAAGGCTTTGCTCCAGAATATTAGAAATGGGTCTTCTTCTGCCTTTCACAGACTGCTTCAGACAACGTCTCGGGGCTAACCCTGCACATATCGACTCTACCGGATCACCCAAGTTCTATGTATGTTCCCGCACCGGTGGATTTTATGTCAAACAAGTACATTGGCATAGTTGTACTTAGATAGGATACGATGCCCTGCCGGTGATGCCTAAATGAGGTGTATGAAGTGTTTAAAAATAAACTGAACAAAAATGTTTCCACAGCACGAGCAGCTGTATACGTGGGCCGCTGTTAACCAACCCAGCATTTCCCTTCATCCTCTTGAGGGGAAGCAACCGGGTTATCTGAAAGACTCCCAGTCTCACGGAGACAAGACTGGAGTCAAAACCACAGATCCGGGTCAGGACACCTCCATACACCATATGTCATGTTTGATTGTCAAAAAGAATATTGGGATGTAGTTTAATATGCAATTCTATTAAGAATACTGTATGTACGCATGAATGATGATAAACTGTAATAACATGTCAAGTTGTCCACTGTAGTAGCCAGTACAGTATAGGATTTAGTTATTTACTTTTGTATTTGGGTGTTTATTTATGTCATATTTATTGATGCTTAGTCTTTATGTATTTATTTATTTATTTGGGTGTTCATGTATTTATTTGTTTGTTTGTTTATTCGTGTTTTTGGGTGTTTATTTATTCACGAATCATTTATTTATTTATTTGGGTGTTCATTTATTTATTTATTTGTTTGTTTGTTCATTCGTGTTTTTGGGTGTTTATTTATTCACGAATCATTTATTTATTTATTTATCTTTATGTGTGTTTATTTATTGTCTTGTATTTTATTGCATTGCATTGTATCTACAGTAAAGTCTCGTTATATCGATATTCAAGGGAGTCGGAAAAAATATCGATATAACCGGGACTATCGATATATCCGATATCGATATAACGAGACTTTACTGTACTTATTTGTTTGTTTATTTATTTGGTGTTTTTTATTTATGTGTTATTTATTTATGTATTTATTTATTTCTTTCTCCTTTTATATATTTATTTATCCTTTTGTTTATTTGTCCTTTTAGTTATTAATTCATCATTTTTGTCATTTATTTATGTATTTATTTGCTTTTATTTGGATGATTTGTATTTACAGTATGTGTTTGTTTGTTTATACAGTATTTAGTTGTTTAGATATGTATTTATTTATATTTATTTTTACGTGTGTTTATTTATGGGTGTGTGGTTTTTTTTGTTTTTGATTGATGGATTCATCTATCTATTTCTTGATTTATTTATAATTTTTGGGGGTTTGTTTGTTTATTTTGTGATTTGTTTTATTTTGTTGGGTTTGAATTTCACATTTGATTGTGATTGGCGCCTGTCCTGACTTGTGACAAAGGATTCTTTTGCCATCTCATTAGAATATCAGCCCGGCGTCTTGGGTTTGCGGCAGCAACCCAACGAGAGCCAAACGTGTCAGGTAAATCACACAAGATATTGGTTTCGTAGCCTTCACTTTGATTCTCGCTCAATGTGTTCTTCACAATTTCATTGTAATGACTGGAGACTAATACAATTTTTTTCACCCCACGTGGAATAAACAGTTACAGGTCGATTATAGCGGACGGCCTTCGCAATAGTCTATATCTAATATGATTTTTGCATATCATTTCACCCCACCCTTGCCCGATTTTCAGGAAGAAATTTTGCTGAAAACAGTGAAACTAAAGGAAAAACATGTCAATGTCATCCAACAACTGGAGCAAACCATCGAAGATCTCAGGAGTAAAATTGCCGAACTGGAGCGCCAGCCTCCTCCGCCGGACAGAGACGTCAAAAGAGCCAAAGACTGCGACGGGACGGACGTGTCCGATGCTCACTTTCAGACTGAAGCCGAGCACTTTCTGCGCTGCCTGGAGGCCAAATCGGTGCAAACGTCGCCGACGGACGACACTTTTAAGTTGAAAGTGTCTTACAGTGAGCCAAGCGGAGTCGCTACTTCACTGCAACCTCCCTTTAGCCAATGTTCATGTCAGCAGCAACCCCTGCCCACGTCTCTTCCTCTCGCAGTTCCTGTGATACCACCTCCACCTCCTCTCCCAGGTGGACATGCCCCACCACCTCCACCACCTCCACCACCACCTCCTCCTCTTCCTGGTGGTCCGACTCTACCGCCACCTCCTCCACCTCTCCCTGGTGGACCACCGCCTCCACCACCTCCGCCTCCTCTCCCCGGTCAATCAGCTCCACCCCCACCTCCTCCTCTCCCTGGCGGTCTTGCTCCACCTCCACCTCCACCTCCACCACTGCCAGGTGGGCCCGGTGCCAACGTGCCCCATTCTTGTGGGCCTCCTCCTCCTCCTCCTCCTCCGCCAGGTACGATCTACATACCTCCAGCTTTGGGATCCTTACCTCCTCCTCTGCCTTTGGGGCTATACACGCTGAGCCTCGCCCAAGAGAAGAAACCCCGGAAAGCAGTGGTGGAGCCTCCCAGACCGATGAAGCCATTGTATTGGACCAGAATCCAGTTGCACACTAAAAAGTACATAGGAGATGCCGCCGTATTAAAAGCAATGTGACGTTGTGCTTTCAAACAAAAAACAAGGATCTTCTTCTCTTTTCCATTTAGGGAAATATTGTCAGCGTCGGTGTGGGAGACAATCGAGGAGCCCGATGTGGACTTTAAGGAGTTTGTAGAGTTGTTCTCCAAAACGGCCGTCAAGGAGAAAAAGCAGCCGCTCTCTGATACAATCACTAAGTCCAAAGCCAAACAGGTAAGTATATGTTTACATTGTCCTGTACTTGTACTTGTACTTGTACTTGTACTTGTACTCGTACTCGTACTTGGCTTTTTGACTGACTGAATGAAGAAAAGCCAAAACTAGGGAATGGCGCTCCACATCATGCTTTTCAAATCCCCAATAACATTCAGAAATGGCAGTGAATGAGTTAAGATGTTTTTTTTTTGTTGTTGTCGTAAAATGTCTCCATGAATGCCATGTAGTATTTTGAGTTTCAGAATACCCCCAAAAAATCCACCAAATGTTGTCACTGATGAAAGCCTCTAAATGAATCTCTGGCGCTTCTCTCAGGTAGTCAAGCTCCTAAGCAACAAACGCTCTCAGGCTGTTGGAATCCTGATGTCCTCGCTACACCTCGATATGAAAGACATCCAACATGGTGACTTTGTTTGGCTTTCGGAATCAACTTTATTGACCAAGTCTGTAGAACAGTCGGAACATTTTATTGGCTTTAAAAAGAGCCCATTCCATGACTGTGCATCGTATTGTATTGTTTTTTAATCAAGGTGTTCAATCTTGTTTTATTTTAATCTACATAAATAAACGCTCAATGGGATACGGTTTTCTTTGGAACTCCGAAGGAGGTTGAAAACGCACGCCGACTCACTTACTTACGCTCTTAGCTATTGAGCTAGCTAGCTCTATTTGCTATTGAGCTAGCTCGCTCTCTATTTGCTATCTAGTTGGCTAGCTATCTATCGAGCTATTAGGTATCGAGCTGGCTATCTAGTTCTCTATTTGCTATCTAGCTATTAGCTATTGAGCTAGCTAGGTGGCTCTCTATTTGCTATCTAGTTGGCTAGCTATCAACCTAGCTAGCTGTCTACCTAGCTGGCTATCTGGTTGGCTGGCTATCTAGCTATTAGCTATCGAGCTGGCTGTCTATGTGCTATCTAGCTGACTATCTGGTTGGCTGGCTATCTATCTAGCTATTAGCTATCGAGCTGGCTGTCTATGTGCTATCTAGCTGACTATCTAGCTAGCTATTAGCTATCTATTATTATTATTATTAGTAGTAGTAGTAGTATGCAGTTCTATTGGGGTTACTGTTTAGAGAGTTAATGGCTAGAGGGAAGAAGCTGTTTAAATGTCTGGTGCACATGGATCGGTAGCGCCTGCCTGAGGGGGATAACTGGAAAAGGTGGTGACCAGGGTGCGTAGGGTCCAGTCAGATTTTCCACACTCTTGTCTTGATTCTTGCATGTTTCAACACATTTTGTCTTTCATTTACTGCAGCCATCTTGAACCTGGACAACACCATCGTTGACCTAGAGACCATTCAGGCTCTTTATGAAAACGTAAGTTACATAAATAGAGCATATGAATCCTGTTTTCTATCCCTACGGCCGACCAACTGTTTGTCCACCAATCGGGCGTCGAATATTGCTAAGTTCAGTGTGAAATGCATGGTGCAAAATGACATTTGGCGAAGATATCCATATGTGTATTCCGCAGAGGGCGTTGCCAGAGGAACTGGAGAAGATTGAAAAACACATTAAATCCACTAAAGACAAGGAAAATGCAAAAGCATTGGACAAACCTGAACAGTGAGTTGATGCCATCATAACGATAGTTGAGTCTTAAAATGTACAATAACATTCAAAGGGCTTTTTGTTGTTGTTCCAGGTTTCTGTACCAGCTCTCTCAGATCCCCAGCTTTTCAGGTCGAGTCTTTTGTATCCTCTTCCAGTCCAGCTTTTCGGAGTGCATGTCCTCTTTGATGAGGAAACTGGATACGCTGCTGAGTGTGTGCAAGGTGAATTTATCTGCCTCCTTCTAACAACACAATTAGAATCATTGCATCACTATTGAGGAGATATTCAACCTGTGGGAAATTGTACATGCGCTACATCTACCGAAATATCTTGTGAAGCCATCTGTCTGTCAGCGAGGCTTTTCGGAATGTTGCAATGCAAAAACGACTTAAGTGCCATACGATGTGCAAAAATGTATCCACTCCAGTGTCAGGGTTTTTGTCATTTTCACCAAAAAAATTGCAGGACCCACAGAATATTGAGTTTTAGGCCGTAAGAAAACTCATGTTTCATCGGAAAAAAAATAGTTAATTCGTAAGTTATATGGTTCTGGAGTTATCTGCGCTTGAAATGGGGGCGGCTGTAAGAAGATACAATACAATGCATACATATTGATTTATGTAGCGCTGAGTAAATAGATGGGTTGAAAGAGGAGTAAAAGAAGTTATCCAGCAAAATTTTACTTAACTGACGAAGCCTCTTGGATAAGAAGCAAAACGTCCGACACCTTCAAAGAAGTACAGATGACGGCTGAAGAAACCTTCTCAGCCGTTTACCACCAGCTATCTATTACCTAGCTAGCTTTCCATCAATTTGAGCTACTTCCTGTTAGTTATATAGCTGTATAGTTATCTAGCTATCTATTGGCTATCTATTAGCTAGCTAACTTTCCTTCTATTTGAGTTACTTCTGGGTTGTGTGAACGCTGGCGTGTGTGGCTGCCACTACTCACCCACAGAAAAACTTATCCTGTGACTATAAAGTGACCTTGAGAGTTTTTAAAGGCGCTTAGAAATGAATTCTTATTCTTAATCTTCTTCTTATTATTATTCTTCTTCTTCTTATTCTTCTTCTTATTCTTATTCTTCTTATTCTTCTTCTTATTATTATAGCAAAGCGCTAACATGGACAAAAGGCAAATGCTGGTCCCTTGTGGAAAGGAAAAAATATCGCTAGAGGTCTGACCAGCGCTTTATCGGCACCCCCGAAAAACAAAAAAATAAAATAAAATTCGGGAATGGCGCTCCACGTCGTGCTTTTCAATTCCTGAATGAATTGGAAATGGCAGTGAATGAGTTAAAACAAAACATTTGTTTTTTTAATTTACATAATATCGGCCACACGCAGAGTTCCATCTCTGCGCATGACTTCAAAGCTAATATTAGCGTCTGATAAGCATGACTTTCTGACACAAATTGTAGCGATGAAGTGCTGCGTGCACCAGTGAAAATGTAACAAATGCAATCCGTGTGCCCATCTTGTGTATGTTTATGGGGAAATCCTTTCTGATCTGTGAAGTCAGATAAGACCATCTTCCCGGGATAATCTAAAAATGCTATCAAATATGAATGACGAGAAAGCTGCTGTCCTTCCTGGCATAGTTGTTACAAGACGGCGAAAAGGTGAAGCAGATCCTCGGTCTGGTGCTGGCTTTTGGCAACTTCATGAATGGAGGAAACCGCACAAGAGGCCAAGCTGATGGATTTAGTCTCGACATCCTTCCCAAACTCAAAGATGTCAAGAGCAGTGTGAGTAGAAACAAAAATATCTACACCCTGACTAGTATTAGTATTAGATGTTAGGAGCAGCGGCCATCCACCTGGGCCTTCAGTAGTGCCACTTCTCAATCAATCCAACCGTTAATTTTAACTATTTTATGACTATATAGTTGTGACTGTAGCTCATATAAAAAGTGTCCACTAGAGGGTACCATTAGCCAGGAAATAGCTTGTGAGTTGTATGAAGGCTTGCTAGCAGGCCTTCACGTCACCAACTCGAAATGATTGGTTAAAACAACGGTTTTATCGACACTTACATTATGCTACGGGCCTGCAGAACTGATTGTGAAGGCGTCCAGGTAGATTTCTAACCCTGCTAACAAACAATGGATGAAAATGTGTTTGGTTAAATGCTTAAATACGAAGAAAAAAAACACACACCTGGAAGCAGCACAACAGGGGAAAAGCAATGAAAGGAAGCGGAAACACAATTTAGAATCTCCTCTTCTTTTC
The DNA here is from genome assembly GCF_051943395.1 of Hippocampus bargibanti. NCBI lineage: Eukaryota > Metazoa > Chordata > Actinopteri > Syngnathiformes > Syngnathidae > Hippocampus > Hippocampus bargibanti. The sequence goes on along the minus strand of NC_142748.1, from coordinate 669,444 downwards.
CTTTGGGCTTTTTTATCCCTTGACGGGGTTGCCACAGCAAATCAGTGTCCTCCATCTTTAGAGGTTTGAAGAAAAATTCAATGGAGAAAATATAATTAACATCAGTCTGTGATATATTCACATATCAGTCTTAGATATTTTTAGGCCAGCAGAGAAGGCTTTGCAAGCCCTGACGGTCCACCACGGGTTATGAGTATGCATAAATAAAAAAAATACACAAAGTACCTGATTACTGTCTGTTTTGTTATTCTTCTCCACATACAGGACAACATGAAAAGTCTTCTGTGTTACATAGTTGCATACTACTTGAGGAATTTTGATGAGGTGAGATTTTACACTTCGCACAACGCAATTTGTTGTCAGTATTTGATTGGATCTCGCAATGGAGAAATATATATTTCACAGCGGCAAAGTGAGGAAAGGAAAGAAAGAAGTAGAAACATATGCTATTATATCACGTAGAATCACTCGCTCTGGCTGCACCGCGGTCAAAACCGATGCCATAATTTAGACCTGCTTCATGATGATGTTGTTTAAAGGACAACCGACACCTCTGGACAAGTTCTGGACAAAACTTCAAATGACTTCTACTGAGCGTATTTGACAAAGATTCCACGGCATATTAAAGCTAGATTTGACCTTTTAAGACTGACTGGCGCTGAATATTCAGGAAGTCTTGTTTTCGAGTCGATGCCGATGTCTGACGTGACGTCACGGAGGGAACGCCCCGGACCGAGAAAGTGACACACGTTGCATTTTTGGGTACTTTGTTTGGTCTGAAAACGAAATTAGAAGGAAAACACATAAATAATGTGATGGTGAATCGTTGTGTGTTGCACTAAAACTACTATTATTTACTATCTTGTGCATTTTCTAGGACGCTACATTGAAGTCCAGACGGACTTCTTCAATCGATTGCAAACATGTATGCTTTCCTCTTCAGAACTATTTGAATCATATTCATAAGTGGATGAGTGACAAGAAAGCATCTTCTCCAAATCGGAAGGCATTGTTTTGATTCTAGAGCGAGGCAAGACGTCCTGGCGTGACGTCACGAACGAGGGGGCGGGACCTTCTGAAACTCGCCATTTCTGGGGTCTTTTTGAAGTAATTTTGGGACACTTGAACTGATTTTTATTGTTGTTTTGCATTTGACTAAAAACATCAGCCTGCCTGCATGTTTTGCGTATTTTAGATACAATAAAAGGTTTTTCTGATGTCATTTAGGAAACCCCAAAAATGTTGTCGGTTGTCCTTTAATTAATGTCCTTTGCCTGTTCCTTTCGACGTGTCCCCGCAGGATGCTGGAAAAGACACTTGTGCGTATCCTCTCCCCGAGCCTCATGAGTTGTTCCAGTCATCCCAGATGAAATTCGAAGACTTTCAGAAAGACTTGACTCGACTTAGAAAAGACCTTCGATGTACTGTCAACTTGTATTTTACAATTTGGCTTTACAACGTGGTGTATTATTTTCTAAAAATCTTCCAACTTTTATCATATTTTTCCCTCCTAGCATGTACCTCAGAGGTGGAACGAGTGTGCAAAGCTTCCATTGAAGATAACCTACAGCCTTTCAAGGACAAGATGAGTGATTTTATTTTTGAAGGTATTAAGAGCAGATGTTTTTAACCTTTGATGATATTTCAAAGCTGACTCAAATTATCTACATAAACTACAGTCCCCAGATTGCTTGGTCGGATGGATAATAGACAATAGCCATTATGATTAATTATAATGTCATCTGTACTTCTTTGAAGGTGTCAGACGTTTCGCTCCTCATCCGAAAAGCTTTGTCAGCAAACTAAAATTTGCCGGTACCCCCAAGCCTTATACCTATCAGAGCAGGTGACTGGCACAAGGACCTATCAGAGCCTTGGTCTGGCACTACCACCGCTGTCCATTAGGGATATATATAGTCCCGGAGCTACCAGCACAACGTTTGTCCGCTGACGAAGCTTTCCGGATGAGGAGCGAAATGTCAGACACCTTCAAAGAAGTACAGATGACGCCTGAAAAAAACCTTTTCATCGATGGACCACTCCTGTACGACTGAGAGCTTACACAGACATATCGAGTCATGTGTTACAGTATATCATATTTGATAATTAGCTATCGAAGAGCTATCTAGCTAGATTTTGATCTATTTGAGTTATTCCGGGTTGAGTGAACGCTGGCACGTGTGACTGCCGCTGCTCACCTACAGAAAAACTGATCCAGTAAAGTGACCTTGAGACTTTTGAAAGGCGCTTACAAATGGAATGCATTATTATTATTATTATTATTATTATTATTATTCACAATAAATGTTATGCAATTTTCTTCCATAGCGCAACATGAGCTTGAAGCATTGGAAACTCATCTGAGCAGCACACACAAACTGTAAGTATTGTTTTTTTTTTTGTTTTTTTTTTTATTGAAGTTCAATCATCAAAATCGCAACAAAATAAGAAATCTCTTTTTTGAAAGATTTTTTTTTCTTTGAAGTGGTTCAATTTGACACCACGGAGAAATGAGTCATATTAACCATCAAAATGACTGGCTGGATGAATACCCTTATGAAACAAAACGATATTTTCCAATACAGAACTGTAATATATTGGACTAAATAATAATAATAATAATAATAATAATAATAATACATTCCATTTTATTTTCGAGCGCCTTTCCAAGCTCTCAAGGACACTTTACAGTCACAGACAAGCATAGAAAAAAAAGATACAATCATAAATAAAATATAATTATAAATAGAAACAAGAGATAAAAAAATATATATAGTAATATATTTTCTCAATGTCATTTCCCCATATATTTTCTATTCTAAATTCATTTATTATATATATATTGTTATTATTGTAATATATTGCAAAATATACAAATGATTGCCCCTTTTCACATATTGTAATCATTAAAAAAATAATGCACTATATATATATTCATTTATATAGTACAAAATATATGTAATTTTATATTTATAAATAACCACAATCACATATTACATTTTCTAAGCATAGTAAAATAATAATAAGCATAGTAAAATAAAAATGTCAACTGCATAGTGTATGTATGAAATTTAGACATACATGTGTTATATGAAAATATATGTCACAACTACATACAGATACATATTTAATCTATAATGAAAAAAATACATTAAACACCAAACACAGACAAATCGGTATAAGAATAAACCACCTTTTCTTTCATCATCTCAAAAACAAATTCTGACAATCCAGAGGTGAAAGGGTCAATATTTTCAGTGCAAGATGAAATAGTTAAAATTTTCGAGGTTATACGTGACACCATGACTAAATACCCAAACTGTGTATTAAGGAGATTACAAATATTCTGCTGTCAAAACAGTGGTGGTGAATAGTAATTACAATATTTGTAATTATAGATTAAAAAAATAGATATACGTATTTGATATATATGCGGGAACCAACGTTATGAGATCGACATTTTCTCGTTAACTGTTCCACGTCATAAAATGTGTGTTGTTTTGATAGGTTCCTCCAACTCACGACATTCTACTCGGTGAAAGCAAAAGCAGGGGAGAAGGAGGTTTCGCCAAATACCATTTTCTCCATCTGGTATGAGTTTTCCTCTGACTTTAAGGACCTGTGGAAGAAGGAAAACAAATTAATTATAAAGGACAGGTAAATATGATGGAAAATTGTAAATTGCTGTAAACAATTGGAAAGATATCACGGAGATTAGTCAAAAGTCAAAGTCAGCTTGATTGTCCAATCTGCTAACATGCATGCAAGGCACTTAGAATGACGTTAGCAAACATAATAAACACGAAAACGCCAATTTGCTTCAACAGTTTGGAGATGTTGGGTTTTTTTTTTTATACGTCTCAATATTTTAGGCTCAAAGTGGCAGAGGAATGTTTCCGACAAGCAAAGGAGCGTTCATCCTACAGTGTCAAACCCAAACATGCCACAGGGATTGTAAGTAGACTTCTTTTTCATTTTCTTTCAAGCACCTGCTGTTTTATCAATGTGTCATTCTCTCTCTTTTTTAATTTAATGAAATAATGGAATAACATTTGTGAAGGGTTTTAACCCTTTCAGGAATGGTGCTTACTACAGCGGATAGCTTATCATGTTATAGAGTGCATGTAAGACACATCTGGGAACAGTAATACCTATTTATATAATAATAGTGTTTGGTCCCAACCAAGTAGAATAATAACAATATTAATAATATTAATCAAAATAATAGCAATAATAATAATAATAATAATAATGTTGATGATAATCATGATGATGATAATCATCATCATCATAATGATAATGACAATGATAAATGTTTGTATTATATATATTTAAAATTGTTATGAGTGTTATTATTGTTATTGTTATTATTGTTATTGCTATTATTGCTATAATTGCTATTATTGCTATTGTTGCTATTGTTGCTATTGCTATTGTTATTGTTGTTGTTATTGTAGTTACTATATGATGATGATGAATAATTATGAATAATGATTGATTAATAATAATAATTATTATTATTATTTAATATTACATAATATTTTATATTATATAATGTTATATAATAATAATAATAATTATTATTTTTTTTTTTTTCAAAGCTCTCAAGGACACTTTACAATCATAAAACCAGGAAATAAATCAAATCACAGCTAAAATTATAAAAAGAGATAAAACTATCCAGAGAATGCGATTTTAAAAAGTATAAGTATAATAACGATGGTGGCAATTTCCAGATGGAAGTGTTTTCATGGGACCATGTGATCTCCATAGAGATCCATTTGAAAAATATGAAATGAACTTAAGTAGATCAAGTATGTGAGGGGTCATATGCTCCTTAATCGTGTAGTTAGAAATGTGATGTTTGGGCAGACACTGCAGACTATTAAAAAGTGAATTTTCCATCATATACCCCTTCATTCATTCAAAGATAATTTGTTTTGGCCTTGATTTGAAGGATTCCATCTCCAATCAACTCTAGATCAATAAATTGGATGCCGGTCGGTGCAATGTGTTTATTCCACAGAAAGCCAAGCTTGGAATGAAAATCTGACTCGCCGGATTTTGTTTTTGATGAATGATGCAAGACCGGGTCAGGGAAAATCTCCCAGGATTGATTTTTTTTTTCCCACTTGGACCGATGAACTTGATGACACGATAGACGAGATTTTCTAGGAAAGCGGGGCAATACCAATCATTTTGGAAGTCAACAAAAGAGAAGGTGCCTTTTTAACTCTAAGCGTATAATTGTGTTGTTGGGAATCACCGCTGTTCAAAGTGACAATACGATGTACATATTGTGCAGTAGAAAAATAATAATCCAAGTGAGTGGTAAAGAGTCATTTATTGATGTTTACCCAAGTCACCCCACTATGTGCCAGTCTGTGATTATGTGAATGTGTCTGTGATTAACAATTATGTCTTTTGGGGCAGGTGGATTTCTATCATGTGATTGATTATGTTGAAGAATTGAAGATTCTCACCAAATACGTGAGGTTTCAGATCTCCCAAATGTAAACGTCAAACAAAACTGCAACAAAACATTTACTCACAAGAATAAAAACAAAGTATGAACAGAAATAGCTGGTCAACAAAAACCTGGAAAAAAAGGCAATCCATTAACAGAAAGTCAATGAAATAATTACAATACAATACAAACCAATACATATTGATTTATATAGTGCTAAAACAACAGCTGAAAAAGGCGCGTCACAACAACATCCGTGATGAAGGTGAAACATGTCAGGTAATTGAACCACCGAAAACGCCACCGTCTGTCATAAAAGAATCTGTTGTAAATGAGATAAGCAAGAATAAATAACCAAACAAAGGCAATGCTTACACTGAACGAAGGGAACGACAATGACGACAAAAAAAAGAGCAGCAACAAATGCAAAATAATCAGACAAATGCAAAACCATTGGTCAGTCGTGTAATTCATGGCTAATGACATTTGGCAGCGGGTGTGCACACGGACGGAAAGACCCTCGTCTGCCACCTGCTGGAGACACACTAGAAGAGGATGACGACGTGTCAAAAGCTTTTTGGAAATCAAGGGAAAAAGTGGATGTCACTCATCTGGCTAGCGGCTAGCGCTAGCCGTATGTCGACTCAAGTACTTTATTCAAGATAGTTTCCTAAATTTTGCTCGTCAGACTACTGCAAGAATGAACGCCTGTCTGAAAGAAACGAAACGTTTTGGAGACAACCTCAGCAAACATTAGCCGGATCATATTATCATTATTTAAAAGACTGATCAGACCGGTAATTGCTTATAAACCTCATCTCACCCGAATGAACAATCAATATGACAACCTTTATGAAAATAAGAAGCAAGTGGGTTTGTAATCTCTATGTAATTAAACAATTGATGAGAAACAACCAGAGGGGGGGGGGGATACAGAACTACCGTCTATTAGCTATCTAGCTTTCTATCTATTTGAGTTACTTTAGGGTTGAGTGAACGCTGGCGCGTGTGGCTGCTACTGCTCACCCGCAAAAAAAATTATCATGTTTCTGTAAAGTGACCTTGAAAGTTTTGAAAGGCGCTTAGAAATGAAATGCATTCCCAACCCATTCTCGAATCTTGTTTCTATTAAGAAAATGTTATGTAACACTGCGGGATACATGATCTTTTAACAGCTTTTTTGGGGGAGTGTGTTATAAAAAAATGGAATTTGTATGTCCTCCCCATGCTTGTGTGGATTTTTCCCACATTCCAAAGACGTGCATGGCAGGCTAATACATAGATTCCTATTAGAACTTGCAACTGGCTCAGGGTGTGCTTGGATTGGTTCCAGTACCGCTGGCGGCCCTTGTGAGGGTAAGTGGATCTGAAAATGAATGAATGAATAAATGAATGAATGATTTGCAAATCATTTGATTTTCTTTTTCATGTTCAACGCAATGACCCACCCCCAATAGAGTTGGGTTTGTATAATTACGTGCAGCATATCGATTTGTCCCCAGGAGTAGCAGCCACCATTTCCAGTTATTCCACAGTCATCCCAAAACATTCAGGTTGAGGTACAGGCATGTTGGTTAATTCTTAATTTGTGTGTGTGTGTGTGTGTGTGTGTGTGTGTGTGTGTGTGTGTGTGTCTCTCTCTCTTTCTCTCTATCTACAGTGTCTATCTTTCTTTCTCAGTACAATGTTATTTTTTGCAGTCTTTGAATTTACACAAGTACTGATGCAAAAAAAAAATCGAAAGAGTCAATATTCGGCAATCGATAATAGGCATAAATCTCAAACAAGGATGATGACGTTGTTTTAAAAAATGGCCGCCATGTCTCAGTGACGTAGTGTTCGTGCTGGTCGAAGTGTAATGCAGTCCAAGTATAGACTGTAACAGCAGGGGGGGGAAAGCAATGAATCCAAACCTAGAAACCTACAGGCAAAGAAAAATTGAGGAATTTAATTTCGCAACAGTCAAAAATAAATAAATAAACAAGGGTGACAATTGTGAATCGGCCATGGCGAAATCAAAGGTTAACGGCGTACATCCGCCATTGCTTCTCCTTCCACCCTAAACACTACACACGAGCTCGACAGTGACGTAGACCGCATGCCACGTTAACGCCGATACATCGTGTTTAATGACTTGTCGAGGGGATTTGATCGACTTCAGTGAGAAAGTTTTAACAGTAGTTTTCACCAGTAAAAACACGTTTATAAGCACTAGTTTGGTTTTTGACAAGACATATCCATCCGCTTCTAACTTGAGCGTCAAGAGCATCAACGAAAGTACCCGGATGGACTGTCATGGCCGCCGTCTCTGTGGTTCCAAACAGGGCTGAAAAGGACGGCAAATATTGCCGCTGTGTGTTTTTTCCCGGCGTCGCCGTGTTTTATTATGTTCCGTGTCAACGGGACCGAGCCTGAAGTTCCATCAAGTTAATAGTAAGAACATTTTGATTTGTCGTAACTTTGTACAGCTTCGCGTGGGTGGTGGCTTTATTTACATGGTTACTAACTCATTAATGAACTCCGGGTTTCATGTATTTTTGATGGCCAGAATTTTAGACAAACATCCCAGTCATTATAGCAGTGGTGTCATGTAATATTCTCTTCCGTGTGCAGCTTTTTAATTCTACTGATGCAGACCCCCTCCTCCGCCCCCCATCTCTTGTTAAACTTGTTCGATAGTCACTCAGCAAAGTCAACGGATTTAGATCATATCGTGGTTTAAAGGCCGTTTTAGTTTGCCCGTTTAATGTGTGTTTGTGTCAGTCAGTGTTGAGATGCTTTTGTAACTGAGCCAAACCATATTGAGGGACATTCAAGTTTTTCCTCGTGTCCCATAATGTATGCCAAATTATTCGGGGAGTCAACCTTCTTGGGTTACCTATATCAAGAATATCGGAGTCCAAATGATCATGGTTGTCACCGTACTGCAAGAAATCGAAATGTTTCAAAAATACACCAAAGCAATATCAAATAAGAAACACTGCATTTTTTTTTGCACTCAAGAAATTGTAATCATCAGCTACCCTAAATGAACGTTCATCCAATGCTAGAACAATGTGAATGTTTGTGTATTTAGTTTTCTTTGCTCCCAATCACTTCATGGGCTTTAAAATGCCAGTTTCCAAGCAGAATAATATGTAACAACGTAGGCTAGGCAAAAAATCAGTATTCAATAATTATCACGGTCAACGCACAATCAATATCAATATGAAAGGCCCTCAATAAAATGTTCAATTAAAAATAAAATGAGCAAGGAAACCCCAACACAGTAGTTTTGTATGTTGAATGCCGTTCAGTTTTGTGCCACAGTTACAAGCACTTGGGGTAATTTTGGGTGCAAAGGCTGTTTTTTTCCCTCCTGTGCATCCTCGTGCATGTATGCATGTGTGTCTTCACTGTCGTAATGGTTATCAGAATATTGTCCACCTCAGAGGGCATCAACATTGCTCAGACGATTATTCACTTCCAACGAAAATAATTAAACAATTCACAATTTGAAGTGACATTCAAATTTATTGTCAAATGTGCTCAATTTGGAGTCAAAATATAATGTTTTCAAGAGGGCTTGACGATGAATAGTCAATCAACTGGCATAACTTTCAAAAAAGGAATTTAAACTATAGTCAGCACTCCATTCGGTAGATGTTCTATACGCTGTCAGTCTTTGTTGCGATATCAAATTGTAACGGTGTAATACAGTATTCAAAATGGTTTGTCAGTGTTCATGCCAGGAAAGTTACAAGCTCAGCTGATAATACGCACGTGATGTCATTGTCCTCCAAGGAATTTGTTTCCGGTAGAACACGCTGCACTAGTATCGTCGTAAAAAAAACTGCTACCATTTTGGAACTGCCAGCATTGGTGTTGCACTTTAAAGATAAAACTTTATTGATACAAATTCCCACATGGTGGGGATAAAAAATTGAGAAGTGATGAGCATCCAATGAATTTTGTGGTCACGACAATGGACAACTTGACATGTAATCAGGTTACAGGGTGCAGGAAAGGGTCAGGGTACCACTGTATCTACATTGCAGTTGTCATTATTTTCAAATAACATCACAAAATCCGGATCATTTGAGGACAGTCATGAAGAGCACTGTAAAAATACATTTGTTTTTTTTTTTTTTTGCAGGTACTCAGGGTGTACCAAGTCCTCGTCATCAAAGATTCTCCCAGTGGAGTTTGTCATCCGCTGCCCGCCTAAGGTTGTCCGCAAACATATCGATATTGAAGTTAATTCATATTGAAGTACCTTCAGTCGAAACATTTGTAAATGCTCATTTTTATGAATTAATCCCTCCCGTGAAATAATTAGTTTATTGGTTAACTATTGATGTAAATGGGCTGCCCGGTAGTCAAGTGGTTCACATATGGACTTCACGGTGCAGAGGGACCGGGTTCAATTCCAGCTCCGGCCTCCCTGTGTGCTATTTGCATGTTCTCCCCGCGCTTGCGTGGAAATGCCGATTGTAAATTCGATTTTAGCTTCTATCTTTCTTTAAAATCTTATCATGGAAGCAAAATGATCAACCCTTTCTTGCACCTTGTAACTTGATAACATGCTAATAATAATAATAAATAATTACTACTACTACTAATAATAATTATTATTATTATAATAATACCTATCATTTATAAGCACCTTTCAAAACTCTCAAGAACCAAGAAATGCACCATGATGTTGGCGTAGTGTGAAGCAAATGTGATTCTGCCATCCCTGTGACAGTATTGTTTACTTGCCAATCCCAGCTGTCTTCGAACAGCAGGAGGGCTACACCCCGAACTGGTCGCTTGCCAATCGCAGGGCCTTGGATTAGCATTTATTAGTGTCGCAGTGGAGAAATCTACATTTTACAGCAGCAAAGTGATGAAAGGAAGAAGTACAAAAACAAAATACAGGAGCTGCTGTAAAGGCAGCCACTCTCGCGGCGCCATTTTGAAGTCAAAACAGCAAAACAAAGTGACCACTAAACAGCTCGTCACCCCAATGGCACATGTTGACACTCTTTTAATGAACAAAGCATTCGTTATGGACGTGCACTGATTAAATTTGCCCACAGTTGCTTGGAATTGATTGAATTTAAGGAACATTTAATCTCAGGGTCGCTTGGTCTCAAATTTCAAGCCCAAGTAAGGGTCAAGAGGTTAAGTGATTTAAACCACGTGTATATTTAGAATCCCCCTATTGAATTCACTTTCCAACAATAGCTTTCTTTTGAAAATTGGTCAAGTAATTTCTGAGATCTCGGCATGCGCAGGTTGGCTTCCAGGGGGGAAATAAAGAAAAAATATGTGGTTGTATCTCCCTGATGTTTACATTTAATGTTGAGTGATCAAAATGAACAAGTAACCCAAGCTAATATCCGAATTAAATCAATCAGATGAATTTAGCTGCAATGACCCAGAGTATATTTTTGATTGATAACCAATGCTGCCAATCAGCTTGCAGATATAACTTATGTCAGATTGTTCTCAGGAAATTATCCGTGGTTGATACTTGCCTCGTCAGGATATATGATAAAAATGCGCATATTGATTAACATGGCGCTGGTGTAGAAAATAAACGTGTGAACGCTACGTTGCTTCGACAAGCCATCATGCTAATATTAATAATACATTTAATTTATAAGCGCATTTCAAAACTCTCAAGGTCACTTTACAGTCACAGGATAAAGTTTTTCTGTGGGTGAGCAGCAGCAGCCACATGCGCCACCGTTCACTGAATCCTGAGGTAACTCAAATAGATAGTAAGCTAGCTAATGGATAGCAAATAAATAGCTAATAGATAGCCAGGTAGGCAACAGCTAGCCAGCTTATATGGTCAGCTTTTGAAAAAATATTTAAAAACCAGTTAGTGTTGAGTACCCATAAGTTCTTATTCAAAATGCATTTTTTTCTCGGGTTCTAAAAAGTCAGAAGGTTGGCATATTGAACATGAATGCTAAATATTGAAATAATCATTCCCCAGGGGCAGCAATTCAATAATTTTCTCAAGGATTTTGTACAAGCGTGTCTTACAAGTGATGGAAATTATGATGATTACACCAGTGATATATACTTGACCTTTTTCCTTTCTCCCTCTCCTAGATTTACAGCTATGGATGAAGACCTTAAAGTAGCTTCTCATTCCGCCTTGAATTACAACGTGTCATGTCCAGAGGATGTAAAAGACCCTCCTCCGCCTTTGAAAGAAAGAACACGCCGTAGTCAAGGCAACCAAGGAAAGCAACACCGTTCCACCACCACCAAGAGAGCCAGTTGTAAAATTCAACAAGGGGCCATTTTCTCCGGAAACATCCTCAGCTTCGGCTGCTCGGTATGTAAAGACGATTACACGTACAGTCCCAATGATCTCCTGAAACATTTCCGAGGGGCCCACAAAGGGATTTTACCCACGTACCCTTGCGAATTGTGTGGCTTTTTCACAAACGAATTCACGGCTCTTCAACGTCACCGGATCGAGCACAAAAACACTTTGGTCACCTGCGAGCTCTGCCGTGACGGGATTCAATATTCTTTGCTCTTGCTGACGAGACATTATATCATGTGTCACAGTCGGAACGGAAAGTTTCACTGCGACTGGTGCGAATTTACGACCGTGGACGCCGGGACGTTTGTCCAACACATTCATCATCATAACGAGAGTCCCTGGAAATGTTCCAAATGTCGACACGTCAGCTTGAACGAAGCGGAGCATCAAAAGCATCTCAAGGCGCACGGGATTTCGTCGCCTTTAATTTGTCAAATCTGCGGCTACTGCGCAAGCACCAGCAATCAGCTGAAAAGACACACGGTCGGCGCTCACAGGAGCAACAAGCGGAAGACGTCGGAAAATGCAGCTGCTCCAAAAAAATCCTCTCCGGCAGTCCAGAAAAATGTTTCCGAGCCCCACGAAAGACAAAAGTTACCTAAAACATTTGGTACGTCTGCGATCTTACCAAACCAAAATGGAAAGATGAAATCGGAGATGTCTTCGGAGGAAGTCCAGCAAACTCCTGACAACGGGACACCTTCAAAAAAGGACCAGGTGAATCGGAACTCCATAACCGCGGAACAATCCTCGCCGGTAATGTTGCTGCAAAACGATAGTTCGCCAACGAATTCCAGTGCACTGAAAGTTCTCATGGTGAAAAACAAAATCTCCCTTCCGCCAAACTGTACCACTAAAGTCATGGGATTCAAAATGGTGGACGGGAAAAAACATCTGGTTCTCAAAGTCATACCAGTAGCACAGACGGTTTGCCCCAGCGACAGTTCATCTGGAGAAGATTTAGACTCTCCTAGTACCAGGTCTTCATTCTTAAAAAGTGAAGTCGCTATCGAAAACGGGGACTCGGCTGCTGCTAGCAAGATCTGCGTATCGCATTCCTTAGCCGCTTCTCCGGGAAGCGAATGTTGCATCCAAACGGAAGATATCGTAGCGGTAAAAATCAAGATCGAAGAGGAAGAAACATCGATTTACAGTCTGGAGTCTCCTCATCGTAGTGACGATTTTCTAGGGGAAGGGAGTCATTCTATAAACGGCTTCTCAACTTCAACTATGGAGAGAAATTCGATGGAAGGGCAAAATCCTACATGTTCCGAAACGAATCACTTAGCGAGCGAATCCGACGCGGAAAAATGTGAGATGGTCTCAAAAATCGGAACTGAAAAGTCTCATTTTACGACTGACGTGCTAACTGATGACCCCTTAAATGTTTCTCACAAGGCAACCTGCAAAAATAATGTTCACGATCGTGAAGCGCAAGATGAGACGATTAGGTTCACCGAAAAAGAAACCGATTTTCATAACGCGACTGAAAATGCTAACCGGTTTTCTCCAAGTCCTTCAGATAGTCCAGAAAGCCCAAACATCGGGATTCGACGTTTTAACGGTAACCGTCATTGTCATAAACATTTAACAAATTCGGATCCTTCACAAGAGACCTCATCTGCTGTATTTGAAGAAAACACAACACCCGCACAAAGTTCTTTCAACCATAAAGTCTTTGATTTTCACAATTATTCCAAGGAAGCTTTTGCGTCGTCGCCCACAACGTGTCAACAAAACGACGGAATGTCGGAATTTCGAACAGGCGCAGAAACGAATAGCACCATGTCTCATGTTCGTATCACATTCCCCGAATCTTCAGAAGCTTTCGAGGAGAGCGATTATCCAGATAGCGATGATGAAAATCCAGAGTCGGTACTGAAAGATTTTAATATAATAAAAATCGAGGAGGACCTCATTCCCATCTGTCCATCGGAGAAAAAAACGACATCATCGGATTTGGGTAGTTTTGTCGAACAGCACTCGGATGAAATCATTACACAGCAACTCCAAAAGGAAAGAACGGAATCTTTATATTCAAATGTTGAATATTTAAAAACAACAAATGAGAAAACGCCGGACGTGTCGACGCAAGCTAAACCCGCGCCGAGTTTTAAGCTAATTACTCATTGCGCGAACCCTCAAATTAACGTCTCGTACATGAAGTCGGATTTCGAAACCTCAAGCGATCCCACGGTTCTTCTCAAAGATAAAAATATCGGAAAACCAGAAGTAGCGACTGTTGATAATATCTCGAATATTTTTTCTTCTTTATCAAGCGCCGTCGGCGCTTCACCGCATCATTTCCTGATCAATAGCCCGAAACTAAACCGTCCAGTTCTTCTATCTAGCGCATCAACTAATAACCCGTCAGACAAAATCGGTAAAACCCAACCCAAGTGTTACTTCTTTCCTAGATCACTTCCATTTGTTCAAACGCAAAACAACGCTAAGCTAGCTAGCGCAAAACTCCCACTAAACGGCAGACCCGTTGTTGCCGTGCCGATGAGTTCCGCTGATAAACCAAGCGCTTCACAGACCGGTCGCCAAACGTTTTTGCTACGCTATATTTCACCAACTAAGTCCAATGTGCTACTGAATAATCTCGTTTTAAAAACCGCGGCGCAATCCTTAGACGGTAAGGAAAAAAGAGGTAATAAAGTCGTGCTTAAAATTGTCAGTCCTTCGACGGGTCTGCTTAAAAACGGCTCGTCGTCCTCGAGTTGTCAGCCGTTATTTTTGTCCACTTCACCGCCAACTCAGTGTTTTCTGATGTCTTCGAGCAAAACAAACGCGCACCTTAAAATAACCAGGCGGAAACCGACACAAAGCGACGTCGGAGACTCGACACCTCATTTGAAGCCAAAGATCAAACTCAGCGAAGCATATAAACATCGACTCGCCCCAAGACCCATCCGACCTCCGAGTCAAAGAAAACTACGCAGGAAAGTATTGTTTGACGAACTTCCGACCGTCGCGTATAAACCCCGAAAGCTCGCAAACAAAGTACAGACTGAAAAAGACAAAGACACCACTGTGTTATGGAGTCCCACGACGAAAAAAGTGGCAAGAACATTGAGACTCGCCCCACATAGTTGTCTCCAGCGAATCAAATGCCCACATCGATACCAACCTGTCGTGGTACTCAATCACCCGGATGCTGATATTCCCGAAGTTGCCAATATCATGAAGGTCATCAATCGGCACAGAGGCGCCGTTGCTAAGGTGTCACTGTCGCAGAAAACGGTGGAAGCGCTCGCCGAGCTCGGGGAACTCTTGACTGAAGTACAGAGCCCGAGAGCGATTCGCAGTTTAGTCCGAGAGCGCTTCCTCCTCAAACTGAAACTTCGGAAAAAGACCAAAAAAAAGTATGAAGTGGTGGAACCGCGTTCGGGAAGTCCACCTAAGACTGCGGTGTTTGACTGCTGGTTCTGCGGTCGGGTTTTTCATAGTCAAGAACATTGGGTTGGACATGTCCAGAGACATCTCATGGAGGCAACTCGAGATTGGAATAAGCTTTTGGAATAGTTTTCTACTATTATTTGTGTAGGTAAACGGGCAGATGACAGGAAATCAAAGTATCCAGCTGTACCTTTATTTTTTTCTTTTCGACTCATTCACTGCCAGATGGTGTATAAATGTTTTGTTTTTTTGTAAATGATATTTTATTGGTGCTTTTTCTGGAAAATTAAATTGAGCTCGCTTGAGTTTCAGTCATGCACAGGTCTTTGAAATGTGAATGTCGTACACTGTAATTCATGAAGATGTGGTCAAAGAAGCACTGGCAAAAAGGGCGGCAACTAAATTTCTCAGGTCTTCTCTGTAAGTAAGTGTATATATATATACAGTAAAGTCTCGTTATATCGATATTCAAGGGAGTCCGAAAAAATATCGATATAACCGGGACTATCGATATATCCGACCCTGTTTGCATGTAATTTTCTCCGTGCCTGCATAGAAATAGTATCGATATAACCGGGACTATCGATATATCCGATATCGATATAACGAGACTTTACTGTATATGTATATATGTGTATGTATATATGTATGTATGTATATATGTCTGTATGTAGATGTGTATATATGTATATGTGTGTGTGTATATATATATATGTGTGTGTGTGTGTGTGTGTGTGTGTGTGTGTGTGTGTGTGTGTGTGTGTGTGTGTGTGTGTGTGTGTGTGTGTGTGTGTGTGTGTGTGTGTGTGTGTGTGTGTGTGTGTAGAATTGATGAATGAGGAAAATGAGAAGGAACAAAGAGTAGAAGACATGACTGTTGTGGACCAAGACGTAGCAAGCATTAGCGAGGATGAAGTGAGGAGGGCGCTGAAGAGGATGAAGGGGGCAAAGGCACTCGGGCCTGATGATTTACCAATCGAGGTATGGAAGTGTCTTGGAGAGGTGGCGGTGGTGTTCCTGACTGGGTTACAATGAAACTCTGGGAAAGAGTAGTTGAAGCGAGACTAAGAGCAGAAGTGAACATTTGTGAGCAGCAGTATGGCTTCATGCCAAAAAAAAGAGTACGACAGATGCAATGTTTGCTTTAAGAATGCTGATAGAGAAGTACAGAGAAGGTCAGAAGGAATTACATTGTGTCTTTGTAGATCTGGAGAAAGCGTATGACAGGGTGCCCAGAGAAGAGCTGTGGCATTGCAGGAGGAAGTCTGGAGTGACGGAAAAGTATGTCAGAGCGGCGCAAGACATGTATCGTGACTGTAAGACAGTTGTGAGGTGCGCTGTCGGTGTGACGGAGGAATTCAAGGTGGAGGTGGGACTCCACCAGGGATCAGCTCTGAGCCCCTTCTTGTTTGCGATGGTGATGGACAGGCTGACAGACGATGTTAGACAACAATCTGCTTGGACCATGATGTTTGCAGATGACATCGTGATCTGTAGCGAGAACAGGGAACAGGTGGCGGAGAAACTAGAGGTGTGGAGGTATGCCCTGGAAAGGAGAGGAATGAAAATCAGTCGCAGCAAGACGGAATATATGTGTGTGAATGAGAGGGAGCCAAGTGCAAGAGTGATGCTACAGGGAGAAGAGATAAAGAAGGTGCAGGGTTTTAAGTACTTTTTTTTTTTTTTTTTTTTTTTTTTTTTTTTATTATTGGTGACGAGTCCGTACGTGACGTCACTAAAGGACCACCCCTGACCGTAAAATCACGGTCAATGTATTTTGCTGTACTTGTTTGGTCTGGGGACCTCGTGTTGCACCCAAAAGCCGCCAGAAGGCCAGAAGAGGGTGTCCAAGCGCCATATAAGGAATTTATCAGCCTGTGGAAACAGAGGTGGCCACAGGAGGTCGCCATTTTGTGCCTCTTTTTTTGGGTGACAGATTTTGCCCCAATGTTGCCTCAAAATGACACAAATAAATTCTTTAATCGATTGCAAACATGTATGCTTTCCTCTTCAGAACTATTTAAATCATATTCATAACTGGATGTATAACAAGAAAGCATATTCTCCAAATCTGAAGCCATTGTTTTGATTCACCAGTAATGCAAGACGTCTTGGTGTGACGTCACGAACTGGGGGCGGGACCTTCTGAAAATGCCCAATTTGCAGCTCAATTCTTTGCAGATTTTGGACACTTTAAGTCATTTTTATTGGTGTTTTGCATTTGACTAAAAATATCATACTGCACGTTTTGGGTATTTCAGATGCTATAAAACGTTTATCTGATGTCAGTTAAAAAACAAAAAAGTGATGTCGGTTGTCCTTTAAAACACCATGTAGACTTTAAAAGGGCTGTGTTGCTACGGCGGATGACCCAACGTATATTTACACCCCCCCCCCCCCCCCTGCCTTTTCACCGGGGTATTATATAACTCTACTTCGCGGATCTTCGTCTTTCCCGGGTGGTCCTGGTCCTCGTTAAGTGCGAAAAACGAAGGATTACTGTACTCATTGTGTGAACACTGGTGGGTGGGCGAGGCAACCCGGAAGTGAAGTCAAATCTCAACTGTTTGAAAAGGTTCGTGAAGTCGATGCCTTTGTTTCCAAGCATGAGTGCAAAATGAAAATACATGTGGTTTGTTGCTGAAATAAGAACCAATGAAGCCTCTGCCCGGTCTGCTCGAATAAGCAACGACAACAACATCCCGTTCATTCGTCGTCACTTGACTTAAAGAGCTATGTTTCCCCTTTTCCCTGTTGAGCACTCAAATCAGCTGCGGTCGGTTCGCACCTGACGACTGCAGAGTTGATGACAGTGACGACAAACCAACAAGGTACACACGCAGGTAAATGTGAACTTGCCTCTTATAAATTGCTCTTTTGAAGAATAATTTCAAGTTGGATAGTTTTAGGAATTTATACAAAATGCTGTACGTGATGATTTTAAAAACGGACAAAAAACGAGTCGGTTTTTTTGTCGTTAAAAAAAGGACCGTAGTGGAGATGCAGCTCTTCAGATAATTGATGGATCGAAAGAAATTGTTATAATTTCATATAAAGTATGAATATATGTCACTGCTTCTTATAGTGTTTAGGCCAACAGCGAATGCCTTTTCTGGTTCCCAATGATATTTTTGTGTTCTTTTCTCCCACAAAGGAGCCTTGTGCGTAATGGTTCGGCTACGTGTTATTTTTTTCACGTTTTCTAAAGTTGAGTGTTTAAAAGTCACCACTTGAGGGCAGCACACAACCGAATCATCGGTCATACCGACAACACACTCCTTTGTAGTTATTCATTTATTTATTTTGGATTTGGTTTAAATATTGAGTTTTTTTAATCTTGTGAACATGAAGCATTTTATATGTTTAAATTTAGATTGCTTATCTGTCATACAGTAGGCCCAATAAGATACTGTACTGTATTTTCCGGTGTATACGGCACACCGCTAATGAATGGTGTACAGTATTTTTCCATATAAAAGGGACACCGCACTATAAGGCGCACCAATGAACGAAAAACATGTTACAAATATAATATATACAATTTTAAAAGTATTCCAAATATAAGGCACACATTATAAGGCGCTAAAGTACTGGCTGGGCTTGCATTTTGTATTTCCCTGCATGGACCGTGCACTACTTCTACAGTGTAAAATGGAGTACTTGCCACACCTGTTGTGGATCAATATTACTTTACATCTAAGACACACGTGTTTATACGGCCCGGAAGAAAATGAAGGCTTTTAGTGCACCTTATACACCGGAAAATACTGTATATTTTTGTGTTGAGAACTACCGCTACTTGTGGTGCTTTAGTGAGGATTTTGGTATATTTGCAGTACCAGTGTGTTTGTATAAATGGCTTGATTGTAAAATATACAATCGACCTTAATTCACAACATTGTAAAATCACTGTTCTTGTGAATAATAATAATACAGTAACATTCAGTCCATGCCCCCTTAAAATTGAGCTGACTGGTGAAGCATCTGAAACTCCTTAAAAATGACATTTGTGATCAAATATTGATCAAATATCAATGTGTGCCCATGATCAATGTATGCCGTTCCCTGCCTACGACCCGAAAATGAGATAAGCTCCAGGGCGCCTTGCGACCTTTGTTTGGAGAAGTGAATTATAAGATGGATGGATGAATATGATTGTAGTTTTATAAATTTATGATTCCATCTGTATTATTCATTAAGGTGCTTCCGTCTATTTATTAGTAGGGATTTTTTTAAAGCACAGTTTAATTGTTAGATGTGTGTTACAACTCACGTTGATAGGTTGTAACAAATAACGTCATTATAGTTGACATTAATTTCCATCATCTGACAAAATGTATGTCTTTTATAGTGGACAAATAAGGCTAAGGACATGTCAACATTTAAGAACTCTATAATGCAAAAAACTTTCTTCAATGAAAAGTGTTGCTATGATGCGCAGTCTCCCTAACAAACAAAATCATATGAATAATTAAATGGCAGTAATGTACGTTGCAACAGACGGAACAGAAGAGTCGGCACGCTGGAGTTGTTGACAAATCTTCAGCTGGATGCAGTGGAGCGGAGGGTGGAGAAGTACAAAATCATTCACGGAGGCAAAGATCTTCGCAGGAGGAAGCATCGGGTAACATTGAATTTCTGTCTCTTTTGCGGTGGTTAAAAAAATGCTAGCTCTACAAGGTTTTAAGGTTGTATCAGTACATAATGTGTCTGTTTTCAGAATCAGAAAACCTTTATTCGTCCCACAACGGGGACATTTGCAGGTATATGCAATTGTTCAAAGTGGCGGTAACGCAGCCAAGTCTGGAAGCTTCTGGAGGGCTTTGAAATAGGTCATGTTCACATCAGGGATGTCAGCATAAATTTTTCTGACTCTGCTGCTGAAGTGGTTCAAGCCAGTGGCCCGTGGGTGGGTGGGTGTAGGAGAAGAGCGTTTGCGTGCATTGGGGGAGGGGAAGATTATGGTGGAGGACCAAAATTGCCTGTGTAGAAAAAAAAAATTAACTAAATAAACCAGAATATGAAAACTAGTAAATACCAGACAGATTTGGGTTTTTTTCAAAATGTGGTCTCCAGTGTAACACGTATCGTGGTCAGTACTCAGGAGTACAGTGATACATCGGTTTACGAACCCCTTGGCTTACGAACTTTTCAGTTCACGAACGTTAAATTTATGAAAATGTTACCTTGGCATACGAACTTTTTTGGGTACCCGGAGCTGCCTCAATGAGTGATGTGTCGTTTGCGAACGAGCCCGTTCTTTTAGCAACAAAATGGCAGTCGACTGTTTTTGTCCTCTATTCCCTGCCCCCAGTCTTCGGTTTAAGCCACGTGATTGGTCAAGAACGTAGCAGTGAGGGGGGGGGGTGGTTTAAACCAGGCAAACGATAGTGAGAGAGTTTCAACTTTGATAGTTCAAAGGCAGTGTAGACTGCAAGGTTAAAATATCCCATCAATCAGGCTACACAAACAGCCCGCACAAGCCATCTGTCCACTTGATGCAAAAAGCTATCAACCCAGCTAAACAAAACACAATTGATGTGGAACAAGGTAAAATGATGGCAGAGAAAGCATCTCCAAGGGATCATTCCTCAAGATGGTGGAAGAAGAAGGTTACGTTCCTCATCAAGTGTTTAATGCTGATGAAAGCGGCCATTCCATTCCATCAAGCCATCAACGGCCATCACAAAGGTCAATAAAACCACTTTATTATACAGTACAGTTTATTTCTTTAATTAAAATACCATAGCACATTTATTATACATAAAATAAGGTATGTTTTGTGTAGTTTTAAGGCTTAGAAAATAAGAAAGTAGAAAATGGTTTTATGGGGACCTGGGAACGGATTATTGTCATTTTAATGGTTTCCTATGGGAAATTATTTTTTGGGATACACACTTTTGTACTTACACACACTGTCTGGGAACTAATTAAGTTCGTAAGCCAAGGTATCACTGTATATGTGTGTGTTTCAAAGCATTGCCAACGAACCTAAATTCAAAACAGACCAATCTGTGTTTATTTTAGCGTACGGACAGAAGACACAGAAGAAGATGGTGCGCCACATCAAAATGCTTTTCAAGTCATCCCTCTGTAAAAAGTCAAGACGTTGAAGACACGCAGAGATTTTCATGTCATCATGGCACAAAAAACATCTCAAGTTCGTCGTTATTCACATCGGACTGAGGGTGAGCGATTTAATTTCTCTTCCATAGAAACAGTCACAGGGATGCATCTGGGCCTTTACGCAATTTACGTATTTTGACAGCCACTGGAGCAACTTTGTAACTCCACTACACCGACGCAAGTCTATTAACGATTAGCGCATATTGCTACATATTTTGCGTCACTTATGACTTCCTTCTGTTTAAAAAAACTGTTTGTTTTCCTTCAGAGGTAATAACTTTGGTCGTCTGCCATCTTGCATTCTTCGCGCTATCTAACCATAATCATCACCTTGCATTTGTTTTTGTGCGGTCGAAAGTCGTCGTCGAGGATATCTCGGGCTTTTTCGTGATCCGCCGGAAACTACCGAAAGGGCTAACAGAATGCAGTGCACGTACAGTCTTCATTTACCCATGGTGCATTGCATTATTGACATCGAACATGGCGGATATTCATTTACCCATGGTGCTTTGCATTATTTACATCGAACATGGTGGATGGTCGTAATATGGAGCGCCAGAACATGAGTAAAACTCATTTAAAAAGAAGCAGCAAGCAAACTTATTCTCGTTTTTTTTAAGAAACAATCGAATAAGTCTACGCAGGGTAGTTTCTTTGCAGCAAATTGCCGTTTATGTTCGAATTTAGTGGATAATGGGATGTTAGAGGTGTTGCAGCACATTGGAAATCTTCAGATTTTTTTAAAAATAGACACTAGTAAGTAATATTGTGCTAAGTCTCTGTAATACTGTATATTATCGAAATAGCACAGGATTAAGAAGAAAATTTGTTAATATATGAATTAATCATTTGACTTAAATTGAATCTTTGTAACTGCTTTATTTCCTGTGTATGATAGTTGTCCGTGTTAAGGGTTTTGTTACAGCTTCATCTGTTGTTAAAGTGCTATATATGTAATATGCAGTATGTAATATATGAATTAAAATTGTTTGTTTATATATTAGAAAAATAGATTTTACTCATAAGGGGGTTTCTTTTTTCATTTAGATATATGCTTCAATGAATGTGTTTTTGTTTATTTCAATCAGTTGTGTATACTTCTGCAGTGTATGGGGCCCCTTCAGTTTTCGAATTTGGCCCCCTTTTCAGACACAAGGGGGCCAACTTACCCCATTTTGCAACATTTCCCAGATGCATCCCTGCAGTCAGAACGATTCACAAATCGCAGCTTCCACCCCCCAAAAGAATCGATAGTTTAACCTTATTTCACACATCCTGTAACCTGACAACATGCCGTCCACCGTGTCGTCGCCTCAAAGGGTTCAAAGAAAACTCCCAATTGCAGTTTGTGTCACTCAAGTCATGATGTGATGCAAACATGGTGAGGCCGTTCGACTTGTTCTTGTTTTCTTGAAGACGTTTCATCCAAAAAGGTGTCATCGTTTCCAATTTTTTTCCAGCGTCAAGTCTTTTTATTGATACCTTGGTGGCTGATAGCAACAATATGGCAATGTTGTTGTTGTTGTTGTCGCATTGTGGCAAACCAGTTAGGTCAATTTTTCCCTTGGAATGACGCAATCATATGGGGGTCTTTAAAGTCCATATTTTTTCAGAAAATATTTTGATTTAAAATATTTTTTAAACATTTCTTTTCCAGTTTATTTATCAATGAAGCACCTCATTAACCAGGTGTAGTAATATTTCTTTAAAGTCCATATTTTTATTACAATTTATTTTTTAATGTTTTTTTTCTCTTTTTTTGCTTGTTTATTTATCGACGATTCCCTATTTACCAGGTGTAGTAATCCGTCTGTGGAAGCTCTCAGTCGTACAGGAATGGTCCATCGATGAAAAGGTTTCTTCAGCCGTCATCTGTACAAATTTGAAGGTGTCGGACGTTTCGCTTCTTATCCAAGAAGCTTCGTCAGCAAAGTTTCGTCAGCAGTTTGCTGACGAAGCTTCTTGGATAAGAAGAGAAACGTCCAACACCTTCTAAGAAGTACAGATGACGGCTGAAGAAACCTTTTCATTGACAGGCGTAGTAATTCTGCTTTATAGTCCATATATTTTCAGAAAATATTTTAATAAAAAATATTTTTTATTGATCCCCCCCCCCCCTTTTTTTTTTGCTTGTTTATTTATCAATAACTAACCTCATTAACCACGTATAGTAATCTTTCTTCATGGTCAATATTTTTTTAGAAAATATTTTGATTGACATTTATTTCTGAATGACTTTTTTTTTCCTTTTTGCTTGTTTATTTATCGACTCACCTCATCAACCAAGTGTAGCAATCTTTTGTTATACAGTAGTCAACATTTATTTAGAAAATATTTTGATTAAAATGTATTTTTTAATGTTTTTTTTCCTTTTATTTGCTTGTTTATTCATCAACGACACACCTATTAACCGCGTGTAGTAATCCTTCTTTGTAGTCCATATATTTTCAGAAAATATTTTTAAATGATTCCCCCCCCCCTTTTTTTCAAGGACTCGCCTCATTAACCAGGTGTATTAATCTTTCTTTAAAGTCCATATTTTTTCAGAAAATGTTTTTAATTTAATTTTAATGATTTTTTTTTTATTTTTTCTTGTGTATTCATCAATGACTCACTCCATTAACCAGGTGTAGTAATTTTTTTCTTTCTAGTCAAATGTTTCTTTCTCAAAATGTTTTGATTTAAATTTATTAATGATTTTGTTTCTTTTTTTTTTTGCTTGTTTATTTATCGTTGACTCACCTCATTAACCAGGTGTAGTCATATTTCTTTAAAGTCCGTATATTTTCAGAAAATATTTTGATTAAAAAAAATAATGTTTTTTTTCCACCTTTTTTTGCTTGTTTATTTATCGATGACTCACCTCATTAACCAGGTGTAGTAATATTTCCATATATTTTAATGAAACAATATTTTGTAATGATTTTTGGTCCTTTTGTTTTGATTGTTTGTTTATCCGTGACTCATCTCATGATCCAGGTGTAGTTAAAAGAGCAACTGCATATCCCTACACGGTGGTTTCGTTCTTCCAAGGTCCCGTCCGTATGTTCCCAGTTGTGTCGGAGCCAAACAGACTATCTTCCTGCAGGCTACGGTTTCTGCCAATCGTCACCCGCCGATTAATCGTAACATGTTGCCGAGGCAAAGTATTTCTTGGAAAAAATGTCGCCTCTTCCTCTTCACATTGTCTCTCCTTGTCCTTCTCTGCTATCTTCAACATATAGTC
Organism: Hippocampus bargibanti; assembly: GCF_051943395.1. Taxonomy (NCBI): domain Eukaryota; kingdom Metazoa; phylum Chordata; class Actinopteri; order Syngnathiformes; family Syngnathidae; genus Hippocampus; species Hippocampus bargibanti. The sequence goes on along the minus strand of NC_142748.1, from coordinate 644,910 downwards.
GGGTGTTTGGAAATCTCGGGAATACAACAAGTCGCGGGAATCTGGCATTTCGGAGCAAGACGTGGTCGCAAACTGGTCCGCCGACTTGTACGGGTGCCACTGGCAAGTAGCCGTCCCATGAGACGGCGGAAGGAGGCCGCGGCTTGATGCGAGAGAGTCTTGGATGTCGCGGCAAGACGTTTGGTGTCGTAAACTATGACGGGATGTCTGCTGCTGATCCAAGCGAGCGCTCGGGCGGGAAATTTGTAGATCCGCGTGCTGGTCGGTGGACGCCGCTGATCCCTCCAGGTAGTGTGCGGAGTGCGGGACTTCGAGCTGGGAGCTCCCCGGGCGAGGGCGATCGAATGAGTTGAACGACTTGGTTCTGTCAATCGGGCAACTCTGCGACGGCGCCGAAGGACGAGGGACTTTGTCGGAAAAAGCCAGGGGGCGTGACGGCGAGGGCGCCGGCTCCCCGAAAGGGGACGCCGGCGTCGCCGCGGCGGGTGTCGTCGCCGCCGCGCAGCAAGAAGCGGCGTGACGGGGGGTGACATTTTGCGACGGGGATGCGTCGTTACGATACAGGCTTTGCGCAAGCTGCGGGGAGAGAAGAGGTTTTTTGGCCGAGCGTAGGGAGTCGGGGTGGCGCCGCGCTTGATGGAGCTCCCGCCTCTGGCTTTGTCTCTCGCCGTGTCCCTCGGCGAGCTTGGATTTGGCCGGGCAACAAGCCCACCAACGGTGCCAAACGTCGTCACGTTTGGCACAGTGCTGGATGAGAAGAAAGAGTCCGAGAGTGACGCAGAATGCCCCGTAGAGACAGCTGAAGATCATGTCCCAGAAACGTCCAAGGGACACCGCCATGGCCCCCGACGCCCACGTCGAGAGAAATAAAAACAGGGTGAAAACGGTGGTCCACAGCTGCGATTTAAGCGAGTGCTCGTTGGAAAGCTCGGATTCGCCGGGAATCAATCCCGCGCGCTCGCCGGCAGATCCGTGTGCAGGCGACAACCGCTGCCGCTGCCGCTGCCGCTGCTCCTCCGTCACAACTCGCAGCTCGTATTTCCTCTCGGGATGGCGTCTCAGCCGGATGTATGTGCACAAAAAGTACACGAGCGTGATGAAGACCAAAAGACTCGCGGGGGCATAGAATCCTCCCAGGCTCGGTTCCCATGCCATCCAACAACTGTAAAGACAGACAGACAGACAGACAGACATCAACATAAGAAAGAAAAAATACATTTTGGGGGATTGTCCATTTATTCAAATGACTTACTACAGTGCGCCATCCCTGCTACCATAGTTTTCCATTCCAAAGGCTGCCGTGATTCCAACAATGAGGAGAGGTATCCCATTGCTTATAAGGTAGAATCTACACAAGTGATGAGGGGAAATAGAAAAAAAATGCATTCCATTTGAGGCCGTTTCATTTTTTCATATTCTCATTGTAAGCACGTCAATAAGTGTGCTGCCTTCAATGACCTGCTAGGAGTCATACCAATACTTTGCTTGGAAATTACAATCTACACTAAATCAACAACATTGTCCAATAACGGTAGAATTTATTCATTTATTCAGTCATTTATGCATTCATTTATTTACTAATTGACTAATATTTACTAACGCCAGAACATGAGTAAAACTCTAAACGACATTTAAAAAGAAGCAGTAAGCAAACATATTCTCTCTTTTTTTTTTTTTTTTTTTAAGAAACAATCGTATAAGTCTACGCAGGCAAATTGCTGTTTATGTCCGAATTTAGTGGATAATGTGAATGATGTTAGAGTTGTTGCAGCACATTGGAAATATTCAAAGATTTTTTTTTTTTTAAATAGACACTAGTAAGAAATATTGTCTGTTCTCGGTGTCTTCTCTGTAATAGTTGCTTGTTCTGTAGCCACAAAGGGACATAAGTCTTCTTGTGCCGGTCCCAAGCCCGGATAAATACAGAGGGTTGTGTCAGGAAGGGCATCCGATGTAAAAGCTGGGCCAAAACAAACATGCGGATCATACCTCTGAAGATGGAGGTCGCTGATTCGCTGTGGCGACCCCGTCAAGGGAAAAGCAGAAGATTCTTGTATTCATTTATTTATGTTTTCATTTAGTCATGTATTCATATATTCATTCATTCACGTATTCATTTATTCGGTTATTCATTCATTCATTTATTCATTTCTTCATTCATTTATTCATTCGTTTGTCTAATTAATGTATTTTTAATTTGGTTTATTTGTGTATTTATTTGCTTGTTTGTTTGTTCATTTCTTTGTTTATTTACTTGTTGCTATTTATGCATGTACGTATTTGTTTGTGTATTTACTTTTTTTGTTTTTCAATGTGTCCATTTTTTTCCTTATTTACTTGTTGCTATTTATGTGTTTATGTAAGTACAGTATTTGTTTTTTTGTGTACTTATTCTTTTATTTATTTGGTTTTTTAATTGGTTTATTTACTTGTTGCTATTTATTTATGTATGTACAGTATTTGTTTATTTCTCTATTCTTTTATTTATTGGGTTTTTTTTAATTTGTTCATTTAATTGTTAATTTACTTGCTGCTATTTACTTAATTTTATTTAATTGTATTTAATTTTATTGTATTTTTTTTTTAGTATTTTATTGTACTTTGTTGTATTTGTATTGTATTTTGTATTTTATTTTCTTTTACCTGAGAACCGTTGTTCTGCTTTCAGCCACGACGGGACCGTTTGAGCCTGAAGCCTTCAGAGGGTCTTTGGACACATCGTTACAGATGTTTCTGGCAGTAAATGTCAGCCATAGCATGGTTGACAAAGAAGCATACTGGAGGATAATTCCAACCTAAAGAGAGATGAAGATGTGAATGCAACAATCACTTCATCCTACAACGGTATGGATAGATATATATATATTTTTTTGGGGGGGAGGGGCATCTGTGTAGCGTATTTTCCTGATTATAAAGTGCACTTTGAATGAATGACATATTCTCAAAAAAATCCATATATAAGGCGCACTTGATTATGAGGCGCATGGTCAGCTTTTGAAGAAAAAAAAGAAGGCTTTTTGGTGCGCCTTATAGTGTGGAAAATACGGGACTATTACCGATTCATTTTAGTTTTGGAATACCTTCAACTACACAAGACAGTTTAATCTAAAATTAAACATTGTCAGATGTAAGATTATTGTTTTATTTTACGCGTCAATATGCACATTGTCGGTTTTGATGTGGCCACGATAAAACCCAGTGGTGGGGGCGATGATTTTAATCAATACACATTATCCAGCCATTTTCTGATCCTTTTACAGTATATTCATGGAAGAAGCAGGTATGCTGGATCCTAACCCCACCGTCTTCGGACTGAAGGCAACCCTGAACTGGTTGCAAGTCAATCGCAGGGTGACACATCGACGATCAACCATTGACGCTCACACTCGCACTTAAGGACAATTTTTTCTGTTAGCCTGCCATTCATATTTTTGGGATGTGGGGAGGAAAGCGGAATACCCAGAGAAAAGCCACGCAGGCATGGCAATAACATGCGACCGAACCCCTCCACTGTAAGGTTGACGTACGTTGGACCAATGATGATGGGCTGAGTCTTAATAAGTGTACTTTTGATGACTCTATGAGCCCCCAACCCCCTTTGGAACAACTCGCTCTAATATACTTTTGCATTTCCAATGCGATCAGAGCAGAGAGATCCGATCCCTTGATGGAGATTAAAATAATAGGCTTCATACCAAGGGCTCATTCCTTCAAGTGTCGCTTTAAAACAAAAAATCCCACAACGCCTGAAGCAGTCATCCTCATCAAGAGAAAAATGTCCTCTGACAGTATTGCAAATTCAAATTGACAACAACCAATTGAAAGAGGAGGACTGGTACCAGAGCCCAAGTTGTTGCCTTACGAACTTTTCGGTTTACAAACGTTAAATTTATGAACATTTGACCTTGACATACAAACTATTTTTCGGGATACACACGGAGCTGTCACAATGAGTGATGTGTCGTTCACGAACGAGCCCGCTCTCCTAACAAGAAAAATGGCAGCCGGCTTGTTTTGTTCCTCTATTCCCCGCCCCCAGTCTTCAGTTAAAACATCGACCATCACAAAGGTAAATAAAAAGACGTCATTATACAGTACAGTTTATTTATTTAATTTTAATACCCTAGCACATTTATTATACATAAAATAAGGTATATTTTGTGTAGTTTTTGGGCTTAGAAAATTAGAAAGTAGAAAATGGTGTTTTATGGGGACCTGGGAACGGATTATTCTCATTTTAATGGTTTCCTATGGGAAATAAATTTTGGGGATACACACTTTTCGCAATACAAGGGCATTGAAAATCCTACTGGACCCTTTGCACCCTGCCCACTACCTTTTCCAACTCCTCAGCGAGGCCCTATGGATCCATGTGCACCAAATCCAGCATTTTTGTTTTCTTTTTCGCCAATGTTTCAATCTGAGCTGCTGTAACAAATCGGTCATCCATGTTTGCGATAACAAAGTAGTGAAAAGCAACTTACAATCTGACACATAAAAGGAACGTTGATCTGATTAATGCCCCCGGCGAACACGCCGAACGTCAATCCCGTGTGAAACAAAAAGTTGAGGAGCGTGTGCCATCCCTTTCTGCTGATGCGGATCACGCTGGAGGAAAAAGACACAATGTAGTGGAAATAGAATCATCACAATCATTGCTTTCTTGAAAGAATGCCTTGATGGTCACCTGGAATGGATTAAGTAGGTCATGATGGAGACCAGCAGACACAGCAGCATGACAGCTGTGCAGGCATACACCACCGGATGCAAGTAATCCCCAGGATAGGGTGGGAAGGACAGCGCCCTCTTCAGATCCTGAAGTTGGATAGATTTAATATTTAAAGGACAAGTTGCGTCCATAATTTGTCAAATCACTTGACTTCTACTGAGCGTATCGGCATATTTTATGTTTTATGACTCGCGCTGAATATTCCGGAAGTCTTGTTTTTGAGTTGGTGACGAGTCCGTACGTGACGTCACGGAGGGAACGCCCCTGACCGAGAAAGCGACACACAATGCATTTTGGGTACTTTGTTTGGTCTGAAAACTTTGTGTTGATGGCGAAATTAGAAGGAAAAAACATATATTTACTATTACTATTTGATACTAGTTGACACAAATTCCCAGCAGACAAATCAGTCCATTTCCAACGGAGCTTGGGCGCCATCTTGTGCATTTTCTAAGCGTTACATTGGAATCCAAATGGCTCAAATTGATACGGAAGGACTTCTTTAATCGATTGCAAACATGTATGCTTTCCTCTTCAGAACTATTTGAATCATATTCACACCTGGATGAGTAACAAGAAAGCATCTTCTCCCAATCTGAAGCCGTTGTTTTGATTCTGGAGCAAGGCAGTTTGGGAAGGAGTATCCTGGCATGACGTCACCAACAAGGGGGTGGGACTTTTTGAATCTCCCCAGTTTCGTCCGAGCTCATTTTGTGGCAGTTTTGGGACACCTTAAGTCATTTTTATTGGTGTTTTGTATTTGACTAAAACTATCAGCCTGCGTGTTTTGGGTATTTTAGATGCTATAAATCGTTTTTCTGATGTCAGTTAGGAAACAAAAATGATTTCTGTTGTCCTTTAACTATGACATTTCATTTACAAACAGATCAGTGTCACTTTTCACACTCAATATAATCATCTAAGCATCCATTTCTTGCTTGAACCTGTCCCGGCTGACTTTGAACAAAATGTCAACGAACAACCTTAGACGGGTTGTCAGATAGCCCAAAACGGAGACTGACAAACAAACGTTCCCGTTCATATTCACACGATGTCTGAGCGGGCAATAGAATCAATGCGTCATGTCTGTTTTGGGCCTCAGCTGGCACGGGAGGCGTTTCCCTCCAGCAGGCTCACCGTTACGCATTTACCTAGCAAGCCCGCTATATGTTTAACAAGTGCCAAGCTGCCTACTCTCTCGTCAGATTATTTGCCTCGCTCTAAATATTTTCCCTCTTTTTTTTCTTCTTTCAAGAATCATTCGGAACCGCAATCCAATGGAAGAACTGGAAATGTGCATATTCAAACAATGCCCAACCCTACCAGTAAGTTTGTTCCGTGATCTCTATACCGTATACTGTTGGTGATTGATAAGATAGTAGGGTGATATTTCACCACAGCATTTGCTGTGATTAGCATGCTACATTAATTTCTTTGGGTCGATTGCGTCAAAGTAGCAATATAGAAAATGAACAATTGGCAGGCACCTGTGCGCACAGGTAGTAGATCATCCTTGCTCCATCCATTTCTTGGAACTTTTATAAATGTGACCCATTGTTTTGTTTGCCTTTCAAGAGAAGCGACTTCGATGCATGCATATTTCAAGATAAGTGAAGGGAGGGATCGCAAGCAAAGTCTCTGTATTTACGACGCGGACTACTCGGGTCTTGGTGTATTTTAGAGACGTCATGTTTTCCACCTCCTCTTTTCTGTTCTCTCTGGGACATCATGTGCCCTCATAACGCTTCGGCGAGCAACTCATCTATTAGACAAAGCATGACTGATTCAAAGCTCAAAAAAAAAAAACAAGACACTAAACGGTACACCCTGCTGCACATTGTGTCATGATGTCACTATTTGAAAAAAAAAAACTTTTCTTTTGTGCCTGCATGTGATCACAAGTTTGCAAACACATAATTCAAAGACACTATTGTGGAAATGACTCACTGTAAATTCTATTACCCATCAAAAAAGGATATATTGTGAAATAATCATGATATATATATATATATATATATATATATATATATATATATATATATATATATATATATATATATATATATATGTGTGTGTGTGTGTGTGTGTGTGTGTGTGTGTGTGTGTGTGTGTGTGTGTGTGTGTGTGTGTGTGTATATGTGTGTGTGTGTATATGTATATATGTGTGTGTGTGTATATGTATATATATATGTGTGTGTGTGTATATGTATATATATATATATATATATGTGTGTGTGTGTATATATATATATATATATGTATATGTATACATTTATGATATCTGTGCATGTATGCATACATGCACGTATGCATGTATGCATACGTGCATGTATGATATCTGTGCATGTATGCATACATGCATACGTGCATGTATGCATACATGCACAGATATCATAAATGTATGCATGCATGTGGGATATCTGTGCACACCTGATATCTGTGCATGCATGTATATGTGTGTGTGTATACACACACATCGGTGGATATCATGACCCAGCAGTGGCAAGAATATGCACCGATTAAATATTTTATAGCGTACCCAAAAATCGTCAAATGCAAAATGATAACTATTACACACCAGCATCATGATGGACATTAATTTGATATCGTGACGTTTGATTAATTGGCAGCAGTGAGGCAAGGATGACTCCCACTAAAGCAACAAACAAACTTTCTGTGCACTCAGCCCTCCCAACAATGTTATTTATAACCAACAATGTTCATTCACTTATTTATTGTATAGGTAACTCGCCCTATCTATATTTAGTCCAAACAAAATACACATAAATGTTAATTACATCACATTTTGCTACATATTTAATTACTTACTGCGTGCTGGTATATCAATGTCCTGCATTCTAAACAATTAAGAAGAAAGCCTTCAATGGTTCCACATTGTGTGGGGACATTTGCAATATGAGTTTTTTTTAATTATTTGGGCTTAACCCGCACCAATGGCATTTTGTCGACTTTTTTAATATTCTATGGAATTAATTGAAATTCAACACGTTCATGTTGTAGAGTAGACTATGAAAAGGTGGAGCGACATTATTAACGGTCCAATGAAAAAGACTTACCATTTGACGGCCGGGAGTCGCACTTGTCAAACTTTGGGGTCGTTTCAACAGATTGTATATCTTTCAAGGTCGAAACTGATATATTTGTATTTGCATGGCGTCGGGATAGGGTGTCCGAATCACGGCGGTCACGCTGCGACTCGGTGATTTGCGGGAGCCTTCATCTGCGTGGCCTCAACCGGCCGCGGCGAGTCCTCTCTGCTGACGTCAATGGGCCGAACCTTAACGGAGGGGATGAGGAAGCTCTGTCTGTTGATTTATGATCATTTTAACCGTGCGCTGTGAACATATATACATTGACGAATCCAACCGACCATTAGACGCGGTGTAAAGTAACCGGGCGTCGCGCGCAATGCCCGAATTGAGGTCAGTGAAGATAGCGTGATGTCCCCTGCTATGACGTCGAAGCAAGAATGATGATGCTCGACCTCAGCTGACAGACACATATCCAAAACAAGTTTAGTCAACGTGTTTACTGAGTCTCGATTACTTTATAACACCTCCCCCACACAACTATTTCTTCAACATTTTATCGATATACGTCACAAGGTATTCACTGTTAGTCTCTCTAAATAATGTGAATTCGTGAAGAAGAAATTATTCTTTCTCTCTCTCTCTTAATCCGTTTTTTTCAAACGTTTAATACCTTAAATGCGTAAGTGAAATGAACTACTGTGTATATGTGATCCTCTCACAACGGTGACATACAGTAGATTACAAACAATAAGATAAATATTCAAATACAAGCATCTACCGTTTATATGGCAGGAGTGTAATTAATGAATTAAATATTTTGTTAAAGTGTTAAATGTACTAAATACTGTCCAAAATGAGGAAAATCCTGCTAAATTCGTTTTTTTGGGGGGGTTAATGAGTGATGGCAGTCTTTTGCCGACTCTCATTTAATTTCGATATAAATGTTTATGGATAACTCTGAACATAACACCCCAGCTGCTGTTTTCTTGAAATTTTTTTCCGCTCGGAAAAAAAAACTGTTTTGGTTTAATTGTGTTTTTGACATCGCAGTTTTTTTTTCAATGATATATCTCCCTCTGCTTTGTTTTTATTGTACAGAGCATTTAAACAGGCAAGCGTTCACTTTTTACGTCCGCCGTTGGATAAAATAGTGCAAAGTGTTATTGTACACTAGATGGCGGCATTTATCTTCCTGTCATTACTCTCTGATCGACAAACGCTGCGCCGACTTGACAAACTTAAAAACTATTCAATCGACATCACTCCTATTCAACTCCAAATACATATACAGTACAATATATTTTGTTGATATGACGGGTGGGCTGGGGGAACTGTCAACCAAAACATAAACATTTTTTTTTTTTTGGGGGGGGGGGGGTCGTTTAGGAAATGAACCACAGTCCACAAGGAAGGAAATACAGTAAAGTCTCGTTATATCGATATCGGTTATATCGATATTTTTTCGGCCTCCCTTGAATATCGATATAACGAGACTTTACTGTAAATCTTTTTGAGGGGGTAGCATGCATGGATGGACATTTATAGTTGAGATGTGCCTTTCTGGCCATTTCTCTTGTTGTCGGGTGGGAGTTTCCAGCTATACAGCTGAAAGGGAAACGCCACAGGATGTCCTTTTCCACATTCCATGAGGATACAATAATACTGTGTACGAGGTCGACTTTATCACGTTGTTGTTGCTATTTTTTGGGGGGGGTTGGAGGTCATTTTTTTGGAACACATTTATGTTGCTTCTTACCACAAACCCACTTCATATAAACCGTGCAATAAAAGTCCATCCGTTGTTCAGATAATCCTTAAGAAACCAGTTTTCGGTCAATGAGATGCGACAGTTTCCCAAAAAGTAAAACATATTTGAAATTTAGTTCTGCATAAGTTCCAAATGCATCCAAATAAGACCAAGAGATTTCCATCACATTAACTGCTACGTCAACCTATTTTACATAATGACCCAGAATGTACTAGATTAATTATACACCCTGTATGATTAAATACCTATTTTTGTTTTAAATGAAAAGAACAAGGGATGTTTGCTTTTATACAAATATAATTACGGGTCAATATCACACAACATAACTAACACCGTGCTACGGCTCAGAAAGGAACAATAAGAATGTATTTTTCTTGATTGACATGAGGAGTCTATGAAGCTTTGCGAGTGCGAATGTGACAGCTGGGAATCCCACTTTACTATCACGTCACATGGTACGTGCACTCGATCCCCCTGATCCTTCCCCTCATCCTGTTCTCTCACTAATGCTGTCTACAGCACGGGAGAGAGGAGAGAAAAAAAAGCAGGAGGGATTTAGATGAGGTAAAAAAAAGGCAGCACAGACAAAGCGAGAGGCGAAGGAAAAGGGACCCATGACGGGAACACGGAAGCTATATATCAATAAAACGGATACATTTTAGGGAACGATTGAAACAGTTCAGTTTTCGACTTCAATGGCATCAAATGATTGAGAGCAAAATAGCACATCGGATGGGAGAGAAGAGGAGAAAAAAAATGTAAGTTAAGGAAGAGAAGGAAGTCGTCATGTGAGTTGACAAGTATAGCTCATTTGCGGTGTGTGTGTGTGTGTGTGTGAAGACCTCCCCACCCTGTCAAGAGGTAAAACCTCCTCTTCCACTTTAACAAGCTTGCGACGGCTGGAAGACACCCCAAGTCTCGCCCAACATCATGGAACAGGTGAGCCATAACTTAGACATATTTGACTTGACATTTGTACACACACATACATGCATGCTGTTAAATATTGCGGTGAAAATGATGAATGGCGCTCTATGTCAGGGGTGTCAAACTTATTTTTGTCGTGGGCCACGTTGTTGTTACGCTTTGCCTTATAAATATTGGGAATCTATCGAAATGGTGAATCACTTTCACATATTACATACGTACCATCGGACAAATGAATGAATAACTCGTTTTAAGTCATAATAATTGGTGTCGTTGTGGCTTAAATTTGACAATTTTAAATTTAGCTTCAGACGTTAGCAAGCATGATGGAACTTGACATGCCTGATTTGCTTTTGCGGTCCACATAAAATGCTGCGGCTGGCCGGATTTGGCCCGCGGGTCTTGACTTTGACACCTGTTTTCTGTGCGATGCCTTTAACGGCTTACATTACCAAAAAAAAGTCATAATTTCTGAAAAGCAATGATATCTATGTTAAGCCCAGTAGTCTACATACGACATTCTGACTAATGTTGCGCTTGTGCGATTGAAATTAAACTATGTCGTGGGCGGCCATTTTGCAACACTTGCCGTCGACTAAATATGACATCATGACCAATCGCAGCGCAACCTTTTCCTGGGTTTGAGCCAGTCCGTTGTCAAGTCTCTTGCCACCAATCTTGTACACTGTGTCACTTAGCGTTCTAAAGATTTATATAACGGAACAGAAGAGAATTGTACACAATCATTTGCACGGATGTGCTAAAACTTTTGCATTAGCCCTTATTAGTCTCGCAGTGGAGAAGTTTAAATTTCACAGCAGCAAAGTTATGGAAGGAAGAGGAAAGGAAGAAGTAGAAAAACAAAATACAGAATCTGCTGGAAAGGCAGCCACTGTCTTGAAGTCAAAAGAACAAAAAAAAAAAAAACAAAATAATAGGTCAACACAAAGACAAAATTCAATCTTTGCAACATCTTTGTTGTATGAAGCAGTTCTAGATGGAAGAGGAGAGGATCAATGTGTCCTTCTCACCAGTGGATCAGAGACGTCGTCGTGAAATGTGCACATATGCCGCAAGCTAAATGTTGAAAGCAAACACGAAGCTGTAGCATCCATTGACGAAAGAAATTGTCTCAAATCTCCTGTCTCACGTAAATCCGCTTCAATTCCAAGCCGCGACAGTTCCACATACGCATCGTCGCTCTGCGCTGACGCACCTTTCTTCTCATCACGGGCTCCTCAAGCCACGCATGCATCCAAATACAGTGATACCTCAGTTTGCGAACTTAATTTGTTCCCAGAAAGTGTGTGTAAGTCAAAAAGTTCATCTTCCGAACATTTATTTCCCATAAGAAACCATTAAAAATGAGAATAATCCATTCCCAAGTCCCCATAAAAGAAATTTCCACTAAATAACCCTTAAAACTACACAAAATCTACCTTATTTTATGTATAATAAATGTTTTTTTTCTCGAACTGTTGAGTACACATTGAAAAATGGAACCAATAGCTACCGTATACGCGATGGCCACTAGCGTTTATAAATACTTAATTATTATATATAATATAATTACACTTAAGTGAAAATATATTTCTTATTTGGTATTTGCTGCTGTGAAATGCAAATTTCTCCACTGTGAGACAAAGAAAGGCTCATCTAATCTATCTAATCAATTTTTTTTTTCGATTTAACTTAGATTTGATTTGACTTTAATGTTGCTAAATGAAGGTCATTTAGCAACATGCTAGTTGAATGTGCTACTATCTGAAATGTTTTTCTTATTAATGTGGACATACCAGCTAGAATTGAGGCTGTAAGAAAATGATGATCCAATTCGTCGATGAATAGTAACAAGACAACAAATTGTTTGTGCCAGTCCTACTTGAGAATTGTTCTTGCGTAACCGACACAGACTGGCTTTTTGCTTATCTGTACGCTATGCGTGAATTGTGAAGCGAATTTAAGTCGTTGAAGTTGTATGACTGCCTCAGGGTCCATTTTGACTCAATGCAGCGTATTGCATCATACATAAAAGATACAAATTGTGTCAAGACGTTGTGATGATTGTGAATTTTAAAGGACAACCGACACCTCCGGACAAGTTGCGTCCATAATTTGTAAAATCACTTCGAATGACTTCCACTGAGCGTATTTTAATAAGATTCCACCGCATATAGCTATATTTTACCTTTTAAGACTCGCGCTGAGTATTCAGGAAGTCTCGTTTTCGAGTTGATGACGATGCCCTAAGTGACGTCACGGAGGCAACGCCCCTGACCGAGAAAGCCACACACAATGCATTTTGGGTACTTTTTTTCATCTGAAAACACCGTGTTGATTGCGAAATAAGAAGGAAAAACGTAACGCGATAGTGAATCGCTGTGTGTTGCAGCAAGACTACTATTTGATACTAGTTGACACAAATTCCCACCATCTTGTGCATTTTCTGGGCGCTTTCCAGACGCCTCAAATTGATATGGAAGGACAAACATGTATGCTTTCCTCTTGAGAACTATTTGAATCATATTCAGAACTGGATGACTAACAAGAAAGCATCTTCTCCTAATCTGAAGCCATTGTTTTGATTCTGGAGCAAGGCAGGGTGTGACCAATAGTGACGTCACGAACATGAGGGCGGGACCTTCTGAAACTCGGCATCTCCGAGCTCATTTTGTGGCAGTTTTGGGACACCTAAAGTCATTTTTATTGGTGTTTTGCATTTGACTACAAATATCAGCCTGCGTGTTTTGGGTATTTTAGATGCTATTAAACGTTTTTCTGGTGTCAGGAAACAAACAAAAAAATGTAATAGTGTCGGTTGTCCTTTAAGGCGATGGTACAATAACAAAAGGTGTAAAAAGTTCATTGCATAAATCCATCTGTGGGAGTTGTATAATGTATTTGCAAAGCGTTTTTGCGACTGGGTGGCTTTTCTTTCAAATGCAGTCATTTGCACTTTGATTTGGTGCAAAGTAGTTGCTGTCAAATGTCAAAAAAATCATGACAAATACCGGCCACCATCACATTTTCCTGAATTCAGGACATTTTTGTACCATTCTTCAAAAGGGGGGTTACGATTAGCGTGCCGTTCACTTCCAGCCCGGCCTCAGCTGTGCTTGAGGTGTGGGCCTTGTGAGTGGATGACTATCTCCTTGTGCAAATGTGTATTTGTTTTCTCCGCTCCAGTTCACTCAACTTCATCTGTGCTTAAAATAGAACTATGAAAGCTTGTCGTGTGTGTGTGTGTGTGTGTGTGTGTGTGTGTGTGTGTGTGTGTGTGTGTGTGTGCTTGCATTTCTGTCTCTGATTCTGACCTGATCAAAAAAAAAAAAAATCCTTTAACCTGGTGTCTCTGAAGGCTCTGGAAGGGCAACAGAATATGCAATTTACTGGTCATTTACTGTATTTTTTTTTTACAATGGTCACATGCTAGCAAGACCAATGGTTACGATATCAGAATTAGAATCACAAAGCCTTTGATAGTCCCACAATCTGGAAATTTAAAAAGAAAAAATATGTATAAAATAAAATCGCCTTGGCCTGTATATGTACTTGAGTCCTGTATGCACATCTGCTGTGTCATGCAGAAGCACCAGCTGCAGCCAGTTGGCTTTTTGTGCTCCCTTTTAAAATAAGTTTCAATTTGATTGGTGATTGATTCCGAACAGAGCGAAAATCATACCGTATGATAATATAAGAAATAATGTATTCGAGATGGTACACAATTGGTCAGTTGCACATCAGTTGTATTTTTGCGCCTGGGAATATCAAATCTTTTGAATGTCTGTTTATGTAGCAACATATGCTCTTGTAGTTAGTTTGCCCTTAAATGGACACTTTGCGTTGCAGCAGCATGCTTCACTGGCAAAAGGATTAGAGATTAGAGTAAAACCGATCTCCTCGTGCTTCTTCCCCCCCCCAAAAAAAAAACAAAAAACAGATCGGTGTGTTCTGGCCCTTCAACATTGAAGACGTTGTTTTCATTTTGTAAATTAAAGTATTACAAAAAGATAAATGAATAACTTTAAAAAAAGGAAACAAATAATATGTCCTAATCGTGTTTACCATCTCGTCCAATCAGCTGTCAGTCTGACTCCCCTTGGCCCCGCCCTCCCACCAACCACATCCTAGTCGGTAACTCTGATCGTTGTAATAATAATAATAATTCATTTCATTTTTAAGCGCCTTTCAAAACTCTCATGGTCATTTTACAGTAACATGATACGTTTTTCTGCGGGTGAGCAGCGGCAGCCACACGCGCCAGCGTTCACTCAACCGGGAAATAACTCGGATAGATTAGTAAAACAAATAGATAGAAAGCTAGCTAGCAAGCCAATAGATAGCTAATACTTAGCTAGCTATATAGCTAGCCAGATAGCTACCGTACGCTATTACAGAAAAGACAAAGAGAATTGACAATACATAAACAAAAGTCAAAAGAACAAAAATAAATTAATTACAAATAACAATAAAATAAATAATAATATAATACTATTAATATTATCATAATAATAATATAATACAAATAATAATAACAACACAAAGACACAGAGTCCTTAATTCTTCAGCACTTGCTGTACCCACTTTGTGACATGATGAAAGAGGAGAGGATCAAAGTGTCCTTTCCAGCAGTGGACCAGGGACGTAATGTATTTTTTTGCTCTTTAGAATTAATTTTATTGTAATTAATTTTCATTTGTTTGTTTACTGTTTGTGATATTTGTTTTGATTCTTTTATTTGTTTATTTGTTTGTTTTTACACCTGTATGTGTATATATATATATTACCCTTTGCGGTTATTCCCGGTGCCTTAATGGAACGCTCTAAATTGTCCCGAGCGATGAGAGTAAGCGTGAATGAGTAGTTTGTCTATGCGCACCGCTGCGATTGGTAGACAACTGGTTCAGGATGTACCCCGCCTACTCCCTGAAGGCACCTTCGGTAGGCTCCAGCACCTTCTGGTGGCCTGTCCACCCTTTTTCACCTTCTACTTTTTCTTAGAACGCTTACACGCTTTTCTTAGAAAGCTACAAAAGTCAAGGTCTATCATGGCTGAACTGGAAGAGACATTTTTGAAGGCAGGGAAAAATGCCGGGGAGAAAAAAAAACTCCTTCCTGTATATATATATATATTATATATGGGTCATATATATATATATATAGGAATATATATATATATATATAGAGCACAATATATATAGGAGACGGCAATATCCATACACAGAACTGTCTGGTGTAATCAGTCAACCTATGCAGAGTGATTGGAGATGCAGAGGAGCATCGAGAGCCAGCTGAAGTGGAAAATGACAGAAATGAAGGTGGCAAGGTTTTTCGGGGATTCTAAATTTATATCATGATCGAGCGAAGAGATGATATTTGACGAATTTGCGCAAAATTGCTCCGACCTCTGCATAGGAAGCACAAATTTGGAAAGCTATTTACATATTAGTTGAGGGACAATGCATATGTATATTTGTGTCAATTTCACGTTAAAGACAAATTTATTTTAAATAAAGCATCACACATTGTTTACGTGTTTATCCTGGATAAACCGGGTGTGAACTATGTAACTATGTTTTCTGTTTATCACCCCCCGCTTCTGTAATCTGTTAAAATCACGGCGGCACTAGAAAGCAGGTCAGATTAAGGATTAACATCTCCAAAAAAGCCTTTTGTCTACGTTGACGTGGGAACAATACACATATCATGACACGCAGGCGTTGAAAACAAGCACTTCTTCAGACAAATGATAGGTTTAAGGGAAGATTTTTAATTGTGACACTTTGCAATGCTCTGATCTTGGTTCTATAATACAATTTAGAAAATATCACTTATCCTGACAGGGAATATTCTGATGATGATGATGATGATTTTTATTTTTTGTTATTATTAATGTTATTAGTATTGTTATTATGGATGGCAAGGTGGTTGACTGGTTAGCACAGGCAATTTGCAATTTCTTATTTTGGCAGCCTGTGTGTGTGTGTGTATGGTGTGTGTCTAGGTTGTGGAGAGAGAGAGAGAGAGAGATTTCACCTATGGCGGGCTATTTTTGGAAAGTAGTATCTCCTGCGATAAACGAGGGTTCACTGTCTTGGGATTTCAGGTGACCCAACATGATAGTGAATATTTCCCAAATTAATTAATGTTAAACATGAATAATAATTAATGTAATTAATCAATTAATTTCACACAGGTGGAACAAAAGTGTGTGGGACAACACACATTTTTAGTTTTGCTTTGACATGACTCCATCGTGACTCTGTATGCGCGCAATGATGAAAATGAACAAATTGGCCTGGTTAGAGCAGCAGAAGCAATTTAGCGTGACGTAGGACGAGTTCCATTTTGTAATCTGTGGTCAAGAGAGATACACACGCAAAAAAAGATAACAATCTCAGTGGCAGTCACGTGAAACGAGCCAACAACCCCAACCAAAGTCCCCCACTCAAAGGAGCGGAAAACAGGCACGGGGATGACTGTAAATTGAAATGGGATGGAGAGAGTAATCTCTTTCTCTTTCTCTTTCTCTTACTCCCCCCTCTCCTTCTCTTTCCATGAGTCGGCTGGACGACATGGCCCAAGGAGTCAACGAATGTGAAGAAATGTGACAGAGAGAGAAAGCTAAATTAAGTGGAGTGAGATGCTCTGGATGTCGATTCTTTTGGATGTTCTTTGTGTATTTATTTCCTGTAGCTCGACAAAATTCCCTTTGCTTTGTAACGCCGTCTCAAGAGAGCTGATTATAGAAAAGGCAGATGGATGACCGGCACGCGATCGCCACCGAATCATCCTTGAGATGATGACGATGCATTGGACTGAAGGCTAACAAGGAACGAGTCAAAAATCAAACAACATACGGACACTGCTGGACCGTCTTAAGACAGCTGGTCTGAAAACAGGACTAAATATAGCAAGTGTGTATGATCCTGGTCCAAAATTGCAAGGATTCAAGAGGACGCAAGCAAAGAAGTGAACCTCAACTCAGTCGGTTCGTCAGTCAAGGGATGATTTGGCTTCCGTCGTATTTGCCTCTCGCTCGTGGTGAGCGACAACGGATCAAGAGCAGATTGAGCATC
Source organism: Hippocampus bargibanti (assembly GCF_051943395.1). Taxonomy (NCBI): domain Eukaryota; kingdom Metazoa; phylum Chordata; class Actinopteri; order Syngnathiformes; family Syngnathidae; genus Hippocampus; species Hippocampus bargibanti. Next base: position 627,354 of record NC_142748.1, on the reverse strand, counting down.
AATGAAAAGAAGCCCCGAATGCACTCGTGGTCCGCGTGGAAGTGCAATGCAAAGGCTTTCGGGTGGCGCGCCAGCTCCCTCGGGACATACTTGGCGTTTCCAGTGTTCGCTGGGAGTGGACTGTAGCGACGCGGAGCCTCGTTGTATCTGGTTGGCGGTATTAAAAATTCTTTCGCCGATCTCGTCACCGAGAAAAGCGGCATCGACGCGGATGATAAAGCGTAGACGTTTGTCTTGGGTAAGACACATTGTCGAAAGCAAATATTTCAATAGATTGTGGTCAATGGTGAACGTTTCCAGGAACACGAGGTTTGAAAATGTTATCTTTTAATATCATTATTATCCCCCCCCCCCACCCCAAAATGATGCACTTGTAGTTCAAATCTTTCTTGAAGGAATACAAAATCATTGAGGTTTTAAGATGACGCATAGCGGAGTCAGCCTTGTCAGCCCGTGTATTGTTTTGTTGGATGTGACAGCAGGGTTTGAAATGATGGCGCAGAGTTTTGTGTTGACTTCTTTTCCAGTACAAGGTGGTCATGAGTGGTAGGTAGGTCTTCAAAGTGCTTTAGGTCTTCTTTGGCAGGCCGGATTTTTGGTTGTTCTGAGTCCCACGCTGCCCTTCTATTATATTTCCCCATTGTGGGACTATTAAATGCTTTCTGACTTCTAATTTCTTATCTGGTGTTCCACAGAGATCTGTTTTGGGGCCCCTGCTGTGTTTTTCGTTTCCTTCAACAGCGTCTGATGAATTGAAACTACACGTGCCTCCCATTTTCGGATCTTTAGGTCAAAGACACTGCGATATAATTTTTTTTTTTATCCCGCTATAGGCGGTGCTACATACCTTTTTATTTATCTTTAATAGAATTCAGTAAAGATGATGAGCTGTACAGTATTATAATAATAATCACTTATTATTATTCATGTAGCTATCCAGCTATTATTTATCTAGCTATCCAGCTAGCTATCTAGCTGACTGGCTCGCTATCGCTCTAGCTATCTATTAGCTATATAGTTTTCTAGCTGGCTAGCTATCTATTTAATAACAATAATAATAATAATAATAATAATAATAATTTCATTTATAAGCGCCTTTCAAAACTCTCAAGGACACTTTACAGTCACAGGATATTTTTTGTGTGGGTGAGCGGCGGCAGCCACACGCGCCAGCGTTCACTCAACCCGGAAGTTAAATGTATTATTATTGTTAAAGTAAAAAAAAAACACACACAAAAAAAAATAAATAAATAAATAACACATAATATGACAACATAAAGACAAAGAGTTATTCTTCAGCACTTTCTGTCCCCTCTTTCTATCGTCCTCTGCTTGGATGGTATTTCGTCAAAAGCCTTGTGTCATCAAATGACAATTATGAACACGTTTTAGAAGACAGTGTCTTACGTTTGGTTAACAGGATTCCCAACATGACAAACAATCTTTTTTCCCCCCCTTCTTGATAGGCTAAAGAATTAAAGGATAACTTGATGTCATCCAACAAGCATAAGTGCCGACCACTATCATCTGGCGACATGGAGGGCACGTCATGGTGTGGCCTGCAGACTGTTTACCTCCAGAAGGACTTGCAGGGATTCGGTTTCACTCTGCGGCACTTTATAGTTTTCCCACCAGAGTCGTACCTCCACGACACCAAGGTACTGTAAGCAAATTGCAGATTAAAATGTTTCTCTTGTCGAATCACCTAATTTACCACAATCCCTTCTGGGACCTGGTTAATCAATTTGGATTCATCGATTGGAGTTGAAGTTTAATTTTGGTGTGTCTTGCAGTTGTTTTTATTTAACTTGTTTTGAACAAGTATAACATTTGGTCTCATCATACAGCAGCGACTGTATTTTGTTTTTCTACTTCTTTTCTTTTCCTCTTCTTTGCTGCTGTGACATGTAAATGTCTCCAATGTGAGACACATTAAAGGACAACCGACGTCACTTTTTTGTTTCCTAACTGACATCAGAAAAACGTTTTATAGCATCTAAAATACCCAAAACACGCAGTATGATAGTTTAGTCAAATGCAAGACACCAATAAAAATGACTTTGTGTCCAAAATCTGCAAAAAATTGAGCTGCGAATTGGGCATTTTCAGAAAGTCCCGCCCCCAGTTCGTGACATCACGCCAGGACGTCTGGCATTGCTGGAGAATCAAAACAATGACTTCAGATTTGGAGAATGTGCTTTCTTGTTACACCTCCAGTTATGAATATGATTCAAATAGTTCTGAGGAGGAAAGCATACATGTTTGCAATTCATTAAAGAATTTATTCCATGCCATTTTGAGGCAACATTGGGGAGAAACGGATCACCAGAAGAGGCACAAAATGGCGACCTACTGTGGCCACCTCCGTTTCCACAGGCTGATAAATTCCTTATACGGAGCTTGGACACCCTCTTCTGGCGGCTTTTGGGTGCAACACAAGGTTTTCAGACCAAACCATACAGCAACGTGATGGAAGGACTGCTACTGTCTTTTTTTCGGTCAGGGGCATTCCTTTAGTGACGTCACGTACAGACTCATCACCAACTCAAAAACAAGACTTTCTGAATATTCAGCGTGAGTCTTAAAAGGTGAAATATAGCTATATGCGGTAGAATCTTTTTAAAATACGCTCAGTAGAAGTCATTTGAAGCCATTTTACAAATTATGGACACAACTTGTCCGGAGACGTCGGTTGTCCTTTAAGGCTAATGCATTCTAACCTGATCTAAATATTGCAACACATTTGTCATGAATTAATTGTCCTCTCACCTACTCTGTTCTTTCCAAAGGTTGAAGAAAATGGAAACGCGGTGAAAAAATGTGAGTGTCATTAAAAAATATATATATTTTGTAACTTAGACATGTTTCATGTTGCACTCGCGCTTTCGCTACCATTGACGGCCAAACATTAAATAAAAAAGTTTGTACTGCTCTGTTGGTGAAAGAAAAACCCACACTTGTTGTGTGAGTTTTCTCTGGCAGGTACGCCGGTTTCCTCCCACATTCTAAAAATGTGTGGCAGGATGATTGAGCATTCCAAATTTTCCCAAGGTCTTATTGTTAGCGCAAACGGTTGTTTATCCCTGTGTGCCACACGATTGGCCGGCAATCATTTCAGGCCGTCCCACCGAGTGCCCCAAGATGGCCGGGATGGGCTCAAACATTCCAGCGGATTAGAAAATTGATGCATGGATTCATTGAAATCGACTCTTTTTCAAATATAAACAAATAGCCCATTGAAGTGGACTGGAAACAATACTTTTTAATTATTTTAATTATTAAAATAATTATAGCAACTCAGAATTCTTCTTAAAATACAGTGTTAAAAATGCATTTTCAATGAAGTAGCAAAACTGGGTGTGATTTTTATGCTAAAAAGGGGGTGTCAGTTTGTGATGAATATGACTATTGCAGTAACTTGTTATCAAAATCAATCTTAAAATTAAATAATCCAAAAATTAACTACAGTAAAGTCTCGTTATATCGATATTCAAGGGAGTCCGAAAAAATATCGATATAACCGGGACTATCGATATATCCGACCCTGTTTGCATGTAATTTTCTCCGTGCGTGCATAGAAATAGTATCGATATAACCGGGACTATCGATATATCCGATATCGATATAACGAGACTTTACTGTATTTTACCTTATGAAGGGTAATTAAGGGTAACACCACTGAACGTAATAGTAGTGCATTTGCTACCATACCGTTCACTGTGAGTTCTATTTGACTCTGAAATGAGTACTGAGGAGCAAAAAGTAAAATATAGATGCTGATTGAATATGAAAAAAAAAAATAATAATCGGACCACGAAAACATCTAAGACTACAACTGTACTTTTTTTCTCCCATCTTTTAAAATGGCCGAGTTGACCTCTCATTTTCCAAATAATTCTCGACCAAACTGATCGCGGATGCATTATCGACGGCTGCTTTTGTGTGTTTTATCTACTGTAGGTGGTCAACGGTGTCATATGGAGGCAATAGACACAATATTTGTAAAAAGCGTGAAAGAAAATAGTCCTGCTCATCGCGCTGGGCTACGCGCAGGTAATTGTTCACCAAATCATCACGTGTTATTTCAAATGTGTCACATTTCTCGAACCGTGTGTCAAAGTGGCCAGTTTTTAAATTGGAAAAATATGGCTATATTTTTTGGGGGGAACAAGTGCGTGATTTCAATCATTGATTTGTGTGTGTCTCTCAGGTGACAGGCTTGTTCAAGTTAACGGGGAAAATATTCTGGGAAAAACCTACTCTCAGGTGAATCGACTCATTCACAACAGGTGAGCGGATGCTCTGCGCAAGCGAGACAAACATTTGGTTCTGTTTGCGTCAGCTCTGAATTATGTTGTTTCTGTCTCTGCATTGTCGTAGCCAAAACAATTTGGAGCTTTCTGTCATGCCAAAAGATAAAGACGTGCTGCAATTGATAAGTGTGAGTATTCATGTTTTCATTCACTGCCAGACGATGTGCAAAAATGTGTCCACTCCAGTGCCAGGGTTTTTGTCATTTTCACTCCACCCGCAGAATGTTGACTTTTAGGACTACATAAACGCGAAATTCATTGCAGCGTAAGAAACCTTAGACTCTCTTCTTTCATCCGAAAAAAAAAAAACAAAAACAATTCCTAAATTATATGGGTCTGGACTTATCTGAGCTTGAAATGAGGGTGGCTGTCCAAAACACAATGCAATACATACATATTGGTTTATATAATAATAATAAATAATAATTCATTTAATGTCTAAACGCCTTTCAAAACTGTCAAGGACACTTTACAGTCATGGGATTTCTTTGCGCGGGTGAGCAGCGGCAGCCATTCGCGCCAGCGTTCACTCTACATAGCGCTTTAACAACAGCTGAAGCTGGAACAAAGCGTTAACATGGAAAAGAGGGAAATGCTTCCCCCTTGCGGAAGGAGTAAAAACATTGCCAGAGGTCTGGCCAGCGCTTCATTGGCACTCCAAGCAGGAAAAACCAAAACCCAAACAAATTCGCGAATGGCGCTCGACGTCATATTTTCAATTCCTGAATAAATTCCAAAATGGCAGTCAATGAGTTAATTGTTTTTTTTTTTTTTGTGTGGACCCACATATAACCCACGCAAAACCTTGAAATAAACAAAAATTCAAAGAAACAAAACACACCTGGGGTCCCAAAACAGAACTCTGTGGAACACCATATGATAGAAGGGCAGCGTGGGACTCAGAACAACCAAAGCTGACACAAAAATTCTGGCCTCAAAACTACTTTGAAGCACCACCACTCATGGCCACCTCGTACTGTAAAAAAGCCAATTCCTCCGCCATTTCAAACGCCGCTCTCAGCATCAGAATCAGAATCAGAATCAGAATACCTTTATTCGTCCCGCAATGGGGAAATTTGCAGTCCACAGCAGCAATTGAAGAGGGATGGGGTTGGGGTGGGAGTGAAAGGATAGAAAACAAGATATTCTAAGCATAACAAAATAAAAATGTCAACTGTATACTGTGCAAATGTAGATGTGCAAAAACCGTTCTATAAACAAGACTGTACATAGTGCAGAATCAAGAAATGCATTTAGATATATTGCAACAACCCATATTTACAAGTGTCCAGTTTTTCTTTTTTTTTTCCACTTGGCTATGGAAAAGCTAAGCAGGCACTTGTCCCATTACTTTTGGCATTGATGTACAAACTTATAATTAATCTTCCCTTCACCTAATTTGCACCTTACAACCTGCCTTTAAAATAAAGATGCACGTTCTCCGTTAAAGCTTCATTTCAAATCCTCTGCATCGAGACAAAAAGATGTGAATTGTTCCAGTTTCCCAATTGTTGTGGTTAAATTTTTTCAACTCCTGCAACCAATAACAACACCACCATCACCCTGTGTGTCCTCAGGCGTACTCTCAGGAGGCCTGCTTCCGAGTCACCGACACATTTTCAGTCAAGGACCGCAGCCTCCACGAACCCCCACTTCGTTATTGTTCTTCCACCAATCCAAACTCCATCGCTTCACAGCTCGGCCACAAAAATAGCAGCGTCTCGGATAAGTGTCGATGCAGACCCAGCCCAACAACCTCACCAACGGACAGGCACCACGCTGTTACTTCAACAAACAACTGGACCAAAACACCCGAGGAGGTCGGCGATAACTTTGTCGGACGCTCCTCCTCGGCCGTCAGTGCGCTCGACTTTCATTTTGCCAACCACAACGCCGCCATCGCCTCCGCAACTCCACCACGCAAAGGCAGTCTGTCCGCCTCCGGTCATATTCTTTCTGATTCACTGTCCCGCCAAGCCTTGTCAGACCGGTACTGCTCCCAAGCGGAGGTTGCTGAGGACCCAGCCTGTCGCCGTTACAGTACCCCTCAGGGATTGTATTCCGGTGCGACGGATGCCGCCACTGTCCCAGCAGAGACCAAACGGCCAGAAAGCGTCTTGTCATCTCGTCATCAAAGCGCTGCGGCTTTTCATCATTCCTACTTGCTTGGGGATTGGCCTGCTATTTCCGGACCGGGAAGCACGCCATGCTCAGAGTGTTTGCTGGCGGCGTATGCAAAATATGAGTACAATTATGGCCGCTCTGTTGAAACGCTAGAAAAAGCCTCTGCAATGGTGCCACCGTACTCGGACGCTTCTTTAAAATCCAGCCAACAAAAAATTCAGAAAGACGCAGAAGAGAATGAGCACCAAATGAAAAAAGTCACGGTGTCCCCCACGGTGTCTCCTTGTCGGAAGCAATCTGGGCATCAGGTAGCTGAAGCTCAAACAAACGAGTTGGCGGCTTACAAAAATGGCAGCCCAACAATGTCTCACGAAAGTCGCCATCTCTCCCAACCTACGCAGACTTTAACAGAGACACTCAACTGCGAACCGGACCTTGGTTCCAGTCCAGACAGTAGAAGGAATGGTGAAATCGAACAGATGATGAAACCCACCCAACCCGCATCAGAGGACAAACCCCGTATGGGATGCAATCCAGATGGCGTTTTGCCGATCTCTCTAAAGCGGCCTTTGTGTCCCAGAGCCGTTAGCCAAACTCTGAGAAGTCCCCGATCCCCTGAGTCATTGAGTGACAGCCCTTCTCCTGTTTCTATTGGTCCCGGCTGCAGTCGTAGCGCAAATGGCAGCCTGGTACAGCAGGCGTACAACTCCCTGAGCTCCATTCCCTTCATAGGTTTGTTCGTTGTATCTAAATCTTTGTCTCTATGATCCTTCAGAAGGTTTCCAGTCATGGAATGCTCACACACAAAAAATGTCCAGCCATTTTCTGATCCACGGGTGACACCCTGAACAGGTTGCCCGCCAATCGGAGGGCACACACAGACTAACAACTAAACATTGACGCTCAGAATCACCCCTAGTGACAATTTAGAGCACAGGTGTCTCAAGTCAAGGCCCGAGGGCCAAATCTGGCCCTCCGCATCATTTTATTCGGCCCACCAAACCAAATCAAGCAAGTCAAGTTCTATGACGCTTGCTAAAGTAAATTTGAAATTGTCGTATGTAAACCACAATAATAGTCATTATTCTTGACTCCAAATTTGAAAACTAGTTATTCATGAATTTGTTGTGTACTCTATATGTAATAAGAATAAGAATAAGAATACCTTTCATTTATAAGTGCCTTTCAAAACACTCAAGGTCACTTTCGCCAGCGTTCGCTCAACCCGGGATAACTCAATTAGATAGAAAGCTAGCTAGCTAATAGCTAGTTCATGTATAGCTGGCCACATAGATAGAGAGATAGCTAGTTAGTTAGATAGCTAGATAGTTAGCCAACAAGTTAGATAGCTAATAGACAGAAAATAGCTGGAGGGAATGAAACATTCTAATGTCTTCCCCGAATTCATAACGGCACCCGAGAGGAAACCATCACTCCAATGTGGCCCGTGGCAAAAAATGAGTTTGACACCCCTGATTTTGAATATTCATGCACCTGCCATGACAGTTTTAGGAATGGGAAAGGAGTACCCGGAGAAAACCCACTCAGGCACAGGGAGAACATGCAAATAACATTAATATCTCAATGCAACATTTTGCAACATGGTTCGATTCCGACTATGGATTTCCTGTGCGGTGTTTGCTTGTTCTTCCTGTGCCTTTGTGGGTTTTCTCCAGGTACTCAAGGAAATAAATCAGTGATGACTGTGCTGGTATTTCTACAAGTCCACTCCACATAGTCCAAACCTGCCTCAAAACTCTTTGGTATTTGACTCGGCATGATTCAGACCTGATCTTAGTTTTACCCCCTGGTGCTTTCTGCTATCTTTGTGACTGCTTTATTTCCTGTATATCATAGTTGTCCATGTTAAGCGCTTTGTTACAGCTTCAGCTGTTGTTAAAGCGCTATATAAATCAATATGTATTGTAATTAATTAGAGGTACAACAAGAAGTGGTGAAAAGCGATTATTTTGCACAGATCAGTTTAATATTTGATATACATGAATTCACAAAAATGTTATTTTCTAAACTCGCCGTCTCAGTGCCACTAACCACACCTGGCACTCTTTGACTGTGTTAGATGATGTCATTGTCGTGATACTTTACTCTGAGTGATAAGAAATAGCAAGTTGACATAATTAATCTTTCTTTTTGTAAATACATTGCATGATCGTTCTATCTGTTGTGTCTTACTCGAACCCTCTAAATGTCATTTTGGTGGCGTATTATCAGGCAGTATCAAAGGACGCCGCTCTTCTTATCTGCTGGCCATTTCAACGGAGCGATCCAAGTCTTGTGATGAGGGTCTTAACACCTTGAAAGAAGAAGGCCATGTTTTGTCGTAAGTATTAAGTATATGTGCAGATCTTGTAGCGTAAGACGCCGACGGCGGTTTCACTTCTCCCAGCGAGTAAGGTAGCAGTAGTTGCATCCTGTGCATGTAGACCTGATGACTTAGCTGATGGCCATTCTGTCATCCTGGCCGCAGCACAGAAAATGTGGGCCATTATCCATAAGTTCTTTTCATTCTGACTTTATTTTTGTCTATTTCTGTCACATTGACCCGCGACATAGGATGAATATAATTGACATGCGGATGTTATTTTCTTGCAGGAGATTACCAAAAAGAGTCAAGAGTTTTTTCATTGACGGGGTGAGTTTCATTTCAGCCTTGCACATGCCAGTTTACAAAGGCTTTTGTGAGACACGCCGCATTGTGTGTTAGTCCCTTGAGAGTTTGAAAGCTCAGGAAGAAGCACGGTCCAAGCGCCACTCCACCTCGGAACTGGGGAGCATCACTTTCAGTGACATCTGCAAGGAAGGCTGGTTACACTACAAGCAGATTCTCACAGACAAGGGGAAGGTGAAATTCATTGCATATAATGACGTGAATTATGGGCAAATTTGGCAAGGCAGTACCCCAATTTATTTGATTGTGATGCCTACAAAAAACAATTTCAAGGAAAATTGTTACCGTATTTTTCGCATAAGGCGTTTTATTTCAAAACTTTACACACTTTACACCCCCTGGCTTACAAACTTTTCGGTTTACGAACGTTACATTTATGAAAATTTTACCTTGGCATACAAACTATTTTTCGGGATACAAATGGAGCTTTCACAATGAGTGATGTGTCGTTCGCGAACAAGCACGTTCTCCTCACAAGAAAATGGCAGCCGACTGTTTTTGTCCTCTATTCCCCGCCCCCAGTCTTCGGCTAAAGCCACGTGATTGGCCATGAACGGAGCAGTGAGCGAGTGGGGGTTAGAGACAGAGAGAGAGTGAAGCCGTTCTCCCCAAAACAAAATGGTGTCTTCAATTAAAGCCATGTGATTGGTCAAGAACGCAGCAGTGAGGGGCGGGGGTGGGTTAAACATTAAAGAGACAGGCAGACGACAGAGAGAGAGTGACAAAACACACACACTTGAAAGGGAGACGACAGAGCTTGAAACAAAAACAAAAGTGAAATGGTGAGAAAATGGATAGAAAACAGTGAAATTTGGACTTGTTTCAACTTTGATTGTTCAAAAGCAGAGCGTAGACCGGAAGGTTAAAATGTCCCATCAATCAGGCGCCACAAATAACCCGAACAAGCCATCTGTACACTTGATGCAAAAAGCTAAACAGAACACAATTGATGAGGAACTAGATACAATTATTGCGGAGAAAGCACCTCCAAGGGATCATTCCTCAAGATGGTGAAAGAAGGCTACGTTCCTCAAGTGTTTAATGCTGATGAAAGCGGCCACTCCATTCCATCAAGCCATCAACGACCATCACAAAAGGTAAATAAAATGACCTTCTTATACAGTACAGTTTATTTCTTTAATTATAATACCATAGCACAGCTTTTATACATAAAATAAGGTATATTTTGTGTAGTTTTAATGCTTAGAAAATCAGAAAGTAGAAAATGATGTTTTATGGGGACCTGGGAACTGATTATTCTCATTTTAATGGTTTCCTATAGGAAATAAATTTTTGGGATACACACTTTTCACCTTACACACTCTGTCTGGGAACCAATTAAGTTCATAAGCCAAGGTATGACTGTATAAGGCGCACAGTATTATAAGAGTGGCCGTGGTTATATTGTGCATCCACTAGATAGAGCTAGGTTAAAGGAATACATTACAATACAGCATTCTTTATATAACGCTTTCACAACATTTACAACTGTAACAGTGTGCTTTGCGGAACATTTTAAAAGCTACGTCACAACAAAAAAACCTGAATATTGATCCATATGTAAGGCGCATCGGATTATAAGGCACACTTTTGGCTTTCGGGAAAATGGAATGCTTTTAAGTGCGGTTTATAGTGCGTAAAATGTGGTGCGTAGATGAAGCCGTCTGATTGCTTCTTATTGTCTCCTAATTGTAGAAAGTCGGTAGCAGTATACGGACTTGGAAACGTCTGTTTTTCGTGCTTCGTTCCCGTATGCTTTTCATCTACAAAGACAAAAGGGAGGCTATTCTTCACGGCACGGGGCCTGCTTCCGGTCTGGATGAGCATCCCCCAATCAGTATTTGTGGTTGCCTTATCGATATCGCTTATCGGGAAACAAAGCGCAAGCACACCCTGAGGTTGATGACCCAAGACTTCTGTGAATATCTGCTCCAAGCTGAAAACAGGGATGAGATGTTGGCGTGGATCAAGGTTATTACAGAGAACAGCAAGACCGACAATGAGGTCAGATCAGGTCAAATTCCATTTTTTGCAAAATGAGCGGACGCGGTCGCCAACTAAACACATTTTTTTCTGTTTATTGTAGGAAATCGGTTCCTCCAGACAAGCGCTGATCAACAAGAAGCTGAATGACTACAGAAAACACAGGTCAGTATGGTGATTGATTGAATAGAGCAAAACTCATTGAATGACTTCATATACACACACACACAAAATCCCAGGGCAATGACGCAAAAAAACAGGTGCAGGCTGCCACAATGTTAATTTCGTTGTCATTTATGGGCCGCAAAATATCACCCAGCGGGCCCCAAATGTGCCCCATGCCACAAGTTTCAGACCCACGGCAGTGATGATTAACTTATTCACTGCCATTCACAAATTTATTCGGGAATTGAAAATATGACATAGAACGCCATTCACAAATTAGCTCAGGTTTTGTTTTTCCTTGCTTGGGTGCTGATAAACGCTGGCCAGACCTCTGGCAATGTTTTTTTTTCCTTCCACAACGGGGCAGTATTTCCCCTTTTTTCCCATGTTAGCGCTTTGTTCCAGCTTCCGCTGTTGTTAAAGCGCTATATAAACCAATACGCAGTATATACAGCACAGTCTCGTTATATCGATAGTACTGCTTATTACGATACTATTTCTATGCACGCAAGGAGATAATGTACATGCCGCAGGATCGGATATATCGATAGTCCGGTTATATCGATATTTTTTCCGACTCCCGAGAATATCCATATAACGAGACTTTACTGTATATAGTATTGCATTGTGTTTTGGACAGATGCCCTCATTTCAAGGTCATATAACGCCAGACCCATCTAATTTAGGAAATAACTGTTTTTTTCTGATGAAAGAAGAGAGTCTAAGGTTTCTTACGCTGCATTGAATGGTTATGTAGTCCTAAAACTCAATATTCTGTGGGTCCTGGAATTCAAGTGACAATGACAAAAACCCTGGCACTGTAGTGCACACATTGTCTGGCACTGAATGAGTTAATCAGAACATCTTAACCTCAGTGAATCACGTTGACCCTTTAAGAAAATTAACAAAAATATGCCGATTTGACGATTAGATTAGATGAGCCTTTATTTGTCTCACAGTGGAGAAATATAAATTTCAAAGCAGCAAAAACAAAATACAGGAGCTGCTGTAAAGGCAGCCACTCTCACTGCACCATTTTAAAGTTAAAAGCAAACAAAAAAAAAAATAAAAAAAAAAAATAATGTAACACAACAAATACACTGAAAAAATGTTCCTCCGCAGTCTCACAGGTAATAAACCAGATTCTTCCCTTAAAACTCACCGGATGATGCCTCCCTTCTTGTTGGCTAAGAATGACGACGCCACAGTGAATCGACCATCCAAAAGCGGTGAGTGCAAAATATGTCTTTGCTATTTATGTCAACGAAACAACAAAGTTGCACCAATGCAGTTCTGGATGTTTCTGTAATTCCGTACTACAAACGCGGCGTCTTTGGCTTTCAGTTGACAACAAGACCCCATGGGGCATCAATATCATGAAGAAGTCCAAGAAGACGGAAAATCCAAAGGCTTTCGGTGTGCGCCTTGAGAACTGTCAGCAGGCGGTACATCATAAAGTAAGACCTCTGGGAAAAGGCAGTTGGCGGGGGACACCCTGAACTGATTGCGGGACGTGCTGCTCTGTTTTTTTTTTTTTGTATCGACAGTTTGTTCCTCAGATTGTGGAGATGTGCTGCGGAGTGGTCGAAACGACCGGTCTCGATTATACAGGAATTTACAGAGTACCTGGAAACAACGCCATGGTGTCCAACCTGCAAGAACATCTCAATAAGGGTTTTCATATCAACACCGCTGAAGAGGTCAATGGAAATAGGAATCGACTTTATATTTTGCTGTGGGCCCAAAAAATAACATGTCTGTTTGCTCTCCACAGAGATGGCGGGATTTGAACGTAATCAGCAGTCTATTGAAGGCCTTCTTCAGAAAACTCCCTGAGCCACTCTTTACTGACGGTTTGTCAAGATTGTTCTTAAATTGGGAATTCAACACATTTAATCATAATAATAATCATAATAATAGTGATAATGATAGTCGTAATGATAATGATAGTAGTAATATTAATGATAGCAGTAATAATAATAACATAATGTGATTGGATTAGTCTCGCACTGGAGAAATTCCCATTTCAAAAATAAACTAACAAATAATGTGATACAACACAAAAGACACATACAGTCATTCAATCGGAAGCACTTAAAGCAATTCTAGATGAAAGAGAGGATCAAAGCCTCCTTTTCACCAGTGGATCAGGGACGTCAATGTGAAATGTGCACGTCTGCCATAAGCTAAATGTTGAAAGCAAACACAGAGTTGTGGCATACCTTTACAAAAAAAAAGATTCTCTCACATCTCCTGTCCCATGTAAATCCGCTTCAATTCCAAGCCGCGACAGTTCCATTTACGCATCGGCGCTCTGCAATGACGCTCCTTTCTTCTCCTCGCGGGCTCCTCAAGCCATGCATCCAATCCATCCAGCCGCAGACTGCTTAATAATAATAATAATAATAATAATAATAATCCAACATCTTTTTGGCAGACAAGTACATTCACTTCATTGATGCCAATCGGATAGAAGACACCCAGGATCGCCTGAAGACTTTTAAAAAACTGGTATTTCATCATCAAAAAAAAAAAAACAATCAATATTTTAAGGATGGGGTTTGCTATTGATATCATGTATCCTTCCAGATTCATGACCTACCTGATCACTATTACCACACCCTTAAATTCTTGACGTGTCACCTAAAAAAGGTGGCAGATCACTCGGAAAAGAATAAGGTGAGGGCTCCAAAATACAGCCTGTCGTATACAATTTCAAAACATTGAGAAGGGATTCTATTTACATCTACTATTTCCAGATGGAACCAAGAAACCTGGCTCTGGTGTTTGGTCCCACACTGGTGAGGACATCAGAAGACAACATGACAGATATGGTCACCCACATGCCTGATCGCTACAAGATAGTCGAGACATTAATTTTACACGTAAGAAAAAAAATCATTTCTTCTCTCACTGTAACACAAACGACCACAAGTTGTGTCCATCATTTGTAAAATCACTTCAAATGACTGAATTTGTGCTCTCCTGGTTTATTTGTCTAGTGTGACTGGTTCTTCTCTGGTGGAGAGCTTGATAACCAACAGAACGATCCAGATGAGGAAATGCAGCACATGCCAAATATCGATCATCTGTTGTGCAACATTGGCAGGACAGGTATGCCAGGAGAAACAGCAGGTAAAGATTAGGTTGAAACGGCACACCGATTCTTTGTTCACATGCTGAAGTTCTTTTCACTTCTGAACAGATGTCTTCAAACATTTTCCGTGCGTGTAGCATCCCAACTAGGGTTTTTATATCCTCATTTCCTCCTTATCATCTTTTTGCACTATTGACGCTAACGCACATTCAGCGACTATATTTTCCTTAACTTCATTACTTGCTATGCAATTGATTATGTTTCCAAATCTTTCTTTACTGCTTTTTTTTTCCTAGCTGAAACAGTGGATCCGCTTCTTCGGTAGGACCGGGCCTTCCTTTTTGTTTCTTTGTGTCTGCTGTCGCACTTATGTATTTTCCATTCCATCAATCTGTATGATATGCGCAAAATTCCACCAATCGACTCTGTCGCAGCTCTCATTGGTGGACTGTAATCTGTCTCGGTCGCTTCATTGAAGAAAAA